>NC_138339.1:36974887-37574887 GCF_046562875.1 Panthera onca
TCGGTGAAATCCTAGGGTTGATTTACAACGAAGGTTCTTTGGAGGAGAACAGACCCAGCTGGTTTGAGCCTTTGCCTTCACCATTTCTCCTACCCCCTTTGCTTGCCTGGATCACAGACATGATGCAAGAGTTGGGGCAGGTATCTTGTCATCATGGAGAGAAAAGCATAGAGCAAAGTTATTTGCTAAGAATGGCTGAAAAGGAAGCTAGAAGAAGCCCAATGGAGGGTCTATAACAACATTGACCACCTACTTCAGTTTTCTTATCTGAGAAAATTAATTTGTTTAATCCACTGCTTATTTTAGTTTTTAGTTACTCATGGTCAAATACAATCTCTAATACTTTTTGCAAGGTTGATATTTGAATTACATATAATATAGAAGAGCAACACGAAAAATATCTGAAATATTTTAAGTAGAAAAAGGTAATTTTTAACTATCAGTCAAGTGTTTCCCTTACCCTGTATTCCTTCTTTCTCCCCATGGAGAAACCCAAACTCTCTGGCACCTACAGGCCCCAGAAAAACATGCTAGAATAGAAAGGAGAGGAAATTTTTGCTTGTTTTATAAGCCTGAAAACTCCAAAATAAACAACACACTTTTTACTGGTAGCTCAACAAAGCCATCTGAGAACAGCTAAAACTGAGAGGGATTTTCAGAATACCATAGCAGATCAATAAAAAATGTGCATGGAAAGGCTAAAAGCAGACTCCAATGAATTCTAAAACAAAAACAAAAACAAACCTAACCAGAAAAATGTACAAATGTACAACTAAGTTAGGGCATGTCAAAAGAACAGAAGAGCCAACTGAAAGGAATTTTCAGTGGCTAAAGACAGAATACTTGAGAATTACTATGGATACTAATGGCAGAACAACAAAACACATCAAATATGCTTAGATCCTTGATTTCACAATAATTCCAAAAGTAAACATCTAATTGGTCAACTCTGGATTATGTTAGGGGAACTATTTATTTTGAGAACTGATAAATAAAGGTAGACAAACACTTTCCCACCCTTTCGTATGTAATCTGTGACCACTGGGTAAACAAAGGGTGATAAGGTGAAATTTCGCTTGATAGACTATTCCTGCAAATAATGAAAAAATTTTGCAACACCTACTGAATTACTAGAACTAGGCACTGAAAAATTAATGGCTGCTAATAGCACTTTGAAAAAGTAAAGTATCACTTTCCCATTTTTACTTCCCAATAAAGAAAATACCACTACCTATAATATATCCATGAGAAACTAAAACAAAATCAAATGTGAAGGAAAATATGGAAAACAATATTGGAATAACAACCAAAAAGAGGAAAAGCTAATCATCCAAACTACAAGGGCATAGGGAGGTAATAACCATCATAGACACATCCATCCTTGCGTGTTGGCAGCATCTTCATTCCCCACGGATTCTGTTTTCATCTGGGTCCTACATAACTCAGAGTGTGAGGCAAGTTTAAAAGCAGTATTTTATTTGTTACATTTAAGCCCAGACTAGTGAGAATGAGGAAAAATGGAAGCAGGTTAAGAAAATATGTGAAGTACTTTGTTGCAAAAATGGACAGTACTGGTCATCACCTCATCAGAAGCCATAAGTACAGACAGCAAGTCACGCAAAATTTCTGTTTGCCAGATACGGGGGACTTTGTAAAGAGGATTTGAGAAGAAATTGCTCCTTGCAGTGGTCCACTGGAGAGATAAAAGGAAGTAATCTACCTCTAGAACTCCTTTTTATCTCTGGCTCCAACTGGCCAACGTTCACCCCATGGGAAACTCTAACTCCTCCCCACATCTGGTTGTACTACCTAGCCTTTAACAGGGCTCTTAGGAAGGAGACGTGACCTCAGGTCTAATAGTGGAGTCATGGCCCAGTATGGATAGAGGGGTAAGACCATGAGAGAAAAAGGGAGGCTCTGAGTGAAATCTGTGAAGACGCACAAGGTTTGGCCCAGTATAAACCCCAACCTGCTGTCTCCTCAAATAAATTAACACTTGTGTCTTTACTGGTTTTTCTCAACAAAAACAACAAAAAATAATTATAGATCCTACACCATAGGTCCCAGCCTTCTTTCCTGTCTAAACTTACTGTAGGTAAACATATCCAATTCCACTGCTTTCACTGGCTTCCAAATGTATAATCTCCAGCCACATGTCTTTCCTGAGTTTCAGACATGTCTATTGGTTCATTTGACGTCTTCACATGAAATAATTCCCTCAATATCTCTCAAATTTATTCCATTCAAAACACACCTCTTGGGGTACATGGGTGGCTCATTCAGTTAAGCGTCCAACTTCAGCTCAGGTCATGATCTTGGTTCATGGGTTTGAGCCCAGCGTCAGGCTCTGTGCTGACAGCTCAGAGCCTGGAGCCTGCTTCGGATTCTGTGTCTCTCTCTTGGCGCCTCTCTCTTTCTCTCTCTCTCTCTCTCTCTCTCTCTCTCTCAAAAGTAAACATTAAAAAAATAGACCTCTTGCTTCATTTTGCTCTATTTTTTCAGCCCCCATCCTGAAATACTGCAGTACACATTTAACAAGCTTCCCTTCCCCCACACTAGCTTCCTACTCATTCAGTCTATTCTCAGTAAAGCAGCCAGAGTCATCTTTATTTCTTCTTTATCTTCTTCTTTAGCCCCGTCTGACAATGGTGATAGCTATCACTTATTGATGTCTTATTCATGCCAGGCAAACTTGAAAATGTTTTACATGAATTTTTAAAGTCAATCTTCTCAACAAAGATAAGAACAGAAATTATTATTATTATCTCTATTTTAAAGATGAGGAAACCAAAAAGGCGATATTAAGTAGCCCAAAGTTACAGAATTCATACTTGGAAAAGCTGGGATTTGAACCATATTCTCAACCAGTGTTCAATTCTACCTCTCTCATGGCTTCCTATCACTTTCAGAATTAAAATTTCTTGCTATGCCTTTAGCACTTGTGCATGATCTAGCTCTTGCCTCTCTCTCTCTCAAATTACATTTGATTAGGCTTCTTGCCCTAAGCTGCAGTCATGCTTCTCATTCTTCTGTTCTTTGCACATTTAAGCATTTTCTGGCCAGGTGCACCTGCTGCCAAATCCACCTGGTATCCTTTTCCCAACTCACTGAAAAAAATAGCTCGTTTTCATCTCAAAAACTTCAGCTCATTTGTCCGCTCTTCAGGGACCTTTCTCCCACTCAGGTACTCTCTCTTACATCATCCTATTCATTTCCTTCAGAGCGCTTACCACAGCCTGAATAATATATTTACTTCGTGTTTTGTTTGTTGAATGTATATTTCTTCACGGTAGAGATACTTTATATTTTTGTCATTGGTGAATTCCCTCAATATTATACCCAGTGTTTGATATAGTCAGACCTACCTACTGTCGAACTGATAAAGGTACAGTTCTTGCTTATAAGAAATAGAGAAAATAATGGTAGAATTCTATCAAGAACCATCCTCCAAAACTATAAATATGCCTCTCCACAAAAGTCCACCTGTATAATACGCTACAAAAATGTAAATGATATTTAAATTTCTGCAGTTAAGCAGTTTACTACTAATAAAGACTTTGTAAAGGGAAACTGTGAAGAAAATTATCATCTTAGTGTAAAATGTGAAAAAATGGAGACATATTAAAGTATGGATAGTAGTATACAATTTTCTGTATGGAGGGCATGGTGAGTCCAGGAAATTGTGCACTTAAAAATGCATATACCTTAAATTACAATTTATTTTTATCTGATCCTGATTCTCCCAGATTTCTTATATAATTGATACAATTCTAATTTGTCCTATATTCTAAGATTCTCATTTACTATTGGGATATTTGTACTCTTCTTAAATCTTATTTTTGTATCTTGCCTTAGAAAATTAAAAAAAAAATAGGATGTACCAAAATTGTCTAGGGTTTACTTTCAAAAAGGCATATTCAGAGTGCATTAGTAGATTTTGTACCTGTGGATTAAGACAGTACATTCCACAGCTATGGAAAAAGTAAATTTTAAGAATATATGGTTAAATTACAGTTGCAATTCTTCTATCAGAATGTTGTCTGGAGGAGTCTCAAACTGACCTAAAAAACCGGCTTCAACAAACAATAAATATTTCCTAAGTGTAGGGGCATTAAAGAAACGTCAATAAATATACCATAAATCACTCAAAGTCTATAAAGTAGAGAAAATATAAAATAAATGGCAGCTAAACATGTAGTTCAAAAGGATATCAAGAAGATCCTGGGGAAATAATGGCAATGGTGTCATAGTTCATGAATCTCTCCAAATCTCAACATAAAAATGGGTATATCAATGAGACAGCCAAAAACGCAAGCTCATGGACAAGACTTACGATGAAACTTGGAATATCCATTAAAGTCAAAATAAAAAGAGACATTTGAGTGACACAAACAGTCACAAGAACTGCATGACATCAACGTCCCTATGGGATGAAGCAGAGGGAAGAAATAGGACATCTATAAATCTGAGAACAGAAAAAGCCCCTGAACAGGCAAAGATATTCTTTGGCAAGCATGTCAGGCCAGCTAATGGGAGAAAAGTAGCTGACACCCAGGGGTTTGGCCCATTCCGATGGCAGGTCAGCTCCAGGGGTCTGCACGAGGACTGCAGTGGCAGGTGCAGCCTAGGCCCACAGACTCGCTAAACTGACCTGACAAGATCGCCTGCTAGCATATGACTTCACATCAAGGAGAAAACCATTCCCAGTGGAATAGGATAGGCACAATAGAGATGAAGAAAAAAGAAGGGCCAGAAAAAAGCAGAGGTAGACAAAAAAGTCCAGATCTCAAGAGTCAACATTCTAATTTTAACACAACAATAAAAACACAGAAGAGGGAGTTATGAACTTAGAAAAGCTATTTTGAGCCACAACTTCTTCAAAAAGGAAAGGAAAATGAATTTCACATTAAAATAAGCAGAAGAAAACTACTGAGGTCAAATCTCCCACAAAGAAAAAGTAGGAAAAGGTGCAGAATGACACCTCTCAAATGCCAGATAGACATCTTATAGAAGAAATTAAATCAGTAATATTTTATATTAAAATAAACTATATTACTAAAATAACTCAAGCCATGAAAAAACAACATACATTAGAAATAGAAATACACAAATAATAAGTTAGCTTATTAATTTATCTTTTTTAAAAAAAAGTTATTTTAGAAATGAAAACTAAATTGCCTTTAGTTTTACAAGGAATGGAAGAGAATAAAAATCACAGATTATGCCTTAAGAAAAATAGATTAAAAAGAGAAACAGCTTAAAAAATATGAAAGGTGAAGAGTTTAAAATGACTCAAGAAAATAAATAAATAAAACATTAAGCAAGCAAAGAATATCCAACATACAGATAATAGGAATTTCTGGAAAAAAAAAAAAAAAATCTGGCCAGAGTGAGTTTCGTCTCAGATGAATGCTATGCTCTTTCCATACATAGCTCCAAATCAGAAATTTAAAAAAAAAAAAAAAAAAAAAAAAAAAGATTTAAACCACATCTGAAAGGAGCACATTGGTTTCTGAGATAATAATGATCCCTAGGAAAAAACTGTCACCAAAGCATATTTTAGTGACTTATTAATGACTTACAATGGAAAGAAGGTTAAATTTTCATCAAGTATTTTGACAATGATGCCATGCCAGGAGCAACAATGACAAAAACAATAGCAACAAGCAACCCTACCACCCATGTCTCCCAGTTAAATCTTTGGAGGCAGTTTTGTCTATCTTTGTTTTATTTAAAACTCTCTCTTTGGTAAAAACTTTATCATCGGTTATTACTTTCATTCGATATTTTCAATATATGTGTCTCTTGCTTAATTACAAATATATTTTCTGTAATTACTACAACACATTTTATTTTGTCATCAAGGTTATCAAATATGTAGCAATAAACAATCCTATATATTGAAATGTAAAATGGCTTCAGAAAACCGTTGCTAATTGTTGTCAATTATATATGTTGCAGACACGTTCTCCGAGGTTTTTGCTTGTTTTCATCTCCTATACGGTGCCTTTTGATGAATATAATTCTAGACTTTGCTGTAGTCTAATTTATCAGTATTTTCATTAATATTAAAATATTTCCATTTAAACACATAGTGAAGTCAAAGAAAATGGATAAAATGCAAATACAACATAAGGAAGTAGAACACTGACAAATGAAACAAGATTAGGATAGAAAAATGCACTATTTTGAGAAATAATTATTATTTTGAAAAATAATATAATGATATTATTTTGAGAAAATAAGCAAAATTATCTTTATAGAAACCATGTCAAGAAAATACAGATGAAGGGAAAACCTAGATTTGATAGAAGACTTCACACTTCTATAGCCTGTGAAAAAGTTCATGACAGTGCAACTAAAAACAAAATCTGAAAGATTTTTTTTCCCACCATGGGTAGAATTTTGGAAATGAAATCTGTGCTAACATAACTGATCATAATATTTTTTTAAAAAAACTTAGAAAATCATTATATTTAATCTTTTAGTCACCGTATCATCCACTACATTCCCAAATCTACACCCTAACGAGGAACATTTAAAATGAACAATCACTGGGGCGCCTGGGTGGCTCAGTCGGTTGAGCATCCGACTTCGGCTCAGGTCATGATCTCACGGTTCGTGGGTTCAAGCCCCGTGTCGGGCTCTGTGCTGACACCTTGGAGCCTGGAGCCTGGAGTCAGATTCTGTGTCTCCCTCTCTCTCTGCCCCTCCCCTGTTCATGCTCTGTCTCTGTCTCAAGAATAAATAAACATTAAAAAAAAAAATGAACCATCACTAGTCCCAGGGATTAATAAAAATAAGAATTGTCATTTAATGAGACTTTATGCTGAACACTATACTTGGATCTTTACACATTAAGGAAAAATCATTTGGGCAGGTATTTATTATAGGAGGAGATGCTGACTTTGCTACATGGAATGAGAAATCACACACAGGAAAGATTTCTGGGCAGAGAAATAGAAGAGATGAACAACTTCCCACATTGTGCTATATAGCAAGCCTTCACAAACTTTTTGTTACTTACAGAAGGGATTAAGATAACATCAAATATGCCTGGATTCAATTCACAACTTTACCCCTTTCTGTCCAGCTTTGGTCAACTTAGCTCTTCTGTGCTTCAGTTCTGTCTTTTGTGGAATAAATCTTTCCTCATTATCTTGAGAAAAGCATGACAGTGCATTTGTGCACCTAGAAAATTAGAATAACTCAATAAGAATATCTGTGATTATTATTACATATATCATGAATTTCTACTGTAATTGTTCAAAGAAAAAATGAAAATGTGGTATTTGAGACTTAGAATGTCTCCGTTGAAATGAAATTTCTTGCCCATTGAAATAATTTTGAAATTAATGGTATTTACTTTCTCAAAGCAGTCAACTTTCATATAGTGCTTGCAATACTCTGCATACTCCACTTGGGCTTTTAGCAAAGATAGAGAAATTAAGAGAAAAAGTTAGAAGAAAAAAAAGGTCCTTATCTTAAGAAGTTTACAATACAATGAGAGAATAGCACCAGAGTTAATAGCGAAACGGATTAGAGAAAGTAGGAAAAAATAATAAAAGAAAGCAAAAGAAACATACAGATATGCTAAGTAAGCAACATTAAGAAGCAACAATTCCAAAATAAAATTTTGAAAGAAACTAAAGTGACAAAGGATTGAATTAGTCCTTTGTTGGAATATCTATACATCTCAGATTTGCTTGAGGGAAAACCTCTCCCTCCAATAAGCTACCAGAAAGCTGGGAGGGAAGCCAAGTCCCCCAGCCTGCTATACCTAACATAGGATTCTGATATCCAGGTTTAGATGCAAACGGCAAAGAACAAGATTGATTATGTAACCCCAAGGCAAAAATAAAGTAGGCCTTTAAGGAGAGAGGGAAGAGGAACTGTGAAGTATTAGAAAAGAAGCTAAATATGGATGATGCGCAGAAAGGGTTGGCAAAAGGAAAAGGTTTGTGACAGTCCCATGGGAGAGACCCCACCCAGTACAGAGGAGCCAGGCACTGGCTCCTCATCACCCAGTAGGTCTGACAGTCTGGAGGAGGGCTTGGCAGAGAGAGAACACAGTGCTCTGGGAAGGACAGAGAAACTCAAGTCAGGAGGAGGGAAGTGCAACCCATATTCTAGCTAAAGTATCAATTAAAGCATTTCAACCACAAAATACCAAGCCAGAAAAGGTACGTTTGAACTATACCGCTCTTTAAAAAAACAAAACTTATTTTTCCCAGTATATATCCAAATATAAGGCAGTCACAAATATAAGTAATCCCCTACTTCCCCAAAAACACAGTTTTGCTCATTTTCATTGTGTGAATATTTAGGGTATAAATGAATTGAGTAAATATCTATTTTTATTTTTACATATACATATTTATCCTACATAATAGAAGGATTTTTAATTTAATGAAATAACTGTATATAATTCTTTCTTGTTTTTTTCTGCATCACTGTTTGCCAAAACAAAGTATTTTCATTGGAATTATATCGAATCATAGAACTGCATAGAAAAAATTTTCACATTTTTCACACTGAGACTTTTTTTTTAATATTTACTTATTTTGGGGAGAGCACAAGCGAGGAAGGGGCAGACAGATGGGGACAGAGGATCCAAAGCAGGCTCTGTGCTGACAGGCTGACAGCAGTGAGCCCGATGTGGGGCTCGAACTCACAAACCAGGAGATCATGACCTGAGCCAAAGTCAGACGTTCAATCAACTGAGCCATCCAGGTGCCCCCATACTGAAACTTTGAACACACGAATATGGTGTATTTCAGTAAAATTTTGTAATTTCCTTGTGTCCACCTAATTATTTGATACATTTTAAATGTTCCAGTTTTAATTCATTTCATTTTTTTAACAAGTTATTACTATACAATTGATTTTGTGTACAGAAAAATCACCAAACCCTCTAATTACTAACCCCTTTAATTTGTGCATGTCTTCTTTTAGGTTTTATTAGTAGATAACAATGGTATTGCTTTCCATGTACTCTTTTCAAAAAAACTCATAACAATCACATTTGACACTGCAGTTATAAGATCATATCCTCTGGATAATTACTAAATGTAAGTTAGATTTCTTCAATGCTTTTTTTAAAACCCTCAATATGGAAGTGTGGGAATTGCTCTGGGAAGGGACAGAGGCCAAGGAAGGGTGCAATCTGGGGCAAAGTTCCATGAGGGATCTCTCTGGCTCAATCCCACAGAGAGCTCTGCAAGCAGTGCTAATCTGGGGTGAGAAAGCTGGACTATTTACAGACTGTGTCATGACTGGTTTAAGGGCTAAGCAGCGGAGGACGCCAATTCCTAGGCATTCCTGTCCACATGAACAAACAAAATAATTTCCATCAGCCTGAGAGCAACTCCCCATAGAGCCCTAAGGACTGGTGTGAAAGCACACAGGGAGTCCAGGATCATGAAAATGGTAAAAAGATACAAGAGGATATGAGAAAAATACAAATGGTCTACAAATCTAGCCCTTTCTCTTCCACCTGCACACTTGTATCTTTTCCAAACCAAGTGAATCCAGTTCACTAGGATTCTTTGTTCATCTGTCATCAATTATGCTACTTCTGCCCAAAAAAGCCTGGAAATTCAACAAATGGATGCAGAGTTCTCCCTACTGAGAAAGCTCTGCCTTCCTTACTGTTAGAAAGTGATAAAACCTTTTTAAATCACATTAATGTAAACCACTGTGTTCAGTAACGTCTTTGATCAATTGGAAACTCAGTAAGTATACAAGTGAAATGAAAAAGAGGTATTATTTTCTAATCAATTCAGGGTAAAAGCAAAAAGAAATGTGTGACGGCCTTGATTAGCTACTTGTAACAGAGTAACACATTTTTATTTGGATTTTCAAATAATTGCTTAGAATTTCTATTTAACTTTCTTTTATAACTTTAGCCCTAGTACATGGATGTAATACCCCAACCTTAAAAAATAATAATAAAGATGGGGCACCTGAGTGGCTCAGTCAGTTAAGCATCCAACTTCAGCTGAGGTCATGATCTCACAGATTGTGAGTTCAAGCCCTGGGTTGGGCTCCGTGCTGACAGCTCAGAGCCTGGAGTCTGCTTCGGATTCTGTGTCTCCCTGTCTCTCTGCCCCTCTTCACTTACTCCCTGTCTCTCAAAAAAATAAATAAACATTAAAAATTTTTTTAAAAAATAATAAAGTATAGTAATGAAAAGCAAAAATTAACAATGAAAAGTTACAGAAAAAAATAATCACTTAATATGATATGAAATTTTGCTTCCAGGCAAAAACCTATTTGGCCTTGACCACAGCAACTTCTTACTCAACACGTCTCCAGAGGCAAAGGAAACAGAAGCAAAAATGAACTATTGGGACCTCATCAAAATAAAACACTTCTGCACGGTGAAGGAAACAATAAGCAGAACTAAAAGGCAACCGACGGAATGGGAAAAGTATTTGCAAATGACATATCAGATAAAGGATTAGTATCCAAAATCTATAAAGAACTCAAACACCCAAACTCAACGCCCAAAAAACCAAATAATCCAGTGAAGAAGTGGGCAAAAGACATGAATAGACACTTCTCCAAAGAAGACATCCAGATGGCCAACTGACACATGAAAAAATGCTGAACATCACTCATCATCAGGGAAATACAAATCAAAACCACAATGAGATACCACCTCACACCTGTCAGAATGGCTAACATTAACAACTCAGGCAACAACAGATGTTGCCGAGGATGCAGAGAAAGAGGATCTCTTTTGCACTGCTGGTGGGAATGCAAGCTGGTACAGCCACTCTGGAAAACAGTATGGAGGTTCCTCAAAAATTAAAAGTAGAACTACCCTACGACCCAGCAATTGCACTACTAAGCATTTACCCACGGGATACAGGTGTGCTGTTTCAAAAGCCACCACAGTGTTTATAGCAGCACTATCAACAATAGCCAAAGTACAGAAAGCACCCAAATGTCCATCAATGGATGAATGGATAAAGAAGATGCAGTATACATATACATATATATACAATAGAGTATTACTCGGCAATCAAAAAGAATGAAATCTTGCCATTTGCAACTACATGGATGGAACTAGAGGGTATTATGCTAAGCAAAATTAGTCAGAGAAAGACAAATATGACTTCGCTCATATGAGGACTTTAAGACGCAGAACAGATGAACACAAGGGAAGGGAAGCAAAAATACTATAAAAACAGGGAAGGCGACAAAACAGAAGAGACTCATAAATATGGAGAACAAACAGAGGGTTACTGGAGGGGTTGTGGGAGGGGGGATGGGATAAATGGGTAAGAGGCATTAAGAAATCTACTCCTAAAATCATTGTTGCACTGTATGCTAACTAACTTGGATGTAAATTCAAAAAATTTAAAGCAAATTTAAAAAAAAAAAAGAAATTCTGCTTCCACAATACCAGAGGACGCCATTCAATTTTGCATGCCAGTTTTTCTTTTGAAAAGAAGAAACATGTGATAAAATACTACTTAATTTTTACTTCAGTGAAAGGAGCTAAGACAAAAATTGTTTTCCTTTAATGAGAGCAGCATGGTTAAAAACAGCTCCTCTTTGTATTCACTTCCTCAAAACATTCTACTACATAAAACCTGGAATCTTACTTCTATTTATAAGATAAAGTGAAAACATTTTTTAACAGTACACAGAAAAAGAGAGTGTACTTCTTAATATGATATTCCAAGTTTATGACTGAGAAGAATCTCGGTCACCTGAAATTTTTCATGTGTAGCTTCTGCCAGGTATCAGTCATGTGACCTTGGACGAGTCACTTAAAACTTCTCTCTCAGTTTTCTCCATAATATGATGAATTGGACTTGTATTAAGGATCATTTACAAGGCTGTAAATAATATTATATTATCTGTCTTCTAACACAATGAGTCTTATTTTTAACCTGGGAATAAATAAGTACTTAGAATTTTTTTAAAAATCACAAGTTTCTGTTCTTTAATACTGGCATGTGGAAGAACATACACGTTTTCTGTTGATTTTGCTATTACACAAAAAACTCTTGTGCTTTGGGGTCTTGCCTTAGGAGAACTGCATTTGGTATACAAAGAAACAAGTTTAAGTAATTTAAGTGTATATTTGTCTTTTAGAACAAATGACTTTACATAGCTTACTAAAGTACCATATTAAGCAAAATTAGAGTGAATTTTAACTGTAAAAATAACCTCTATCCTCAGTAGAGTAAGCTCTGCTACACTCAGAATGGCCAAAAGTAAATACTACCAGTAAAATGGTAATTTCAAAAACCGAAATAAAAAAAATGTTTGGTTATATTCTGTTTAACTTACTATGTCAAAAGGAGACAAACTCTAAATTGGGGATTAAACCAAGTACATCCGTTTATACTTAAACTTTGTTCTTTTAGTTTCTCAATATTTAACTAGGTTGCTGTGAAGGTCAATTTTGTGTGTCAACTTGACGGGGCTATGGAGTGTCTAGGTATCCATCAAATATTATTTTGAGCGACTCTGTGAGGGTGTTTTTGGATGAGGTTAATATTTGAATCAGGAGGCTGAGAAAGCAGATTGCCCTCTACATCATGAGTAAGCCTCATCGAATCAGTTAAAGGTCTGAATAGAGTAATTTGCTGACCCTCCCCCTCAGTAACAGAATTCTTCCTGCCCAGTGACCTCTAAACTAGGACATCACCTCTTCCTGCTTCTATTTCCTTTTCACCTCTATCCTGCTTCCTGTTTCCAGCCTTCATGCTAGCACTGGAACATTGCCTGTGCAGATTCTGGACTTGTCGGCCTCCATAACTGCAGGAGCCAACTTCTAATTATAAATCTCTTTATGTGGAAATATAGACATAGATATCCTATTGGTTTTTCCTGGCGAACCTTGACTAATACAAGTGCTATTATAAATGAGGTACTGATTCCTTTATATATATATATATATATATATTTTTTTTTCATTTTTAATGCTGAAAAACTAGAAGTTCACAAGAAGTTGAAAAGATAGTGTAGAGAAATCTGCTGTACCTTTCACTCAGTTTCCCCCCGTGGTTCCCTCTTACGTAATTGTGGTACAATGTCAAAACCTGCATATTAGGGCATTTTGCCACATGTTCATATTCATATAAACGCACGTAACCACAGCTATTACCAAGATACAGAACTCTTCCATCACCACAAAGATTTCTCTTGTGCCACTTCCCTTTTCTTTCTTTCTTTTATTTTCTTTTATTTTTTTACAAACATAGGCTAGATTTGGGGAGGATGGATGAGGGGCAGGGGTGGGCTCAACCCTCCTTCAGACTTCGGAACACAGCGGCCGGCACCCTCTGCTGCCCCAGCCGCACCTTGTTGGGCTCCAGGTCCATCTGGTCCCGGTCCTCACCCAGCTCAACCTCCTCCAGGTTGGCCTGCTGGGCCAGCTCGGTCAGCTCCTCCCTGGAGGCCTGGCTCCTCACAAACAGGATCTCGCTGTGGGCCAGCAAGAGCTGGTCCCACTCACCCTACTCCTTTTTAATCCCATCCACCCAGCTCTATTCTACCATCGACAGCCCCTGGCAATCGCTAATCTGTTTTGCATCTTTATAATATCGTCATTTCAAAAAAGCTATACAATGAAATCAACTACTATGTGATTGTTGTGCCTGGATTTTTGCACTCAACATCATACTCTTCAGATTCATCCAAGCTGTCACATGTATCAGTAGTTGATTGCTTTTTATTTCTGGGCAGTACCCATGAGGCGGATGTACCGCAATGTATTTAGTGAGTCACCTACTGAAGGACTTTTTGGTTGTCTCCAGTTTCTGATTATTACAAATAAAGCTGCTATGAACATCTGTGTTCATCTTTATATAGACATAAGTTCCCTTTTCTTTGGCATAAATGACTAGTAGTCCAATTGCTGGGTTGTGTCGTAAGTACACGTACAGTTTTTTTTTAACCTCCAAACTGTTTTCCAAAGTGGCTGCAACATTATACACTCCCACTAGCAATGTATCAGTGATCCAGTTCCTCCACATTCTCCCTGGTATTTGGTCCTTGTCACTACTTCTTTCTCAGATTTTTTTTGTTCTGCTCTGTTTTGTTTTGTTTTTAGAGAGAGTGAGCTGGCCGGGGGGGGGGGGGGGGGGGGGGGGGCGGAGCAGACAGAAGGACAGACAGAATCCCAAGCAGGCACTGTGCTGCCAGTGCAGAGCCCAACTCGGTACTCAAACTCCTGAACTGTGAGATCATGACCTGAGCCGAGACCAAGAGTCAACGGCTTAACCAACTGAGCCACCCTGGTGCCCCCTTGTCACTGTTTCTATTTCAATATTTGTAGTAAGTGTATGGTGACATCCCACAGTCTTAATTTGCCTTTTTCCTATTGGCTAGAGTTCAAACATCACATTTGCCATCTGTATATCCTCTTCGGTGAAATGAATCATGTTTTTTGCCCATTTTCTAAGTGTATCATCTGTCTTTATAGTTTTGAGTTAATTGTAGATTTGAGCCCTTTGTCAGATTTCGTGGTATATAAATATTAATACCAATGAGTAGTTTTTCTTTTCATCCTCTTAATAAAGTCTCTCAGAGCTCAAGTTCATAATTTTAATATAGTACAATTTACTTTTTTTTTAACAGATTGTGCTTTTGGTGCAATGCTTAAAAACTCTTCCCCATGCCTTAGGTTCAGAGATGTTTTCATATGCTACCTTCTGAAAGTCTTACACTTTTAGTTTTTGCATTTATATTTAGGATCTGTTCTTTGGTAAAAAGGTGTGAGATTTAGATTAAGGTTCTTTTTTTTTTTTTTCCTACAGACATCCAATTATTTCAACTCCACTTGTTGAAAATACTAGCCTTCTTCCATTTCACTGCTGTTACACCTTCCTCAACAATTAGCAGGCAATGCTATGTCTGGGGTTTCCATTCTATTCCAAAGATCTATGTGTCTGTCCCTCCACCAATACAACACAGTTTTGATTACTGCCTCTATATGATAAATCTGGTAGAGTGATAACTCCAATTTTGACCTTCTCTTTCAAACTTATTTTAGCTATCCTAGTTTCTTTGTCTTTCCATATAAATTTTAGAATAACTTTTTCTACATCTACAATGAATATTATTGATTTTTGTAGGAATTATGTTAAACTGGTATATCAATTTGGGAGATCTTGAAATCTTTACTATGTTGAGTACTCCGATCCATGAACATAGCATAGCCCTTCATTTACCTAGATCTTCTTTGATTTTTTTTTTTTATCATCGCATTTGACAGTTTTCAGTATGTAAGTCATGTTTACTACTCATTTCATTTTTGGAGGCAATTATAAATGATACTGGATTTATAATTTCAGTTTCCACATGTTCATTAGAATATAAAAATGCTCGTTAGAATATAAAAATGCAATTGATTGTTGTGTATTTATGTTGTATCCTGTGACCTCAAATTTACTTATCAGTTCTAAGAGTTTTTTTATAAAATCCTTTGAATTTTCTATGTTGAAAATCACATCGTCTACAAATAGGAAAAGTCGTATTTCTTCCTTTTCTGACCTGTATGTCTTTTATTCCCTTTTCTTGCTTTACTGTCATGGCTAGAACTTCCAATAATATGTGGAACAGCAGGTGTTGAAAGCACACGTCCTTGCCTTGTTCCCAGTCTTAGGGGAAAGCACTGAGTCTTTCACCATTAAGTATAAATGTTAGTTTTAATTTTTTTCATGTTTTTATCAAGAAAGTTCTCCTCTCTTACTCTGCTGAGACTTCTTGTCTGAATGGGTGATGAATACTGTCAAATGCTTTTAAGTGTCAACTCATATGATCATGTGATGCTTCTGCTTTAGCCTGTTAATATGGATTACACTGATTGATTTTCACGTATTGAATCATATTTGTATCTGTGAAATGAAATTCACTTGGTCATGGTGCTTAATTCTCTTTACCTGCTTCTGAATTCTATTTGTTAAAAGTTTCACATCTATATTTTTGGAGAATATTGAACTGTAATTTTATTTTTGTGGTACTATATTTAGACTTGGTATCAGGATACTACTGGCTTCATGAAATGAACTGAAAAGTACTCCTTCTTTATTTTTCTGAAAAGACTGGATAGGATAGGTGTTAATTTTACATTAAACGTTTGGTAGAATTCTGTAGGGAAATTATCAAGGTCTGGAGATTTATTTTTTGAGAGGTTTAAATTACAAATTTTATTTCTTGAATAGCTGTATGACTATTCAAGTTATCTATTTCATATTAAATGAGTTATTATGGTTCATGCTTTTCAAAAAATTGATTTATTTCATCTAAGTTGTTGAATATATGTGTGCAGAGTGGTTCAGTGTTTATTACCCTCTCGATGTCTCCAAGATCTATTTGACATTTCCCATTTCATTCCTGATATTAGTCACTTGTGTCTTTTGTTTTTCTCTTTGTCAGTCTTACCATAGGTTAGTCAGTTTTATTAATCTTTTCAAAGAACCAGCTTTTGTTTTATTTATTGTCTCTATTATGCTTGCTTTTTCATTTTCATTGATTCCTAGTCTATATTATTTCCTGCCTTCTGTTTGCTTAAATTTGCTCTTTTTTTGCTAATTTCTTGATGTGAGAACTTAGACCATTGATTTGAAACTTTCTTCTTTCAAATATAAACATTTAGTGCTATAAGTTTCCCTCTCAGCTTTACCTTGGCTGCTTACCACAATTTTTGATATATTGTATTTTCATTTTCATTCAGTTCAATGTATTTGATTCCCCTGAGCTTCTTCTTTGATCCATGGATTATTTTAAATTGTATTCTTTTTTAATAAATGTTTTTAATTTTTTCAATGTTTGTTTTTGAGAGAGACAGAGAGAGACAGAGCATGAGCAGGGGAGGGGTAGAGAGAGAGAGAGGGAGACACAGAATCCGAAGCAGGCTCCAGGCTCTGAGCTGTCAGCCCAGAGTCCAACGTGGGGCTTGAACTCACAAACCGTGAGATCATGACCTGAGCCGAAGTTGGATGATCAATCAATGAGCCACCCAGGTGCCCCAAAATTGTACTCTTTAGTTTCTCAGTGTTTTAAGAATTTCCTGTTATCTCTGCTGATTTCTAGTTTGATTCTACTGTGGCTAGAGACTATACAATTTCAATTTTTTTCTATATTTGTTAAGGTTTATTTTACAGCCCAGGCTGGCTATGGTTTATCTTGATATATTTTCTGTTGGAAATCTGCTGGGGTTGTGTAGGCTATTCTATAAATGTTGATAATATCCTATTGGTTGATGATGTTGTGAGTTCTTCAATATCCTTGCTGATCTTCTATCTCGTTGTTCTATAAGTTATTGAGAAGTACTGAAGTGTTCAATTACTAATACATTTGATATTTGATTAGGTTTTTAGAGTAAATAGGATATTGTGCTCATTATATCTTTAAATGGCTTGTTTCTTATGTTAAAGGATTCACTGAATTTTTTTGTTCGTCTTATATGTAGTCAATTTCTAGGTACTTTTAATAGTGCTGACAGTTCTTTTAATTAGTACTCTAAGATTTTCTAAGCAAGCCATCATTTTATGTGCTACATACAACAATGTTTATTTTTTCCCATTCATTTATATAAATCCTATTTTCTTTGGTTATTAATATTGGCTAAAATGTGTGGGAGATGTTGAAACAGTAGTTGCCCTTCCTCCTTGTTTATAAAATTTTCAAGCAGTTAAAAATATGAATGCTTAGTATGTGATGTAGTGGGGGAAATATGCCATTACATCAGAATTCCATACTAAACTCTCCTTTTACGGGGAAGGTGCAGGAAAGGAGGGGGTAAGAACTGAAACAATTCTATCATCAGTCTTTAGTGCTGTCTGAGGGATGCTGTGGAAGTCAAGGAAAGATACTCTCATTAGTTGTATAGACTATAGTTTCCTTACTAAACTCAACAGGATTAATTGATGTTCTACCGTCTCCCAAAACCTACTCTTTTTTAACATATATTCTAATATATGTTTGTCATTTGTTCAATCCATATCAATATATTTTTATCAGGATTAAATATCACAAAACATAGTGATTCGTGTATATTAACATAAAAATAAACACTAAAGACTACAAAATATTCTAGCTTGTATAGGGGAGTCTAAAAGATGTTTATATGTTTGTGAAACAAATTCATCTTCTATTTTCCAGCTATTTTGCAACAAGCTCAGACCACTTCACTTCAGAAACTATTTTCTGTCTATCGATATAGGACAAGGTTAGGATAACCAGAAAGTTACCAGATAGAGATTCAGTCATGATGATGTTCTTTTTTTCAGATTTTTTATTTATAACACAGAGTACAGATCTAGCTGAGCTAGAGAGAGACAGAGACAGAGACAAAGAGAAACAGAAAGAGATAGAGTCTACTAGGAAAAATCTTGGTGAGTGGCTGACCTACTAGTATCATAAAAGTAAACTAGCCTATAATAAATAATTTCAGCTAAATGTTTTTAACATAAGCATAGTTTTAAAAACACTTGGGGCACCTGGGTGGCTCAGTTGGTTAAGCATCGACTTGGCTCTGGTCATGATCTCATGGTTTGTGAGTTCGAGCCCATATCGGGCTCTGTGCTGACAGTGAGGAGCCTGCTTGGAATTCTCTGTCTCCCTCTCTCTCTGCCACTCCCTGCTTGTGCTCTCTCTCTCTCTCTCTCAAAAATAAATAAACATTAAAATAATTAAATGGATGGAACTAGAGTAAATTATGCTAAGCAAAATAAGCCAGTCAGAAGACAAATACATGATTTCATTCGTATCTGGAATCTAAGAAACAAAACAGATGAACATAAGGGAAGGGGAAAAAAATAAGATAAAAACAGAGAGGGAGACAAACCATAAGAGACTCTTAAATACAGAGAACAAACTGAGGGTTGCTGGTGGGGTGTTGGATAGGGTGATGAGCTAAATGGGTGATGGGCATGAAGGAGGGCACTTGTTGGGACAAGCACTGGGTGTTATATGTAAGTGATGAATCACTAAATTCTTTGCCTGAAATCATTATTACACTATATGTTAACTAACTTGGATTTAAATTCAAAAAATAAATAAATAAACAAAATTTAGATAAACAATTCTTTTATCACATATTCATAATTGAGTACTCTATTAGACATAATTATGTCATCCAAAAATCTTTTATAAAAACAGAATGAAATAGTTATAATTAAAAATAAGTACAGCATATAGAATCTTTAAAAAAAAATAGTACCTGTGCACCATCCATTATGTAATGTTCTTTCAAGAATTTTTTTTAAGTTTATTTATTTTTAGTAACCTTTACACCCAACACGGGGCTCCAAGTTACAAACCTGAGATCAAGAGTCTCATGCTCTTCTGATTGAGCCAGTCAGGCACCCTTCAAGGGTATTTTTGGTAGAAAAAAAATCTATTATAATGCTTTTCCTGAAAGAATGAAAGTAAACTTAGTTAAAATAATCTATAGGCATACACTTTCAAGTCCCCATTTCTCAGTGGAGCAACTCTGATTAGGTAACAGGTTAAAGAGATTGATAATTTTGGGGAACACCTGGGTGGCTCAGTCAGTTAACCAGAGAACTCTTAATCTCAGCTCAAGTCTTGATCTCAGTGTCATGAGTTCAAGCCCCAAGTTGGGCTCTGTGCTGGGTGTGAAGCCCACTTTAAAAAAGAGAGAGAGAGAGAGAGAGATGGGTAATTTTAAACAAAATAAGGATTCTACTTAAAAGTTTGTTTTACAAAAATATCTGCTCCCACATGCAATTATTGTATGAATTATAGAGGGGGGAAAAAGCAATTCTTACTCAATATTAGTAATAGTACTCTTTCTGGCTTCAAAAGAAGTTTAAGGCCATGGTACAGTGTAGCTGGGGACAAGTGGCATAGTATATGTAAGACTATCACCGCGCTCATGTTGCATTTCATCGCAAGTGACGAAGAAACTGAAAGAGGAAACATGAGTCCCGCTGTTCAAAACAACCATGGTGTTAGAAGAATACAGCACACCTGTATCAGCCCCACACGTATAAAAGCATAAAAGGAAGATGCCGAAAATAAACTCATCTTAATTTGTGCAAGTCGACAAACTCTGTAGCAAACTGCCAACTCAACCAACGTAGTAAGTGTTTGGTGGGGCCTGAGGAGGGTGGAAGATTTCCTGGCTAACATGCTGAAGTCTCCTCCAAGGGAAAATAGGAGTGCAAGTGTGCATAAACCATTATTTATAAAATAGTTAACTGAGTGTGTTTTGGGGGCACCTGGGTGGCTCAGTCAGTTAAGCATCCGACTCTTGGGTTTCTCACAATTTGTGAGTTCGAGCCCCATGTTGGGTTCTGCACTGACAGTGTGGAGCCTCCTTGGGATTCTCTCTCTCTTCGTCTCCCTCTGCCCCTCTCTTGCCCTCTCTCTCTCTCTCTCTCTCTCTCTCTAAAAATAAATAAACTTAAATTTAAACATAAAAAATAAAAAAAATTAAAGACAGTTTATTGTTTTTATTTCTAACATCTGTTTTGTCAGGATGGCTGAGTAGTCTTTTTTTAACTTATACTTTTTAAAGTTTATTGATTTATTTTGAGAGAGAGAGAGAGGCAAAGCAAGAGAGAGAGAAAGAGAGAGAGAATCCCAAGCAGTCTCTGCACTGTCAGCACAGAGCCCAACATAGGCCTTGATCCCGCAAACTATCATGACCTGAGCTGAAATCAAGAGTGGCACAGGGGTGCCTGGGTGGCTCAGTCTTGGTTAAGCGTCCGACTTCGGCTCAGGTCATGATCTTGCAGTCTGTGGGTTCGAGCCCCGTGTCGGGCTCTGTGCTGACAGCTCAGAGCCTGGAGCCCGTTTCAGATTCTGCGCCTCCCTCTTTCTCTGACCCTCCCCTGTTCATGCTCTCTGTCTCAAAAATAAATAAATGTTAAAAAAAAAAAAAGAGTGGCATGCTTAACCGACTGAGCCAGCTAGGCACCCCAGGATAGCAGAGTAGTCTTACAGCATCATATTCTGGTAAGATTTCTTGAAAAGAAATGTGACACGAATATGTAAAAGGAATTATTTCCTTGCTGAGAGAGAGGAAACAGAAAAAAAGGATAAATAGGAAGTATTTCTAGGCACTTGCAAGAATCCCTTCTTTTCACGCAAAAAGTATACACAACAGGATTCTCTGGGGAGAACACCTCAACCAGTTTTACCTAGTATTTCATAAAGAACTCCAATTCTTCCGAATAATATTAAATTTTCCAGGCAATCAAATGCCATGTTAATGGGATTAGCATGCGGGTTAAGGTAAAAAATTCTGAGTGGGGAGAAAAGTAGTAGCTGATTTTCAATCTTTTATAATATGTTTACCATATTTATTCCAAAATCTCCTTACAACAAATTGGGTTCCAAAGAGCTAAGTCAAAGAACTACATTTTATTTTTGTTTTTAATTTATTTGTTTTTGAGAAAGAGAGCATGAGCACGAGCAGAGAGGTCAGGGGAGAAAGAGAGGGAGAGACAGAGAATCTCAAGCAGGTTCCTCACTGTCAGTGCAGAGCCTGATGTGGGTCTTGAACTCACAAACCGTGAGATCATGACCTGAGCTGAAATCAAGAGTTGGACGCTTAAACGACTGAGTCACTCAAGCACCACAAAGAACTACAGTTTAAAGTGTAGCGTGTCAATTAAGAACATCACAGTAGAAGCATTTACGAAGTGCCTACAGGTGGAAAATCAGTAACGCTAACCACAGTGAACAAGTCTGTTAGAAGAAAAGCAAAATTGCTAATGTACCCATTGTAGAAGGTCCATATTTTTCAATCTTGGAAATCTCCATGTAGTTCTGCCTACTGATCCTCAGAAAAGCCAAAACTTTTAAAGAACAATTCTGTTCCTTCTAATTCCCCGACACTATCACATCTACTCACTCATTTTGTGAGTGGAGGGGACAGTAGAGCTCACAGCCAAATCAAGCACATACTTACTGCACCACGGAAGTATTCGAAGTGACTTTCACTTAAAGAAAAAAAGTTAAAGTCACAGAAGAGATGCTGTGTGTTGTTGCTGTGCTTCTCACTGTGGGTGGTAGCAGTGGTGTTTGGTTTGGCCGGGGCTGTTTTACCCATCCTTTCATAGAATCCTACAACCCAAAGTGAGAGGGTAAAAAATATTGACCTTTGGTAAAAGAATATTTGAGGTAACTCTCCTATTCCATGCACTACCGCACTCTGTGCTCATGAGAACATAGGAGTGACAGATTAGACCAGCTCCTCACTAGACCTTAGGTATGAATTGATTTCCATTTCTCTCAGTACATTATTTCTTGGCTACATTTCTATTTGTCTCTTCTGATGGTTATTATCAAGTGTGAGGTTAGGGTCTGAGTATAAAGAAAAGAACTATGGAGCCCTGATCCTGTATTTCAGGTAGGATTAAGACTTAGAATGAAAAGAGAAATCGGTTTGCCACACAGAGATTTCAAGTAACGTCCCTGGCTTTGTGCTCTATTCACATCTCTCCTCCGTGACACTCAGGCAGCTTTAAGCAGCTGGGTGAGGATTCCAAGAATTAAGATTCCATCTATCTCAAATATAGTTTCAGCTCCTCAGGAATAAGAAAAAGACTAATGAAAATAACTTTTCTGCTGCAAAAGACAGTCTAAGATTAAATGACAGAAGACTTTCTAATTGTACCAGTTCTGATGTGGTAAATATAAAACACTAAAGGTAAAAGTTCAACCTCTAGTAGATTTTGAAAGCCAAAATAGCTTTAAGCAATAATAGCCAAATCACTATTAATTTTATTCTATTCCAAGGCAAGATCTGAGAGTATTACTGTCAAGAGAGTGAGCATCTAACTAAAGAGAGTTGTTTGGTAACTGTGGTTCACTTTATTGCCAATTAAGCAGCCAGTGGCCATGCTGTAATAGGATCTCGACTGACCACCATTGGACAGGTTGGAAATTAATGAACTCGATACAGGAAATCTACTCTTGCTTTAAAAAATAATTTAATCAATTATAATCATTCCATATTCTCATCACTCATATCACTTATCAATGGAAACTTCCTAAACTCTGAGGCATAAATAAGTAATTTATAATGTTGGAGATACTGAACACTTTTTTATGGTTCCTAAATGCAAGAAGTTACACCTCAGATGAGGAGACTAGATTAACAGGGATGAAACAGGATTAAATAACATGCAAAACAATTCTGCTCTGATACAGAATAGTGATTTCCAAATGTCAGTTGGCCAGTCAATGCTACTGCAAAGACTTCCCCAGACTATGAATAAAGGAATAAAAACCAAAAAAAAAAAAAAAAAAAAAATGCAGATTTCTCCAATTTAACAACATTGGTTATAAAACACATCATCTGATAATAGCTTATATTAATAGGTCTCTTTACATATTTCCTATGTAAAAGGAGGAATTTATCAGAGGTGCACTGTGCTATCTTATATAATCAAAGTGAAGGTTGAACCATCAAACCATGGGAATTGCAGAGGGGAAGTGCATTGAAGACTTAGGGAAAACAGAAAACAGCACAATTGTCATTGCTTTTTTGTAGTTGGAATAATTAAGATAAAGTCTGTTAGGTGTATATATATATATATATATATATGTACACACATATATATACATATATACACATATATACATATATATGTATATGTACATATATGTATATATATGTGTGTACATATATATATATACACACACACACACACATATATATAATAGTGTCTATATTTGTTATACTGTGGATTCTATCTCTGAGATTTATTCACTACCATTTGTAAGTTTGTACCCTTAAACAACATCTGATAGAGGACGTAACTATAGCTATAATGGCAATCCTATAACAACATATAAGTGTATCAAATCAACATACTGGACACCTTAAATTAACATACTGTATATATGTGTCAAATATATTTCAATAAACAAAGAAAACAGAACTCAAGTGCCACCGACAGTCAGCTTCTCCCTCTCTCTCCTCTCAGCTTCACCTATTGTTAGAAAAGGAAATTTAGGACCAAATTGCACTGACTTACATGAAGGGCCTAACCTGATTTGAGCCAGATTAGAGAAGCAAACAAAAAAACGACACCCTCACATAAGTGGAGGGACATGTAAAACGTCATCCTATAAAGTAGGTTCCAAAAGAAAAAAAGGCCACTCAAAGAGGAAGTTAAAGATTCTTAGTAAATAAAATAATGCAATGTCTAGCTTTGGGGGGATAACAAAATCTACCAAATTAAATATTCCAATCAATTGTACAGCATATTTTAGATGTCAGAAAATATGAAAATGTCCAAAACATACACTTCCTATATTTAAAAACACATGTTCACTCTAAAGTTTGAGAAGCACTGAGAGTATTCAGGGGGAAAAAAAATGAAGAAATAAGACTTGAACTACAGCCCATGAAAGATGGTAGAATTGACTAGTTGAGCTGAAAGAATAGGTAAGTCCAGTAAAGAGAGAAAAAAAAAGTATAGAAGGCAACGTATCTTATTCAAAGGGCATTGAAGGAAACTTTCAGAATAAATTTATTGCTCCTCTTTTTTTTTTATTTGATAATATGCTTCATAGCTAAGAGTAATCCCTGATGGAAATTAGAGGTAGTAAATTTGGAATTGGAAAATTCCAAAGGGGTGCTGACGCCACTGTTTACTAGTTTTATATACTAATTAGTCAGCTAATTTCTTGGGTTGTCAAAACTGATTACTGAAAAAGTACTACCCATTATAGAAGTGAGATTGAAATAAAAAGTGACATAATTATCAAAGTGGACCAGAGTACTCATATTGAGAGCGAGAATAATGCATCTCAAAAACTGCTGAAAAAACAGAATGAATGTCAAAATCAGAAAACTGCCATATGTTAAGCTGAGTTTTTCTTGCTAAACATTAGAAATTTTAAATATCCTCAAATATAGCACCTTCTTAGGTGGAAATTTTTCAAAAAATATTCAGTTTGTTAGTGTAAAATCAGTGCAGATGTCAAACATCTGATGGTGGAAAAGCAAGCTTATATTTAGCTTTAACTGAGACATTTTTGGAGAACTGGATTTATGTTTACTTACAAAGGCATATGTTCACTTTGAATGTTAGTGTGTTGAAGAGAAGAGAAGAGAAATATTTTAAGGTAACAATCATAAATGCAACAGAAATCGAAAACAAATAACATTTGTTGCTGAAATTCCAAAGATTATTCAATTCAAACAAGTTAATATTCACAGAACTCTATTATCCAACAGTTTCAATGCCTCTAGAAAAACTGAGAATATATAATACAAAATGCATTTCTTAGTTCAACTAAGACAGTCTAATATAAAATGGTATAGAAATAAATTTAATTTACTTTAATTCAGAGTATATATTTCTGCATTGTACATCTAACTAGATGATTTATGTGTCACTCAATCTGTCACAAAAATTCTTTTCACTTCTGTTTAGTTCCCAGCTAGCCAGTGAGCAAACTACATTAGCATGTCAAAAGTTGACATTTTTGAAATAATTTCCTTATTGTAATGAAACACTGAACTTAAGTGACAAATATAAAACCGCTTTCTTGCTGCAATTTCAAGACTGCTGGGAAAACTGCCACTTCCCCAAATCAATCTCTCCATGTTTTTTGGTACATCTACTTCCTGGATAGGAGTTTATAATCCTTCAGCTCAGAATTTTGATACCATTAGAATTAAAGCCCACTTTGAAAGAGTCCTACTTTGAGAAATTATCAGGTAAATATCCTTTCAGATTAGGATGGCTATTATCAAAAACTCAGAAGACAACAAGTGTTGGCGAGGATATGGAGAACGGGAACACTTATACACAGTTGGTGGGAATGTAAATTGACGCAGTCATTATGGGACACAGTACAGAGGTTCCTCAAAAAAATTAAAAATAAAACCACCACGTGATCCAGGAATCCTATTTCTGGTTAAACATCCAAAGGAAATGAAATATGTATCTCAAAGAGATATATGTACTCTTATGTTCACTATGGCATTATTCAAAAAAAACAAAATATGGAAACAACTAAATGTCCATGAATGCTAAAAGAAAATTTAGTGTATATATATTTATAATGGATTATTCAGCCTTTAAAAAGAAGGAAATCCTGCCACTTGCCACAAAATGGGTGAACCTGAAGGACATTAAGCCAAGTGAAATTGAGCCAGACACAGAAAGGTAAACACTTCATGATCTCACTTACATGTGGATTCTAAACCAGTTGAACTCAGGGAGAAGAATGGTGGTTGGTGGGGTGGGGGAAACAGCTGGAACGAGGAGATATTAGTCAAAAGGTAAAAAGTTTCAGTTATGCAAGATGAATGGGTTCTGGAGAACTAATGTATGGTGTATGGCATCGTGACTACAGTTCATAGTACTGAATTGTATAACTGAAATTGGCTAAGAAGATAGATCTTAAATCTTCTTAACATACACACACAGAGGCAACTAAGTAGAAGTGATGTTATTTTGCTTGGTTGTAGTTCTTTTCACAATGTATAAATATATAAAAACATCAAGTGGTACATCTTAAGTCTACGATTTAAAGATATCTACATAAATTTATTTTAGAAAAAATAATATCATTTCAATGGGAAACAGCATGGAGATTCTGGGATGTAATACGGAAAGAAGACAAGCTCGGGCAGCAATGAGGAGTAACTTATGACAGGACATCCAAAGCCTTATTCAATACCCATGGGACTTTGATGAATCTTAGGAAACAAGGTGAGGAAAATAAAGCAAGTTGCCAAAGACGAAGGGTATATTACAAGTTTTAAAACACTCAGAACAATCACACCTAAATAATATATCATTTAGGGCTATGCATCTGTGGGAAAAGTAATTTCAGAAGAAAAAAAAAAAAAACAAAATTTAGGTTTATGGTTACCTGAGGGAAGCTGGCAGAACACGTGGGTAGTGTTAACATTATCGCCAACGTAATCAATCTTAAGTTGGAAGATGGATTCCCAGATGTTTAATTTCATTCTTCATAATTTATATATATGTTCCATATACTCTTTGATATGCATTAAAAGTTATTAACCTTGAAAGGAGCACAGAAGGCAAATGCTGTCATGTCCATCCATTGCTAAGGGTTGGGGCCAGGTTAATGAAGGCTAATTGTGTGTATAAGTACTGGAAAGAAGTCAGGTACTATCTTGACTGTTTCTCCCCCCATGAATAAATCAGCTCCTGGGCTGCGTACATGGGGACAAGAGATAGTGCCACAACAAGGCTGGGAAAGCTGTCTGGCAGATAAGCATGATAAGAACTCTGAGTTCTCTGCCCCACCAACAGAAACAAATGAACAAGCTGAAGCTGGACATACAAATCTAGGCGAAAGACATAATTCATCAATTCAAGCAAGCAGTCAAGTAGCAAAAAGACAGAATTAAGTATGAGAATTTCAAAGGTTAAAAAAAAAAGCCAGTCACTGGAATGAGAAGACAAACCACAGAGTGGAAGAAAATATTTATAAAAGAATGATAAAGGACTGTTACCCAAAATATACAAAGAACTCTTAAAACTCAGCAATAAGAAAATGAACCACCTGTTTAAAAATGGTGATTTAAAAATTTTTTTTACTAGTTTTCTTTATTTTTGAGAGGCAGAGAGAGACAGAGTACGTGTGGGGGAGGGACAGAGAGAGAGGAAGACACAGAATCCAAAGCAGGCTCCAGGCTCTGAGCTGTCTGCACAGAGCCTGACGCAGGGCTCGAGTTCACAATCCATGAGATCATGACCTGAGCCAAAGTCAGACGCTCAACTGACTAAGCCACCCAGGTGCCCCAAAAATGATGATTTTAAAGACCTGACCCGACAACTCACAAAAGAATATATGTAGATGTAAATAAGCATATGAAAAGATGTTCAACATCATATGCCATTTAAAAATTACAAAATAAAACAATGAGATGACACTTCACATCCATTTGAAAGGCAAAAATCCAAAACACTGACAACATCAACTGCTGGTGAGGATGCGGAATGACAAGGAGTCTCATGCACTACAAAATGCAATGCAAAAGGCCTCAACTACTTTGGAAAACATTTTGGCCATTTCTTACAAAATTAAATATATTCTTATAAGATACAGCGCTCACACTCCTTGGTATTTACACAAATAAGTTGAAAACTTATGTCAACACAAAAACCTGCACAAAGGTCTTTTTTTAATAGCACCTTTGTACATGATTTCCAAAACTTGACGCAACCAAAAAGTCTTTAAGTAAGGGAATGGATAAACTGTGGTACATCCAGACACTGGAATATTATTTACTGTGAAAAAGAAATGAGCCATCAAGTCATGAAGAGACATGGAGGAAACTTTCATGTATATTACTAAGCAAAAAAAGCCAATCTGAAAAGACAACATAGTGTATTACTCCAACTATATAACATTCTGGAGAAGGCAAAACTGTAGAGATTGTAACCAGATGGATGGGTGCCAGGAGTTGGCAGGAGGGGAGGAGGGAGGGAGGGATGAATAGGCAGAACACAAGGAAGTTTTAGAGAAGTGGAATGACTGTATGACACTCTAATGGTAGATGCATGTCATTATACATTTGTCAAAACCCATGTAATGTACAACACCAAGTGTGAACCATAATATAAACTATGGACTTCAGGTGATAAAGATGTGTTGATGTAGGGGCGCCTGGGTGGCTCAATCGGCTAAGCGTCCGACTTCAGCTCAGGTCATGATCTCCTGGTCTGGGGAGTTGGAGCCCCGTGTCAGGCTCTGTGCCGACAGCTCAGAGCCTGGAGCCTGCTTTGGATTCTGTGTCTCCCTCTCTCTCTGCCCTTCCCCTGCTCATGCTCTGTCTCTGTCTCAAAAATAAGTAAAAACATTAAAAAAAAAAAAAGATGTGTTGACATAAGCTCATCAACTGTAACAAATGTACCACTCAGGTGGGGGGTGTTGCTACTAAGGGGAGGCCATGTCTGTATGGGGTTAGGGAGTATGCAGGGACTTTCTGTACTTGCCATTTAATTTTGTTGTGACCTAAAACTGCTCTAATAAACTATGTCTACTTTTTTAAAATTAACCTTAAAGCCCTGAGGACTTGGGAAATTCCAAGAAATCAGAAAATAGAAAATAAGCGTATTATGTGTGACAACAGAAACACAGAAAACAATCTGCACTGAAGATTCAGTTAAGAGTAGGTTTTAATATTAGGTAAACATTTTATCCAGCAGGAAATAAATTTTAGTCTGTAAAGAACCATAAAGAACATCTATATGACAAACAGAAAAACCACTACAAATTAAAAACTATTTTGACATGCAAACTACAACTAATAAAATTATACAATTTCTCCTTATCATGACCACTAAAAACACATATTTCTTCTATAGTCTAAGAGAGAAGTAAAGGATTGCTTGAAAATCTCAACTCACTACAATTTATATCAGTGACTGCAGGTATTACATAACTATCAGTTATGTAATCAGAGCTATTCTGTGTTTAAAATATAATTGGATAATTAACTGGGCTCAAGTAAAAAATACGTGGACATAAATAAAGGTAGATGCAGACCCAATGAGCATTTTCCTTTAAAAAAAAAAAAAGTATCCAGACTTTGAAAAAGTAGGATTCTGCAGAAAGTGCTCAGAAATTCAAAGATTTGACTAGCTACAACTAATTAACCTTTTAATGCTGCCATTACAATATGCATTCAAAAGCAGATGCTACTGGGTTTGAGCAGGTGTGTTAGATGAGTACGAGAGTAAATGCCAACCTCCTTCCAGGATAGGGCAATTCTTGTCATCTGGTTCATCTCAGAGATCTTTACTGCTACAGGATTGCTCTGAATGACAATGAACTTTCCAGTACAGAATTTTGGACACACTGTCAGTATAAGAGAATAGACTTGCTATGGTAAGACCAACAACAGAAAGTATCAGGAAAGTTCTTTCCAAATGATGATCCCAATAGAAAATTATGGGACACCACCTGGTTCACAGTTTTACCCGCTGGACAGATCATCAGCCTTAAGAAAGACCTGAATGCCGCCTTTTAAAAGAGGTCACATTTGAGCACAACACTGTTTTTCAGAGCTGTTCTGTGGCCCCGCATCTACTTTCTGAGCTCCTCCCTGAAAGCTTCTCTGCCTCTGCTGCTTACTTACTCCATAGATCTATTTAATATCTTTCAGAAAATCACAATTTTCTGTATAGGGTCTTCCTGGTATACTGAGAAACACTTTGGTAGGTGCTAAATTACCCAATCAAGGATTACAGCAAAGTGTTTAAATAGAGTTTTCCTGTAACATTCTATGCTTTTATAACTGTCATATTTACCTCCAATTATCAAAAACATAGGGCCTAACATTAAAGAATGCTACTATCAGGTGAGGCAGTAATGTGGTCAGGCAAACGCCATCCACACGGCCAGGCTTGTGCTCTTGTTGCTGATGGGTTTTACCTGAAAAAAAAAAAAGTAAGTATACTGTCCATCTTTTGATTCTTATAAAAATATTATCATTTGTTAAAATAGCAGAATTTAAGCAACACTCTTAAAAGTGGTCTAAAAAATGATACTTCAAGAGCCAAGATGAAGGAAACGAATGCAACTGGGTGTCGTTAAGTGCTGTTTAGACAGTACTGATCACAGTTTACGTAAGGGGCGGTCTCATTTCTTCACTCTAAATCTAATCTTTTGGTCAAACATAGAGATTCATTCTGAGAAGTCCTCTTCTTCACAGCCTGTCGCTGCAGTTCTTAACTTTTCTCAAACACATTTTTCTACCTTTCCAAAATGAAACCATTTGAATGAGACAGTGATATATACACATGCAAGGCCACAAAGGGCATGAAACCTGTCATGATTAATTCTCTCAATACCTGCACTATTTCTCAACGAGCTTTATTCTTTTAAAACAGTGAAGTAGCCAATGCTTAAGTTAAGGCAGGTGTAGTAATGATCACTCTACATATTTGTGGTGTGGAGTTGGTTTGAACTAAAATATATAGCCTAGGATGGAAATCATCTGAAAAAAACTTGTAATAAATGAATGAGTGAACTATGCTTTGTACAGAGAGGTTATTAAATGAGATTTCTTAGTTGCAGACGGTGTAAATATCACTGCCAAAACTGTGGTATGTCCATTCTCTTAACAATCAGTCGATGATCTTTTCCAACCTGTGAGGTGTCCTGGACCAGCGCTGTTTTAATACTAATGTGCATTCAAATCTAAGGTCCTAGGTGATTTTAACTGTCTCTGGCTATTTTTCTTTGTCACCACACATACTAAAATTCTAGTTGTCATAAATGAAAAAAAAAAAAAAACAACAACAAAAAATCAACACTTCAAACCTAGGATAAATGAATTAAATAAGCCTGTATCCCAAGATAGCCTCCATCAATTTTTTTTGTCTCTCTGTGCAAGAATCTCCCTCATTAAAAATTGGCTCTATTCCCACACTTGTTTGTATCCAAGTGGCCTGGGACTGGTCTGACCAATTGAAAAAAACAGAACTTCTGCCACACCAATTCAAAACCTGATCTTCAGTTTCTGTGTCGTGCCTCTTGAAGCCTAAATCACAATGTAAGAATCCCAGATACGGATTATAAATATCAGAAAGCCTGAAAACAAACAGCTCTGAAACAAAGACTGACTGGATAGAAAGAAGAGACATTTCTTATTTCAACAATTACCATTCTCAGTACATGTTAGAATAACTGCACAGAATATCAGTAAATGTGACCTGAACAACACTATCAACCAAATAAGCATACGTTTTAGGACACTCCACCCAATGATTGTAGAATACACATTATTTTCAGGTACATACAAAACAGTCTTTCATATAGACAATAATTGGGCTACAAAATAAGATTCAATAAATTTCAAAAAACTGAAATAATACAAGTCAAGTTTCTGATCAAAACAGGATTAAATTAAAGCCTCACAAAAGAAAACGTGGAAAATCAGAAATATTTGGCAATGAAAGAGCAGACTTCTAAATAACCCATGGCAAAAAAAAAAAAAAAAAAAAAAAAAAATTGCAAAGAAATTGTAAAATATTTTGAACTGAATGAAAATAAAAGCAAAACATATCAAAATTTATGGGATGCAGCTAAAGAGATGTTTACAGGGAAATTTACAGTTTGAAACACCTATATCAGAAAAAAAGGAAAGTTTCCACATATTAACCTCACTTTCCACCTTAAGAAAACAGGTTCAAGGGAAGTTTTGGAAATTATCAAAATGTTTTAAAACTGGATGCTGGTGATTTTTGTACAACTCTAAAAATTTGCTAAAAATCATTGAATTATATATTTATAATGGATGACTCTTTTTAAAAAATGTTTATTTTTGAGAGAGAGCCCGCACATGTGTGTGCAAGCAGGGGAAAGGCAGAGAGAGAGGGAAAGAGAGAGAATCCCAAGCAGGCTCCACACAGCACAGAGCCCGACGTGGGGCTTGAACTCATGAACCGTGAGATCATGACCTGATCAAAATCAAGAATTGGACACTTCACTGACTGAGCCACCCAGGTGCCCCTATAATGGGTGATTCTTGGGATACATACACTGTATCTCAAAATGAAGACTTCTCTGCTGGAAAGAAGCACTGAGGAACTGATGTATGAATAAGAAGCCATCTTACATGTCCAGCCCAGCTGCAAGGACTGCTCATGCATGAACGATCTCAAGATAGAACCTATCAGGGGCACCGGGATGGCTCAGTTGGTTAAGCATCTGACTCCTGATCTCAGCTCAGGTCATGATCTCACAGTTTGTGGGCTGGAGCCCCACATCTGGCTCTGTGCTGACAGCATGGAGCCTACTTAGGATTCTCTCTCTCCCTCTCTCTGCCCCTCCTCTGCGCTCTCTCTCTCTCTCTCTCTCTCAAAATAAACAAATAAAATTAAAGAAAAAAAATAACAGAACCTATCAGCTGTTTTAAGCCACTGGACATTGAGGCAGTTTGTTAAGCAGCAGTGGGTAAGGAGAGCAAGGTATGTTAGGTTCTAATGTATGTCTATCAGCCTGGTATAAAATTCTGAATGTGTCCACACCCCCAAACAGTCAGTCATCCGGCAGCAAGTCTCACAGCTCCCCATTTTCTTTCTAGCTCATTTGTTTCTTCCTTTCCTCTCTCTCTGCCTCAACTTGCAACCTCATCATTGTAACAAGGTATCATTTTCTGGTACAATCCATTCTGTTACAAGAACGTTTCCTTTTGCTTGAGGAAGAGCACTAAAAGAATTTTTTAATCAGTAACAATTCTTAGTCTTTCTGCACAATCAGAAACAATATAAAAAATGAGATTTAGGAAAAAATTTGTCAAACTGCAATTGTAACTGGGGAAAAAAATAGTGTCCCTGTATCCAAAGTTAGTAACTATGTTGTATGTAAATTTATAAAACAATCTTTACTACAGGCTAAACCCAAACCTGAGGGTTTGTATGGTAATTCTTTAAGTGGGTTTTTAAAATATTTAATTAGCATTAGCTTTGGCTGACACATGTAACCTGGGAAGAATTATATAGACAAGGACTAAGAATAAAGACAGACACACTATTCTATTTAGAAGTCACCATCTCTTTGACCTGGATAAAATGTGTATGGTGATGTGAGGACTCCATTTAAATTTAGATCAAATAAAACGTTAGTGACAGAATTATACACGCTTCCTACCAGAGGGTTAACTTACTCGCTATTATTATTGATTCCTTTTAAACCAAAGCACTTCCCACAAACCAGCATTTTTTTAAAAATATTTCATCTGAATACAAAAAAAAAATTATACAAAAGTATTCTTAAGAGTTTGGAGAGTAGAAAGTAAAAGAGACAGGTAATAGAAAATAGAACAGAACCATTTCTTGAGATTCCTCATGCACTTTTTTGCTGACTCTACAGTGAATCAGAAGACTAAAAAACCAATTACAGACTCCTGATATAGTCTTTTTAAAAATACATGTCCAATACAATACTTTTATTATCTACAAGACTTTTCCCCCAAATACCTGGAACTTCCCCCACTGAAGAGGGCCTCACATTGGCACTTGGTACCTGAGCTAAGGGGGTGGGTATGTGAATAAACCCCTGATAGAGCATGGTGGGGGCTGCAGGAGTGTGCTCCCTCAGGTACAACCTTGGTCCTTCCCTGTTTTCACTACCTCCCCTCACAAAAGCAGGGTACATGGATGGCAATTTACTTGTGGGAAGTATCTACTTGTTTGCAACTGACAAATGAACCTATATAATATACATTTTCATAGTATTATGCAGGATTCACCTTTTAATCCTGAATATATAAGAGTTTATAAGAAATAAAAATAACATCTAGAATTCTCAGCTATATAGTTTAAAAAAAAAAAAAACCTACATTCATATACTACAACTGTCTGTGGTAAAACGTATTATCCTTAAATAGCTAAATAATGCCCCAACACTAGAATTTTAACACTTTTAAGAAAAAAACTCTGGCAAATTATTCCCAAAATACTATTCCCTAAAATATTAAATAAAAATTTTAACCAAACCTTTATCACAACCAAGGAAATTCTGGTCAAAATTAGGATCAAATGTATTTTAATCATGTCATTCTTTCTAAGTACACTAGATTCTAAAAATGAGAATTTTCCTTTTTTTAAAACATAAAGTCATTTCTCTGAGACAGAACTAAATGTCTTGGGATTTATTAGTGTTTTACAATCCATTCTAATCTATAAATCACCTGTGAATGTGTTATCTACTAATATAACTAGGTTTCCCTCTCTCTCCTTACTTGATATCTCTATAGTACATGTTTAAACATAGCATACTGTCTAAGGTCTATTAGATAGCTACTGCCCAAAGTGATCATGGATATTCATGACACTGGCCCTAAGATTCCTTCTAAGTCACTCAAGAAGAGAAAATTATATTCTGGCCAGTTTTAGTACTGTGTGTCTTTTTCTCAAAAAGAAAAAAAATAATGATTATATCACTCAGCTCCTTGTAAGTAGGAATTGAGACCAGCATTCCTCTCTATCCTTATCAATATGGTTTCACTAATAGTGTTCTTTGAACACACATGGAGTGGGTGTTCAAACTCTTTAGGAAAAGAAAGTTAAACTGTCCACAATGGCCACTTTTCTTCTTTTCTCATCATGTCACCTGGATGCTGTAGAAAGGGTATCACAAATGGTCTGAAGATATCTATAGCACCTAAATTAATGAGGGCGTTTCTTTGCAATACTTTAAAGTATCCCAGAGAACATATGGTGATATTTCACTTGTCTTCAAATGGGGCTGATTACTGATACAGACTATTGACACAGAATAAGGTAAAAAGACCTCTTATAGGACATGGGGACCTAAGTTTGGGAGGCCACTCTCCAAGACTGAAAATCACTCTAAAATGAGAAACTACCACTCTCGTGGTAACTCATCCTTAGAAATGGTTTGTAAAGATATTGTTGCTGGCTGAAATGAAGTTTCTCTTAGTCTTCAGCAAAGAGACCAAGTTAGAAGTTACAAGATGCTATGAACTAACACATTAATGTAAAGAAATTAGTCATTCATTTACATTGTAACCTAACTGACTTAAAGATGATGTACAGGGCAAGTTCAGGCCAGTATCTCTTCAGCTCCCAGGGCTGCTGCCCTGTGGAAAGGAGAATCAAGGTTCCCCTTCCAAGCAGAAGCCTGTAAGGAAAAGGGAATATGAAGGCAGCAGAAGCAGATCAAACTGTCCACTAACGCTACCCAGCTCTCTTTCCGCTGGTTTTGTATCCACCAAGCTACCTTTTTGCATCTGCATGTAAGTTTTCTTTCTAGGATAGAATGTGCTGACCAGCTGTATTTCCTTCCTCTTGGCAGATCTATTTCTAATTATGAATTAATGAACTAGCCTTCTGGCTTATCATGAGTCTCTTATGAGTTTCATTAGCATGAGTCAGTTCCCCTGAGTCATATCAAGACTGTGTTTAATGATGGGATTGAGTTTCTACCTTTGCAAAGCTGAAAATCCAGTCTCCAAGGACTACCAGTCCCACTAAGGTATCACATGTCTAGGGACAATGCCTGAATTTCCAACTGGCCTTTTAACATGGCTCTTTAAATGAAAAAAAAAAAAAAAAAAAGTATTTCAAAAGCAGGAAATTTCTTTTAAAAAGCTCAGAAAAAATAAGCTACCTAAGAGGGTATGTAGGCAAATCCTAAGGGAGAGGCCCTCCACGTTCTATTTTTGTCCTCTCGCTTGGCCTGTCTGAAAGCACAGGAAAGCACAAATCTAAGCATTTATCCACCGAGTCTGATCAACTCAGATGGTTAAGATCTCAGTCAAATCAGGTCACAAAACCTGCATGTCTGCAACTATGAGAGGGCTGCGGTGGTCACTGCTTTCCTTAATACACAGTTCTAATATCCACCTTATCTGCCTAGCCAGACAAGAACTTTTCCCTTTGGTAACTAGAGCCAAACATTTTAAAATTACAAGAGAAACTTTAGAAAATGGCCATCTGCTCTTTCTAGTCCAGGTCAGTGTGGAGACTCTTCAAATGCCCAAGACAAATTTTGGCCAATTACAAAAACCATTATTTAAAATATACACTGTCATATTAAAAAATTGAAGACTGTAGCATGTGAAGACTAAGAGAGAAGCTTCATATTAGAGACTGAATGGATTTAGGAAATAAACATTTTCATATTTCTCAATTTGGAAAGTGTCAGATTTCCAAAATAATGGCATACATGATTGTATGTACTTAGTGCAGGAAAAAAAAAAAAAAAAAAATATATATATATATATATATATATACACACACACATACATATACATACACAAACATACCACACATTGATCTTCTGATTAATCTGAATTGGTAATAATCTGATGAAAAACAACATCTTTTCAAGCAGAATACCTATCAGTCTCTCTTCCTAATTTTTCCCTGTGGTGTGTTCCTTGACAGAGATCTAATCTCTGAGCCAGAGTACAGAACCAAAGTCTGCTTGCCTTCTGAAGTCTATTGTGGTCAACATTGGGATGGTGTTGCTACCCAATGAACAAGTTCTAGACAGCAACAAAGCAGTGTAGATGTTTACCACAGTTGTAGACAAAAATCACTGTTAAGTCTTTGGAGACCACTGTTTCAACACTTAAATAAGATACATGTTATGTTCTCAGTAAATCAAGAGGCTGAAAAACCAATCAGACATATTGAATGTAGTGTTAGCTCTTCTCTACATTTCAAAGAAAATTCTGTTTTGTACACTCACTAGAGCCTATTCTCTGAAATGCTGGCTGAAAAATATGTTAAATATCCATAATAATATGGAAAATAATGCTAATGTTACTTTATTGGAAGCACCATTTACTTACAAAAAATGTTTTTGAATAAGCTGAAAGAAAGATACAACAGAAATTTATATTTAAAAAACAATTTAAATTCCCTTCTTTCTCAAGATTGCTTTACTAGTCAGGGTCTATTATGGTTCCAGATGAATTTTAGGATCATTTTTTCTATTTTTGTGCAAAATGCCACTGGAATTTTGATAGAGATTCCATCGAATCTGTAGATTGTTTTGGATATTATAGAAATTTTAACAATATTAATCCCTCTAATCCATGAACACAAGATGTCTTTCCATTTATTTGTGTCCTCTTCAAATTTCTTTTATCAATGATTTATAGTTTCAGTGTAAAGATATTATACCTTCTTGGTAAATATTTTTCCGTAAGCATTTAATTCTTTTTTTTTTCAAATGTTTACTTATTTTTAAGAGAGAAAGAGACAGAAAGAGAGAGACAGCATAAGCAGGGATGGGGCAGAGAGAGAGGAAGACACAGAACCCAAAACATACTCTAGGTTTTGAGTTGTCAGCACAGAGCCCAAAGTGGGGCTCAAACTCATAAGCTGTGAGATCATGACCTGAGCCGAAGTCAGAGGCTTAACCAACTAAGCCACCCAAGTGTCCAGGCATTTCATTATTTTTGATGTTATAAAAGGGACTGTTTTCCTAATTTCCTTTTCAGATAGTTCATAGCATACAGAAACACAACTGATTTCTATAAGTTAATTTTGTATTCTGCAATTTTATTGAATTTGTTTATCAGTTCCAGCAGGTTTTCTGATGTAGTCTTTAGGGTTTTCTCTATATAAGATTATGTCAGGCTAGGACTTTCAGTACTATGTTGAGTAGAAATGGCGAAATGGTGAGAGTAGGCACCCTTGTCTTGTTCTTGATCTTAGATGAAAAGTTTCAGCTTTTCCCCACTAAGTATGATGTTAGCTATGGGCTTGTCATATAAGGCTTTATTACACTGAGGTACATTCCATCTATACCTAAGTTGTTTGCAGTTGTTACCATAAAAGGAAGCTGAATTTTGTCAAACGCTTTTTTCTGCATCTATTGAGACGATCATATGTTTTTTACCCTTTATTTTGTTAATATGCTATGTTATATTTATTGGTCAACAAAACAAACCTGGATGCACCATGACTTTCTGATATTAAACTATTTTACAAAGCTATAGTAATCAAAATAGTATGCTTGTGGCATAAAAACATATAAGGAGGGGCAACTGGGTGGCTCAGCTGGTTAAGTGTCCAACTCTGGAGTTTGGTTCAGATCATGATCTCATAGGATTCATGAGACTGAGGTCTGAATTGGCACTTACAGTGTGGAACCTGCTTAGGATTCTCTCTCCCTCTCTCTCTCTCACCTCCGCCATTTGCGTGTTCTCTCCCTCTCTCTTTCAAAATAAGTAAACTTAAAAAAATAGACACATGGATCAATTAAACAGAATAGAGACCCAAGAATAAATTCATGCATATTTGGACAACTAACATTTAACAAAGGTTCCAAGAAAACACAATGGGGGAAAGAAAGTCTCTTCAACAAATAATGCTAAGAAAACTGTATAGTCACATGTAAAAAAGATGAAACTGGACCTTTATCTTACACAATACACAAACATCAACTCAAAATAGATTTAAGACTTAAATATAAAGCCTAAAGCCATAAACTCCTGAAAGTAAACATAGGGGAAAATCTCCTTGACATTGGTCTTGGCAATAGTTTTTTGGATTTGACATCAAAAGGGAAGGCAACAAAAGAAAAAATAAACAAGGGAGACTACATCAAACTAAAACACAACACAGCAAAGAAAAATAATCAACAAGATAAAAGAGGAACCTAAAAAATGGAGAAAATATTTGCAAACCATCTATTTGATAAAGAATTAATATCTAAGACACTTCTCCAAAGAAGACATCCAGATGGTGAACAGACATATGAAAAAATGTTCAACATCACTCATCATTAGGTAAATACAAATCAAAACCACATTGAGATACCACCTCACACCTGTCAGAATGGCTAACATTAACAACTCAGGCAACAACAGATGTTGCCGAGGATGCAGAGAAAGAGTATCTCTTTTGCACTGCTGGTGGGAATGCAAGCTGGTGCAGCCACTCTGGAAAACAGTATGGAGGTTCCTCAAAAAACTAAAAATAGAACTATCCTACAACCCAGCAATTGCACTACTAGGCATTTACCCAAGGGATACAAGTATGCTTTTGCGAAGGAGCACATGCCCCCCAATGTTTATAGCAGTGCTATCGACTATAGCCCAAGTATGGAAAGAGTCCAAATGTCCATCAATGGACGAATGGATAAAGATGTGTATACACACACACACACACACACACACACACAAACAGAGTATTACTCGGCAATCAAAAAGAATGAAATCTTGCCATTTGCAACTACGTGGATGGAACTAGAGGAAATTAGTCAGAGAAAGACAAATATTATATGACTTAACTCATAGGAGGAATTTAAGATACTAAACAGAGGAACATAAGGGAATGGAAGCAAAAAGAATATAAAAATAGGGAGGAGGACAAAAAATAAGACACTCTTAAATATAGAGAACAAACAGAGGGTTGCTGGAGGGGTTGTGGGAGTGGAAATGGGCTAAATGGGTAAGGGGCATTAAGGAATCTACTCCTGAAATCACTGTTGCACTATATGCTAACTAACTTGGATGCAAATCAAACAATAAATAAATTTACAAAAAATAATTAATATCTAAAATATATAATAAATTCATAAACTCAATAGCAAGAAATATATAGCTTGATCAAAAATAGGCAAAGGACTTCAATAAACATTTTCCAAAGAAGATATACAAATGGCCAATAGGTATATAAAAAGGTGCTGATGTCAAATCCAATCTAATCATCAAGGAAGTGCACAGCAAAACCACAATGAAGTATAACTGTGCACCTGTTTAAGGTCTATCATCAAAAAGAGATAATAAACATTGGAGAGGATGTAGAGAACAGAGGATCCTTATATACTGTTGGTGAGAATGTACATTGGTACAGCCATCATGGAAAACAGTTTGGAAGTTCTTCAAAAAACTAAACATAAAAATAGAACATATGAGGATATTAAAAATTAAAAGTAATGTTACCAGCAATCCCATTTCTGGGTATATATCCAAAGGAAATAAAAGCACTATCTCAAAGAGATATCTGCATCCCCTCCATGTTTGTTGTTGTTGCAGCTTTTTTTTTTTTACAATAGCCAAGACACAGAAATGATCTAAGTGCTGACAGAAGAATGAATGGGAAAAAGTGATATTCATATATATATACATACATATGTATATATATGAGTGTGTGTGTGTATACTGTATATACATAGTGATATATATGTATATAAAATATATATTTAAGGGGCACCTGGGTGGCTCAGTCAGCTAAGCATCGGACTTCAGCTCAGGTCATGATCTCGCGGTTTGTGAGTTCAAGCCCCTCATTGGGCTCAGAGCTGGAGCCTGCTTTGAATTCTGTGTCTCCCTCTCTCTCTGTCCCTACCTCCTTGTGCTATGTCTCTCTCTCTCTCTCTCTCTCTCTCTCTCTCTCTCTCTCAAAAATAAATAAACATGAAACAAAATTTTAATTAAATACATATATATATTTAAAACAAAATGGACTATTTAGCCTTTAAAAAAAAAAAGAAGGAAATGTTGCCATTTGCAACACTGATGAACATGGACGCCATTATGCTGAATGAAATAAGTCAAACAGAGAAAAATAAATACTTGTATGATATCACTAATCTGTGGAATCTAAAAAAAAAAAAAAAAACATTGAATCAGAAAGTAGAAAGGTGTTTGCTAGGGACTGGGGGAACAGGTGAGAAGCTGGCCAAAGAATTCAACATTCAGTTATAAGATGAGTAAATTCTGAGGCTCTCACATACAGCATGGTGACCACAGTTAACACTGTATTATAAACTTGAGATGTGTTAAGAGAAAATCTCATAGAAAAAACAACAACTATGTGATGTAATAGGTGTGTTTATTAACTTGACTATGAGAGTCATTTCACAATACAAATATTAAATCATCACATTGTACACTTAGATATTTTGTAATTTTGTCAATTATACCTCAACAAAGCTGGAAAAAAACACATTAAATACAATTCCCTTCTCTAATTATCACGGTACATTTTTCTGAGCCTTGGAATAGTCCATTCTAAATCTAAATCAGATTTCTTCATGGCATGATGGTGAATCAGGTCAAGTGGGGTAAGAGGATTATAGATGTTATTTCTGATATCTTTATGGATTTAGCAATGTGGCCTCAATCATTCTGAATTGCATAAATCAAGATAAGATTTATTGGGTGAAGGTGTGGACATGACATTAAGAACAAATAAAACAGACAGACAAATACACACATGCATACAGTTATCCTAATATGAGTGTAAACTATTCATAAAAAATAAATCAGTAGAGATTTCAGTTCACTAACAGTTACAAATGCTTCATTTAGCGTGTCAAATGCAAAATAACTATGTACTATTAGTTTGATGACACAGCCATCATGTAGGTAATATAAGCAGCAAGAAGAGATGTCTAAAGGAAAAAATTAACCATTTCTTTAAGTTAATAGGAAACATTACCAAAACAAAGAAGACTGGGAATACTGCTCTTATTGTATAAAGTGTGAATTGTTGACCTCCTCTCTACATGAAAAATGATGGCCAGGAGTTCCTATCTTATTCCTCTGTGACTATAGCAACTTTTATAATGGAAAGAAGGGATTCCTGGATTTGCATAGAAGACAGTGAAGAGATGTACTGCCCCCAGGTGTCTGTACTAGGATTTATTGGATTGAGAAAAACATTTTTATTTGCTAGAAGCAAAGAATCCCTTAAGAAAAAGACACCTGGGTTGTTTTTTGGTTTTGGGGGGGTTTTTTTGATCAAGTATATTTTGCATTTTTATTGGAGTTTTCAGTTTTTTCCTGAGTTGTACCACAAAGAAGATATAATTGATAACACTGAAATAGCATGAGCCTCCTAAAGAAAATTGAAGAAATTTAATAAAAATTGAAGAAATATAAATATTATAGAGCACCAACCAACATTGCAATTTTCTCAAGTCCTAGATAAAGATGCTGTATTGTGTTAAGAACACCATCTTAAATCAGATACCAAAGAAACTTAAAAAAAAAAAAAAAAGCACTTCTTTTAAAAATCTAATACTCCTGGGACTTTTTATCTGTGTGATGTGGAAATGTTGGAGTTCAGAGTAAACAGCCAAAAAAGAATTCTGGAGATGTCTTCAGTGCAAAAAGGTGGTTTTCTTTTTTTTTTTTTAATTTTTTTAACGTTTTATTTATTTTTGAGACAGGGAGAGACAGAGCATGAACAGGGGAGGGTCAGAGAGAGGGAGACACAGAATCTGAAACAGGCTCCAGGCTCTGAGCTGTCAGCACAGAGCCCGACACGGGGCTCAAACTCACGGACTGAGAGATCATGACCTGAGCCGAAATCGGACGCTTAACTGACTGAGCCACCCAGGCGCCCCAAAAAGGTGGTTTTCTTAAAGCACAGGGACAGGACCAGTAGACAGAGCTGCACTGGGGTTGTGACAGGTGACTGATTATACACCTTCAGGTTGGGAGGGAGTTAGGGATAGTGTAAGTCTCTTAGGAATTTTGGAAGCAAGGTCTCCAGGACCTTGAGGGGCTAGCTATTGATAGGAAAAAGTCAATTATTACTGTTTAGTAAAAACTGTCATGAGACCCTTCAGGTGTAGATCAATGGGCCATAGGCTTGGAGTATGATTACCAACATAAATCTTGGGGGAAAGAGATAAAGGAAGTTTCCAAACTTCTTTTCATATGTTAAAGTAGACTTAAAGGATCCTGGGAAGTGGGGCTCAGATTGCCTTTTGCCCTTAGCAAAGTGTCATCGTCAAGGGAGCTGAGTTCCTACAGAAACGTCACTCTGCCTATGCCAAGGACTTGTCAATGGGATGTAGGTTGTAAAGAAATTTAATTTTTCATTTGCCTTTGTTTTCCACATCATGTGCACCAAATTATGTATTTGAAGCAACATATATAAAGCTAAATATTCAAAAATTAGACCAAAAATAATATATACTGCCTTTTAAAAACATGCGTAATATCAAATTTTTCTAAATGCTTTCACATATGCATTACAATGCCTGCTTTCATCTTACAGTTTGGAATCCTGCAAACCAGCAAAATGAGTCAGAACATGTTCCAAAGAAGGAATTGCATTGTATAGCATTTTAAGTGCATATTCAAATGCTAATATCCAAAACTATTATTTCATAACACAGACCCATAAAAAATGGAAAATTCCACCTACATTTTAGTCCCCAGAAAAAGCCACTATGCACCCACTCCTTGTAAGGACATGCAAGCATGACAATAATTGCAAAATTTTACCAACCCACTTAATTTTTCATAAAAGGCAACTCGTATAACCTGTAAGTTTACAGAAGCAAAAATAATGAAACATAAGCTTTAACATTGCAAATGTGCCAAAAAGTTGTTAATACTGGACATATTCACAGGTACAATGAAAAGACCATATAGACCTTGTTCGTGCATGGTTCATTTAGTGACCTGAATTGGGACTAGAACAGACCTGAACTTCTACCTGGACAACATGTGACCATGGTCAGGATATTTCAGAAAATGTCCCCACATCAACTAGTTTCAATCCAGAACTCTAGTTCCATCTCTCAGGTTTGAATTTTCTTAGGACTTGCCAAGAAAAAAAAAAATCTAAAATCTCTTGGTTAAGAGAAAAACAAGTTTGTCTCTTAGTCACATTACACAATCATTTACTGAGTGTTTAAAATGTGCTAAACTCTCTAGTTGCTTTCTTCATATTATTTTAATTTAGAATCATCAGGCTTCTCAAATTAAAAATGTGACATATAACAACTTCCTTATTGATCTAATAAAGTTGTCGGGACCAACTAGTTAAAAAGTAATAGAAATAAGAAATCCAATTAAGTATGAGGTTATACCCAAATAAAAATTTCACAATGAGAGGACTTAAGCTCTCCCCTTCTGTGGAAATGGCCAAATGTAATTCAGAAAGCCTAAGTGGGAAATAGTTGTGAGACGTACTATTTACAATTCAAACTTCTGTATAATAGAATAATATATAAAACATCTTAAGTAACCCAAGAGAAAAATACACTATGTTTATGACGGGTAAGTCGCAAAACTATACAAATAACCAAAATTGAAAGAAAATGGTATTAAAGAAATCAAGGAAACGCAGACTCAATCAAGATGAGCCACCTATGTTTTTGTTTTCCACAGCACAAGGGTATACATTACAACTGCACATAAGAGCCATTGCTGGCAAGGGTACAGGGGTTTGCAAAACAGTTAAAGGCTTTTCTTTTTTGGAAAGCAATCAGATAATCTCTACTAAAACTTAAATGTGAATAACCTTTGCTTGAATTCCATTATCAGTAATATCTGCAAAAGTATATAAAAGGATGATTGCTTCAGCATTGCCTGTTGAAGTGAAAAAAAAGTCGGAAACAACCTAAATTTCCATCAGCAGAGGAAAGCTATCTAATCCACACACTGGAATATTGTACCGAATGAAGAAAATAAAGAAAAATTTCATACAGAAAAATATATCAAAGAAATATTGTCAATTTTTTTATTTTTTTTATTTTTTTTCAATTTTTTTAAAAAATGATAGAAAATTATGGGGAAATACATATGAAAACACACACATAAACACACACATATACAGACTATTGTGCTAGTACTATGAATATGCTAGATTTTAAAAAAAAAGAGAGAAATGTACATAAGAAACCATTACCCTGAAAGAGAAACTGGGAGCTAGATGATAACAAAGGGGAAATTCTCAAATTTTACTTATATCCTCATGTGATGCTTACATGCTGTCCAACAAAAACATACTTGTGTAATCATCTGAGGAAAAGTAAACATGACAGATGAGAATAAAAGAAAATAACAGACACTGGACTCTATTCATTCAACTCTATTCATTCAACTAGTCATTCAATAATGTTGTTATTAATTAAAATCTCTTAAATTGTACTCCTTTATGATGAAAAAATAATTAAAAATTGTTTTGGTCTTTTAATATATAGGGTCAAGGTATACCTGGTTGCATCAAAAATAAAGATAAATATTATAAAACCATTGGCCTCAATGATAAAAAAAAAGACTACAAGAAAGATTGAGTATCCAAGCTGTACTAACTGCTTTTCTTCCCATCAAGTATGAGTACATTTATTTATCTGGATTTTACTCATTTATCCATTTATGAACATTTATTAAATATGTCCTAAGTGCCGGGATTACTTCTTATCCTGGGATAGAGCCAGATATAATAACAGCTAGTCTTTGACGTCCCTGTTTAGTGAGATCAGTGAGAGAAAAAGATGAAACTCTGCCTTGCAAGATCAAATTTGAGCTTAAAGACAATTTTGAGTTATTCAGGAGTATCACAATGGGGAAGAACACATATATATGGAAGCTAAGGGACATGAAATGGCATGATCTGTTCTGTTTAGCACCATGCTTTTGTTTGGAGATCTAAAAGTTAACAGAACACAGGGAAGAGTCTGTGTGGAATGGAATAGTTGTGGGATATATAGGACATCAAACAGGAAGAAGAGAGGCAGAAACCAAATCATGTCCAGATGTAATCCAAGTGGTTTCATCAAATAATTAGATACTTGGTTGAATGAAGAAATATGAGGCTGAAGTTTCTATCTTAGGATAATTGTTTTTGGATTTTGAGACCATGTACTAAATGGGAAAATCACTTAGAGAAGGGGGTTTTGGAGAAAAAAATGAGAGTTTTGTTTTTGACATGGTGAGTCAAAGATATCACTCACAGTAAATCTTAGTAAACAGCTGGGCCCACTAAAATGAAACTAAAGAAAAAGTAGGACTGAGAGTTATCAGTATATAAGTAGTAGTTGATGGCAGGATGTAAAATAGTGAGCCAAGTTAAATAAAATAAAGTAGAATGGGAAAGGAATAAAGAATGGAACTTTGAGCAATAGCAACCATTACAGAATACATTAGGAAAGATCTACAAAAACAACTAAGATGAAGTGGTTCTGAAAACAAATTTCCAAAGAGCTACTGAGAAAACTGTAAGATTAAGAAAAGGAAGTAAGAGGGAAGAGAGTGGTCCCAAGGTAGGAAGTTTCCACTGATCCTAAACTAAAAGACTCTGATTTCTGAAAAACTGAACAGAAATATAACCCAAACTAAAGAACTGATGTGCATTTACCAACAACTCCCAAGGCCTAGAATCCCTAGAGGAAAGAGCTTTTCCTCAATGAGATACTCATATGTTTAGTCATATATATTATGTACACATTTTTCATGAAGTCAAGAAGGACAAAAAAGTCCTTCGAAGTTTCTTGAATTATTCCAACTGAGATTCATTCTTGTGATTTGTGATCTGATTTTCTCACTTCTCATCTTTCTTGATTTGTATGAAATTGATACATGAATAAAAGAAATTAATAAAAACCAAATTTATATAATCTTGTTTGAATTAAATGGGTCATGTTTTATCTGTATCAGGTGTGTTCATGACAAATACATAGCCTGTTTCATATAATAATCCACTAATGTTAAATGTTTGCTTATTACAAAATATGTTGCCTTGATTTATGGCCAAGATTCTCCTATAGATTAATAGCAAATGGTGAAGAACAACCCAAAAATATAGTAATTCAGCAAATTTTAAACTACCCTCAACATTTTTCAAATGACTTGGCCAATATTTCATAGTAATGATTCATCAGCTAGAGTTAAGCAAATGACCAGCCTGGGAAACAAATCTATGGTCCTGAGTTATATCTATTTTGTAAAATGTGTTGTAGTATAGGATAATGGTTGAAAGCACATATTCTGAATTTAATCTGCTCTCTAATTCTGGCACTACTCTTACAAGTTGTATGCTGTGTACAGGTCATTGAACTTCTCTAAGATCTGGTTTCCTTCTAAATAAAACAGAGGCAATTGTAATATGTACTCCATAGTGATACTGGGAAGAATAAATGGAGATGGATGGAGAAAGGGAAGGGAAGGGAAGGGAAGGGAAGGGAAGGGAAGGGAAGGGAAGGGAAGGGAAGGGAAGGAAACGAAAGGAAAGGAAGGACAGAAGAAGATTGTCCATAGCAAGCCCTCAAACATGTTACCTATGATAATGATTATAAGATCATGATCATGATCATGATGCTGCAATATCTATTCTATAATTTATGTCTAATTGTATTGTTTTCAGGGACTGAATATTAGCACACGTCCACATAACTACTCCCAGTGACATAATCAAAATAAAATACTTTGGCAAATGCAGTGTTCAATTTCCCTAACCCACAGTGTACACTGAGGTCATTTGGATATTATTGTTAGAATCATCCCAATCCACAAGATCCTGTACTTTTTATGTGATCTCTTTATACACTGTATGAAAGTGTACAAAACAGTATAAAATGTATAACCACACAAAAACCCACACATGGATGCTTACAGTAACTTTTTTCTTAATCGACAAAACTTCAAATCATACAAGATGTTGTTCTGCAGGAGAATGGATAAACTATGGATAAACATCCAGCTAATGGAATATTATTAACTGCTAAAAAGAAATGTGCTATCAATCCATGAAAAGCAATAGAGGAAATTTAAATGCATAAATTTAAGTGACAGAACCCAGTTCGAAAAGAGTACATACTGCATTATTCCAACTATATGACATTCTGTAAAAGGCAAAACCATGGAGACTGTAACTGCCAATAATTAGGTGGGGAAGGAGAGAATAGGCAGAACACAAGAGATTTTTCAGGACAACTGAAACTTCTCTGTATGCTACTAAATTGGTGAATGACAAATGTTGTTATCCATTTGTCAAAACCCATACAATGCACACCAAGAGTGAACCTAGTATAAACTATGAACTTAATGCAATAATGATGTGTCAGTGTTGGTTCCTCAATTTTAACAAGTATACCACTCTAGGGGGGGATGTGGAAAGTCAGGGAGTCCATGCAGGACAGAGGGTATACAAGAACTGTATTTTCTGCTCAATTTTCATTGTGAATGCTAAACTACCCTAAAAAAGCAAAGTCTGTTTAAAAAAATGGGTAATAAACAATTCTACAAATAATTCTGCCTAAAACTTCATAACTCAGATAAAATAGACAAATTCCCTGAAAAACTCAAAATAACAAAAGTACTTCACACAAAAGATAAAATAGATAATCTGAATAGGCCTGTATCTGTCAAGGAAATTAAATCAATTATTAATAAACTTCCACAAATAGTTTTACTACTGAATTCTACTAAATATTTAAGAGAGAAATAACACTAATTCCCTGCAATCTCTTCTAGAAAATACAAGTAGAGGGAACCTGTTCCAGCTCATTCTGAGATCAATTTACCCTAACAGCAAAACTAGACAAACACATTACAACAAAAACTACGATCAATATCCATCATGAACATATATTAATGTTAAAATATTATAAAATTGAATACATCGATATAAAAAGAATCATAGACCACAGCCATGTGAGATTTATTTAAGGTATTCAAGGCTGGTTCAACATTCAAAAATGAACCAATGTAAACCACCACATCAACAAGCTAAAGAAGAAAACATATTCATTTACATAAATTGATGAATAAAAATGATTAGACAAATTGTAACACTCATAAAAAAAACTCTCAACAAACTAGTAATAGAGGGGCATTTCTACAATTTGATTAAAAAAATCTACAAAAATACCTATAGTTAACATCATACTTAAGAGAAAAAACACAACATAAGCCCTTTAAGATTGACAAAAATCCAAGGGGAGGAGTTAAGATGGTGGAGGAGTATGGAGACCCTGAGCTTTTCTCATCCCTGAAACACAGCTATATCAGCACCAAACCATTTAAAACACCTAGGAAATTGATCTGAGGATTAACCCAACAAACGGCATAACTTGAGACACAGAACTGATCAGGTATGCAGCGCAGAGAATGAACTGGAGGAAGAGAAAAACCACAGAGGGTAGGGAGCCATTTTCAGAGAGAGAGGACAGAGAGAAAAAGAAAGGGGTAGAGTGCGGTGCATTGGGATCATGCAAGAAAAGTACTCCCCCAGAAAGTAGCTGAAGAGAAAGAGAAAGAGTGAAAGCACACTCAGGAGACTAAACAAGAAAATCTGTTCCCCAAAACCACTGACAGGAGAAAGGGTAGGGTTTTAATACCACCAGGATTCTATAAACAGTGGAGCACAGAATCTGAAGTTCCGGAACTAAGTACCTGGCAGTGCTCTGGTGAGAAAGCAGAGTGAGTCCCCAGGAGCAGGCAGCAGGGTGTGAGGGTCCATGTGCCACACAGGGAGAAGTGGTTCCCCTGATTGGAGTGCATTTGGTACAGGCCATATGGCCTCCCCACGGGCAAAGATCCCAGTGAAACCCAGAGAGCAGGTATTGGGTACTGGTATTGCTGGTATTGGGACAAAATGCCAGGGTACAGCAAAACCGGGTGCTGGTAGCATGTTTTGATTTGCCATAATCTATGAACCTCTATCACTGCATCAGCACGCAAACATTTTCTGGGGCAAGCCAGCACCCAGCCATTGCTCAGCAAGACCTTCCCCAAAAGAGTTGGCATGGGTCTAAGGCACGGGGGTCTCCGAAGTGTGGGGTTTTGAAACACATCCCCATCTGAGATAAAACTCTGGATGGATAACAGCTTAGGCACAGACAAGGCAGAGGTGGGGAGTGGACAGAGGTTTGAGACAAAATAAGGATGATTGCGGGTAGGTGAGGGCAAAGTTCCTGTGCCAGAGACTAGGAGGCTGGGTGAAGCCATTTCCACCTCTCCCACACGAGTGCACACACACTGATCCACCCCAATAAGCTAAGCTAACCAGCACCACCTAGCAGATAACAGAACCATTATACCAAGCCCTGCCCAACTGCACCCTCCAAGCACATCCCCCAGGAGACCAGCACAAGTCACTCTACCTGCTTAGTGTATGGACAATAGAGTGTTTCATAGTTTCAATTCTAGGGTAAACTGGATGTAACTTCCTTTGGGTTTCATTCTGTTTGCTGGTTCGTTTATTTGTTTGTTCCCTTTGCCTCTGTTTTTGCTTAAATTGTTTTTTTTTCCTTTCTGTTTCTTAAATACAGAAAGAGAAAAAAATTTTTTACTTTAAGTTTTTATTCTATTCCATTTTCCTTATTTTATTCTAATTTTATTATATATTTTTTTAATTTTTAAATTTTTTCATATCCTTTTTATTTTCCATTCCCATTTTTCTCTATTCTATAAAGCTTCTTTCAACAAGCAGACTGAAACACACCTAGGATCAAGCTTCCTTTATTTGATTTTTTGTTTCTTTTAATTTTTTAATTTTTTCTTTTTATTTTAGTAATGTTTTTCTTTCTTCAAAATGACTAAACAAAGGAATTAACCCTAAAAGAAAGAACAGGTTGAAATAATAGCCAGGGACTTAATCAACACAGATATAAGTAAGAGTCTGAACTACAATTTAGAAACATGATAATAAGAATACTAGCTGGGATTGAAAAGAGCATAGAAGACACCAGAGAATCCCTATCTGCAAAAATAAAAGAAATAAAATCTACTCAGGTTGAAATAAAAAATGCTATAACTGAGATGCAAAACCAAATGGATACCATGACAGCAACAATGGATGAATCAGATAGGTGAATCAGCAATACAGAAAATAAAATTATGCAGAATTATGAAGCAGAAAAAAAAGGGAGACAAAGGCAAAAGAGCACAATAGAAGACTCAGAGAATTCAGTAACTTATTAAAAAGGAATAACATCTGAATCATAGGAGTCCCAGAAGATGTAGATAGAAAAACAGGGGCAGAAGGTTTAAGTGAGCAAATTACAGAAAACTTTCCTCATCTGGGGAGGACACAGACATCAAAATCCAAGAAACACAGAGAACTCCCATTACATTAAACAAAAACGACCATTACCAAGGCCTATCATAGTAAAATTAGCAAAATACACAGAAAAGGAAAGAATTATGAAAGCAACAAGGGAAAAAAAGTCCTTAACCTATTAGGGAAGACAGGTAAGGTTCATAGCTGACCTATCCATAGAAACTTGGCAGGCCAGAAATGAGTGGCAGCATATATTCAATGTACTGAATCAGAAAAATACACAGCCAAGAATTCTTTATCCAGCAAGGCTGTCATTCAAAATAGAAGGAGATATAAAAAGTTTCCCAGACACATAAAAACTAAAGGAGTTTGTAACCACTGAACCAGCCCTGCAAGAAATTTTAAGGGGGACTCTTTGAGGAGAGAAAAGACAAAACAAAACAAAAAAGACCAAAAGCAATAAAGACTAGAAAAGACCAGAGCACATCACCAGAGACACCAACTCTACAGGCAACACGATGGCACTAAATTCGTGTTTCTAAATGTAAATGGACTAAATGCTCTAATCAAAAGACACAGGATATCAGAATGGATAAGAAAACAAGACCCATCTATATGCTGCTTACAAGAGACTCATTTTATACCTAACGACACCTGTAGATTGAAAATAAGGGGATGGAGAACCATCTATCACGCTAATGGTCATCAAAAGAAAGTTGGAGTAGCCATACTTACATCAAACTAAATTTTAAAATAAAGACTGTATCAAGAGATGAAGAAGGGCATTGTATCATAATTAGGGGTCTATCCACCAAGAAGATCTAACAATTGTAAATATTTATGCCCCCAACAATTGTAAATATTTATGCCCCAAATATATAAATCCAGTTAATCACACACATAAAGAAAATCATTGATAAGAATACCATAAGAGTAGGGGACTTTAATACCCCACTTACAACAATGAACAGATCAGCTAAGCAGAAAACCAACAAGGAAACAATGGCTTTGAATGACACACTAGACCGAATGGACTTAAAAGATATTTTCAGAACATTTCATCCTAAAACAGCAAAATACATATTCTTCTCGAGTGCACATGGAACATTTTCCAAAAGAGATCACATACTGGGTCACAAATCAATAAGTATAAAAAGATCAAGAGCATACCTTTCATAGTCTCAGAACACAACACTATGAAACTCGAAATCAACCACAAGAAAAAATTGGGAAAGACCATGAATACTTGGAGATTAAAGAACATCCTACTAAATAATTAATGGATTTTTACTCATAGGTGGATCTTGATAAACTTAACAGAAGACCATGGGGGAAGGGAGGGGGAAAAAAGTTACAGAGAGGGCAGGAGGCAAACCATAAAAGACTCATGGATACTGAGAACAAACTGAGGGTTGATGGGGGGTGGGGGAGAGGGGAGAGTGGGTGATGGGAATTAAAGAGGGCACTTGTTGGGATGAGCACTGGGTGTTGTACAGAAACCAATTTGTCAATAAATTATATTTAAAAATTAAAAAACAATAAAAGTCTGTAAGGCAATAGCCACCATAAGAAGAGTCAGATGGCAAATGGCTATACACATGTCTTTGCATTTCATATCATGGGAAAATGGATAATTTCCCTCTCTTTAGCTTTATTGAGAGGTGTCAGCAAATAAAAATAAAAGATATTTAAAGTGTAAAAAAAACAGAATGAATAGGTTAAACAAGATATTAAAGATGAAATTAAAAATAACATGGAAGCCAATGAAAATGAAAACATAACAGACCAAAACTGTGGGAAACAAAAAAGGTGGTCATAAGAAAGAACTACATAGCAATCCAGGCCTTCCTAAAGAAGGAAGAAAGGTCTCAAATACACAACCTAAACTTACACCTAAAAGAGCTAGAAAAAGAACAGCAAATAAAGCACAAAACCAGCAGAAAAAGGGAAGTAATAAAGATTAGAGAAGAAATCAATGATATTGGGGAAAAAAAACAAAAGAGTAGAACTGATCAATGAAACCAGGAGCTGGTTCTTTGAAAGAATTAACAAAATTGATAAACCCCTAGCCAGACTGATCAAAAAGAAAAAGGAAATGGACCAAATAAACAAAATCATGAATGAAAGAGGACAGATCACAACCAACAGTACTGAAATACAAACAATAATAAGAGAATATTATGAGCAATTATATGCCAACAAATTGGGCAATATGGAAGAAATGCACAAATTCCTAGAAACATATAAACTACCAAAACTGAAACAGGAAGAAATAGAAAATTTGAACAGACCTATAACTAGTAAAGAAATTGAATCAGTAATCAAAAATCTCCTAACAAACAAGAGTCCAGGGCCAGATGGTTTTCCAGGAGAATTCTACCAAATATTTAAAGAAGAGTTGACACCTAGTCTTTTGAAGCTGTTCCAAAAAATAGAAATGGAAGGAAAACTTCCAAACTCATTCTATGAGGCCATCATTACCTTGACTCCAAAACCAGACAAAGACCCCACTAAAATGGAGAACTACAGACCAATTTCCCTGATGAACATGGATGCAAAAATTCTCAACAAGACACAAACAAACCAGATCCAATAATACATAAGAAGAATTATTCACCATGATCAAGTGGGATTTATTCCTGCGATGGTCTGGTTCAATATCTGCGAATCAACCAGCGTGAAACATCACATCAATAAAATAAAGGATAAGAACCACATGATCCTCTCAATAGATGCAGAAAAAGCATTTGACAAAATACACCATCATTTCTTGATAAAAAAAAAACCTTCAAGAAAGTAGGGATAGAAGGAACATACTTCAAGATCATAAAGGCGATATATTAAAGACCCACATCTAATATCTCCTCAATGGGAAAGAACTAAGGGCAGGAACATGACAGGGATGTCCACTCTCACCACTGTTATCCAACATAGTGTTGGAAGTCCTAGCCTCAGCAATCAGACAACAAAAAGAAATAAAAGTCCTCCAAATTGGCAAGGAGGAAGTCAAATGTTCACTCTCCACAGATGACATGATACTCTATGTGGAAAACCTAAAAGACTCCACCAAAACACTGCTATAACTGATGTGAATTCAGCAAAGCCACAGGGTATAATATTAACGTACAGAAATTGGTTGCATTTCTATATACCAATAATGAAGCAGCAGAAAAATAAATCAAGGAATCAATTCCATTATAATTGCACCAAATACCATAAAATACTTAGGAATGAGCCTAACCAAAGAGGTGAAAAATCCATACACTGAAAACTATAGAAAGCTTATGAAAGAAACTGAAGAAGACATAAAAAATGGAAAAACATTCCATGCACATGGATTTGAAGAATATTGTTAAAATGTCAATACTACCCAAAGCAATCTACATATTCAATAAAATCCCTATCAAAATAACACCAGCATTCTTCACAGAGCTAGAAGAAACAATTCTAAAATTTGTATGGAACCGTAAAAGATCCTGAATAGTCAAAGTAATGTTGAAAAAGAAAACCACAGCTGGAGAAATCACAATCTAAACTTCAAGCTACATTACAAAGCTGTAATCATCAAGACAGTATGGTACTGGTACAAAAACAGACACATAGATCAATGGAACAGAATAGAGAACCCAGAAATGGACCCACAAACATATGGCCAACTAATTTTTGACAAAGGAGGAAAGAATATCCAATGGAAAAAGGACTCTCTTCAGCACACGGTGTTGGGAAAACTGGACAGTGGCATGCAGAAGAATAAACCTGGACCACTTTCTTACACCATACACAAAATAAACTCAAAATGGATGAAATGTAAGACAGGAAGCCATCATAATCCTAGAGGAGAAGAAAGGTAGCAATCTCTTTGACCTTGGCCGCAGCAACTTCTTTCTTGACATGACTCCTGAGGCAAGGGAAACAAAAGCAAAAATAAACTACTGGGACCTCACTGAGATAAAAAGTTTCTGCACAGCACAGGAAACAATCAGCAAAACTAAAAGGTAACTGACAGAATGGGAGAAGAGAAGGTATTTGTAAATGTAGATAAAGGGTTAGTATCCAAAATCTATAAAGAACTTATCAAACTCAACACCCAAAAAGCAAATAATCCAGTGAAGAAATGGGCAAAAGACATGAATAGACACTTCTCCAAAGAAGACATCCAGATGGCCAACCGACACATGAAAAAATGCTCAACATCACTCATCATCAGAGAAATTCAAATCAAAGCCACAATGATATACCACATCATACCTGTCAGAATGGCTAAAATTAACAACTCAGGCAACAACAGATGTTGCCAAGGATGCAGAGAAAGAGGAACCCTTTTGCACCCTACTGGTGGAAATGCAAACTGGTGCAACCACTCTGAAAACAGTATGTAGGCTCCTCAAAAAATTAAAAATAGAACTACCCTACGACCCAGCAATTACACTACTAGGCATTTACCCAAGGGATACAGGTGTGTTTTCGAAGGTGCACATGCACTCCAATTTTACAGCAGCGCTATCGACAATAGCCAAAGTATGGAAAGAGACCAAATGTCCATCAATGGATGAATGGATAAAGAAGATGGGGAATATATATACAATGGAGTATTACTCAGCAATCAAAATCAATGAGATCTTGCCATTTCCAACAACATGGATGGAACTAGAGTGCATTATGCTAAGCAAAATAAGTCAGTGAAAAAGACAAATGTGAAATTTAAGAAACAAAACAGATGAACATACAGAATGGGAAACAAAAATAAGATATAAACAGAGAAGGAGACAAACCATCAGAGACTCTTAAATACAGAGAACACACTGAGGGTTGCTGGAGAGGTGTTGGGTGGGGGAATGGCATAAATGGGCAATGGGCGATGGGTATTAAAGATGACACTTGTTGGGAGGAGCACTGGGTGTTATATGCAAATGATGAATCACTAAATTCTATTTCTGAAATCATTATTACACTATATGTTAACTGACTTGGATTTAAATTTTTAAAAAAGATTGTCAAAAATGGCAGGATATCCCCTCTTACCCCTCCTGTTTGACACTGTACTAGGAGTTTAAGTTAATGCAGTTAAGAGAGAGGGAGGCAGGCAGAAGAAAGAAAACATATTAGAAAGTAGGAAATAAAATTGTCTTTATTTCACATGACTTGGCTCTTTACATAGAAAATCCCAAAGGATCTACCAAAACACCTTCTGCAACTAATAAGCATATATATAGAAAGTTCTCAAGATAAAAGAATAGTATACAAGTCAATTGTTTTCCTATAAAAATTGGAATTTTAAATAAAAAGCCATTTACAATAGTACCAATATATGAAATACTTAAGGGTAAATCTAACAAAATAATATAAAATCTATATGCAGAAAACTGCAAAACACTAATTTAAAAAATGAAAAAAGGGACTCCTGGGTAGCTCAACTGGTTAAGCATCCGACTCTTGATTTCAGGTTAGGTCATGATCTCACAGTTTGTGAGTTCAAGCCCCACATCGCTCTCTGTGCTAACAGTGCGGAGCCTGCCTGGGATTCTCTCTGTCTCCCTGTCTGTCTCCCTCTCTCTCTCTCTCTCTCTCTCTGCCCCTCTCCTGCTTGCAAGCATGTGTTCTCTCTCTCTCCAAAATAAATAAATAAACTTAAAAAAATGAAAGACGTAAATAAATAAATATTTTGTGTTCATGGACTGAAAGTTTCAGTAGTGTTAAGGTATCAGCAATTCTAATCAAAATCTTAGCAAACTATTTTGTAGATATCAGCAAGCTGATTCTCAAATGTATATGGAAAACAAATGTCTTAAAATAGTCAACCCAATACCGAAGAAGAAGAAATTTGAAGGACTCACATTACCTGATTTCAAGAATCATTTTAATCCACAGTAATCAAGGCATGATACTGCTTTTTTTAAGCATATACATGAATAGAACAAATGGAGAATCCAGAAATCAATCCCCATAATTATACAACCGATTTTTTCCCAAAGATCCAAAGACAGTTCAATGGATAAAGAATAGTCTTTTCAATAAATGGTACTAAAACAACTGGATGTTCATATGGAAAAATAAATAACCTAGATAGAAACCTTATATATTACATACACACACACACACACACACACACACACACACACATCAGAATGAATCACAGACCTAACATAAAATGCAAAATTGTAGAACTTCTAGAAGAAAATATAGGAGAAAATCTATATAAACTTGAGTTTGGGGATGTTTTTAAATATAATACCAAAGTATGATCCATAAAAACAGATGAATTGGACTTTTTTAAAATCAAAAACTTCTGCCCTGTAAAAGACACTGTTAAGAGAATGAAATAAGACAAACTATGGACTAGAGACAATATTTTCAAAAGACATGTGATAAAGGACTATTATCCCAAAATACAGAAAGAACTCTTAGAACCCAACAAAAAAATGAACATGATTAAAAATTAAGCAAAAGACCTGAACAGATCCTTCACCAAAGAATATATACAAATGATAAATAAGCATATGAAAACGTACTCAACATCATTTCTCATTAAAGATATTTAAATTGAAACAATGAGATACATGGGGTACCTGGGTGGCTCAGTCAGTTGAGCTTGACTCTTGATCTCTGTTCAGGTCGTGATCTCATGGTCCATGGGTTTGAGTCCTGCATCCGGCTCTGCACTGAAGCACAGAGCCTGTTTGGAATTCTCTCTCCCTCTCTCTCTCTGCCCTTACCTCACTCATGCTCGTTCATTCTCTCTCAAAAATAAAATACACTTTATTTTTTTAAATAATAAAACAATGAGATACCCTTACACACCTATCAAAATGCCTAAAATCCAAAACCTGACAATGCCAACTGATGACAAAGATATGGAGCAACAGGAACTCTCATTCACTGCTTGTTGGAACCATCTGGAGGACCGTTTGGCAGCGTCTTACAAAGCTAAATGTCGTCTTACCATGGAATCCAGCAACTGTACTCTTATGTATTTATCCAAATGACTTGCACATGTACCTCCACACAGACACATACATGCAAATGCTTATAACAGTTGCATACATGGTCTTTAGTTAATGATAATATATTTATATTGGTTCACCAGTTGTATGACAAATGTAACACACTAATGGAAGGCATTAATAAAGCAGATAGATACTGGGTGTGAGATATACAGGAACTCTCTGTACTAACTTCACATTCTTTCTGTAAATCTAAAGCTATTCTAAATTTCAAAGTTTATTTTTAAAATTAATATGGAATGAAACCTCTTTTTAAGAGAACATTAGAATCCTAATGATAGTTATTAATGCTTATTTTCCTTAAGTCCTAATCCTGGGTAATACTGGTCTCTCTTTACATATTGGGCTCCCATATCCCAATTTATTAAAACTCCCTGAGTAACTCAGATCCAAGTCTGACCCAGGCTTAAAATGCACAGTCTTAAAATCCTACCACCCTGTTTTAACACCTTTAAAAATACAAAAATCCATTAATAAAACAACTATAATATGGAGGAGTGGAAGGGGAGACATTTATTCAGTCATTTCATTCATTCAGCAAACATTTGATTTAAATATTATGTGCCAAACCAGAGCACCTGGGTCGCTCAGTCAGTTGAGCACCTGACTGTTGATTTCAGCTTGGGTCATGATCCCAGGGTCGAGGGATCAAGCCTGCTTCCACATTGGGCATGGAGCCTGCTTAAGACTCTCTCTCTCTCTCTTGCCCTCTGCCCCTCTCTCCTGCTCACACACTCTCTCTCTCTCTAAAAATAAAAACAAAAAAATATTTTAAATGAATGAAAGAATAAATGAATATTATGTGCCAAACTCTGTGTGAAGCACATGAATGCAAAGATATATTAAACATAATGAAGACAGTTTAAACATGTTCCCAAATATTTTATTTATTCTTCTTAGTGCCTAGAGTAATATCTGAGCAGAGTAGGAACAATAATATTTCTAGAATAAATAAAACATGAGTACAATGTAATCCTTGGCTTCAAGGATCACAGAGTCAATTTGGAGAGATGATATACAAAGATAATTATAATACTTCACGTATTTTAATTGAGGTACATAAAAGGCTTATAAAATCACAGATCAATTCTAACTAAAAGACTTCATTATAGCAATGATATTTGAAGAAAAACACATATTCCTGCTCCAAGATTTCCCCTGAAGCCTCCTGAGAAAATATATAGTTTACCCAATTCCTTACTTACTATCACTGTTTGAAAGTGTCATCAGTGTCTAGAACTTAACAGGGTCAATAGGAGACATCTTATTCCTCCTCCCCCACTCCACTCTTCCCTCCTATTCTAGTCTTCTCCATCTCTGTAAATAACAGTTCCTTTCTTCTGGTTCCTCAGACAAAAAACCCAACAGTCATCATTGTTTCTCCTGTATTTTTCACACTACACATTGGTTAACCTGTGTTCCTTATACCCACAACTCATATTCTATCCATTAGTAATCACCTATCAGAGCTACTTTTAAATTATATCCTGAATATAAAACATTTCTGTGCTTCCACTGCTCCTGGGGTACCATCATATCTCTTTGATCTAATTCAGCTCCCTAATTCTATTCAGGCTTTTCCTAGAGATTATGTCTATAAAGTGGTCAGAGTAATTTTTTTTCTTTTTTTTTCAATATATGAAATTTATTGTCAAATTGGTTTCCATACAACACCCAGTGCTCATCCCAAAAAGTGCCTTCCTCAATACCCATCACCCACCCTCCCCTCCCTCCCACCCCCCATCAACCCTCAGTTTGTTCTCAGTTTTTAAGAGTCTCTTATGCTTTGGCCCTCTCCCACTCTAACCTCTTTTTTTTTTCCTTCCTCTCCCCCATGGGTTTCTGTTAAGTTTCTCAGGATCCACATAAGAGTGAAAACATATGGTATCTGTCTTTATTTGTATGGCTTATTTCATTTAGCATCACACTCTCCAGTTCCATCCACGTTGCTACAAAGGGCCATATTTCATTCTTTCTCATTGCCACATAGTACTCCATTGTGTATATAAACCACAATTTCTTTATCCATTCATCAGTTGATGGACATTTAGGCTCTTTCCATAATTTGGCTATAGAGTAATTTTTTTTTAAACAGAGCAGGTCATGTAACTCTCCTGGTTTCCTATGAGACTTATGATAAGTTCTCCTTACCATCACCTACACAGCCCACCTTTTATTTCTCATTCCCTTACTCTTCCCTTTGTCCTTTGTGCTGTAGCCACACTAGCCCTCTTGCTCCTTGTTAAACATGCCAAACTTACACTCATTCCAAAGTCTTTACATTGGCTCTTTCCTCTGCGGCAGTTCTCTTTTCCCAGATTCCCCCAAGGCTTTCTCCATCTCAACAGCAAGGTCCCCTCCTTAAAGGGGCTGTTTCAGTGTACCCTTCCAAAAATTGCACTGATATTCATTCTATATTACTTACTTTCTTCATAAAATATACTTTGATATTGGGGCATCTGGGTGGCTCAGTCGGTTAAGCATCCGACTTTGGCTCAGGTCATGATCTCACAGTTTGTGAGTTTGAGCCCCGTGTCGAGCTCTGTGCTGACAGCTTGGAGCCTGGAGCCTGCTTCGGATTCTGTGTCTCCATCTCTCTCTGCCCCTCCCCCGCCCTTGCATTCTGTCTCTCTCTCAAAAATAAATAAAAACATTAAAAAATTAAAATACATACATATATATATACACACATATACTTTGATAGTAAGTGTTTATTTGTTCACATTTATGTTTTATTATTTATCGTCTGACACCCAAGTTACCATCTTAAGCAAGATGTTCTTTGGAGAACATCTGGGAAATGTCTGTTTATAATAAGCATTGATGTATTCATCTAAGAATGTGAACTCCACAAAGTTAGGGACTTTGTTTGTTCTGAACTAATAAACAAGACTTGGTACATTAAATAAATGAATGAATGAGTGAATGAAAATAATGGGAAAATTGCCAGGCAAAGAAGGGAAGAAAACATGATAAATGCTGAGGTAGCAGTGATACATAGAGTTGGAATGAGAAATATTAGAATAAGATACTAAAAAAAAAGTTTTGGGGCGCCTGGGTGGCTCAGTCATTTAAGAGTCTGACTTCAGCTCAGGTCATGATCTCATAGTTCAGGGATTCGAGCCCCGCATCAGACTCTGTGCTGTCAGCGCTGAGTCCTCTTTGGATTCTCCATCCCCCTCTCTCTGCCCCTCCTCGCCTGCACTTCTCTCTGTCTCTCTCAAAATAAATAAATAAATAAACTTAAAAAAAAAAGTTTTGATTAAAATTTGTACTTATCTGCCTACTTAACATGTTTGAACTTAATCATGTAGGCAATGAGGGAGAGTCATCAACAGAATGACTTGATTTGGTTTTTTGTTTGCTTTTGTTTTGTTTTTTTTTTTAATTTTTGGTTTTTGTTGTTTGGAATTTTAGGGTGTTTGGGAGAGGCAGGTGTTTTATTGTTTCCAGAAACCTCACACATGAAAATCGGATGGCTTGACTGGAGTTTGAAAACTAGATTTGTGATTATTTCAGCAAGAGAGTAAAGACTCTGGATTAATTTCAAAGTGTTTTTCTGTGGTAAAATAGATAGCATTTGGTGACTGATTAGATAGCATTTGGTTACTGATTAGGAATGTGGTAAAGAAAGAAGCCTAATTTCTGGTTTGAGTAGCTCTATGTTCAATAGTATACTAAATAAGTTAGGGTGTTCAATATGAGAAGGAAAGGTGCTTTGAGGAATAGGAAATAATTTTATTGGGGATAAAATGCATGTGAAATGGCTTCTAGAAATCCTAGTGGATATTGTGGAAATGTATAGAAATATGTCTAATGGACAACTGAAAATAATGTCTGCAATGGTACTGGCTTTATACTGCTGTATCACAGATTACCACAACTTTAGTAGCTTAAAGCAATACACATTTGTTAGCTAAGCATTTCCACGGGTCAAGAGTCCAGGCACTGCTTAGCCAGGGCATAAACAGCAAAGTGAATGATCATAAAACCAATGTTCCAATGTTTATGAGACTAGCCTGAGGAGTCCCCAGCACACATGGTAGTAAGAAATACTGCCAAGGAGACTCAGGTATCATAGGCATATAGGTAGGGTCTGGGAACACTATATAAAATTAGAGATTTCCTGCTATACGACCTCACTGCTACCCAAATGAGGTCTGGGAAGATTTGGATACATAAATAATTACTGGAAAAAAAATAGTAAGTACTAAAAAAATTCTTTTTTTTTAATTTTTTTAATGTTTACTTACTTTTGAAGGAGAGAGCGAGAGACAGAGGGTGAGTGGGGGAGGGGCAGAGAGAGAAAGAGAGACACAGAATCCAAAGCAGACTCCAGGCTCTGAGCTGTCACCACAGAGCCTGACACGGGGCTCAAACTCATGAGCCATGAGATCATGACCTGAGCTAAAGTCGGACTTCAGCTTAACCGACTGAGCTACCCAGGCACCCTGCACTAAAAAAATTCTTTTAAAAAAATAGGAAGAGGAGCCAAAGAATCAGGAAAACAATTGTTAAGAAAGACAAAGAATAAAAATGGTAAAAAGAAAGTACTACGCCACATCAGCTTCTGTGGAGTGGTTAAACTGAATGCTGTATCTAGCAATTTCTAGAAGAAATTTTCACCGCCCCCCCCCCCCAGTCTTACAAATAGGGAGGACTCGGTATAGAGAACTGGTTACACAAATGAAGAAAAGGCAGAGGAGTCAAACAGAAGAAGGTGAGACAATCGAAAGGTCAGCGACTCTAAGAAGCCCTTTCCATCCCTACAGTAGAAAGGACGAGGGAAGGAGATATTGTTATTCAAGCCCAGAAGTGCAGGTGGGTCCTGGAAGCTGGAACTATGGAGGAGAATGAACTCTCTAGCACAGAAGCTGTGTCAAAGATGAGCAGCTGCCAGTGGTGCTACTTGAGGCAGAAGGGACAGTAAGAAACCCCCTTGGTGGTTAGTGTTCTACCCTCCACCAGTGCTTCTCATGGGCCATGTCTGCCTGGAATCCTGTAGGCCATCCCGAGAAAAGTGTTCTCTGTCACCGGGAAGGGATGTCAAAGAAGAGAGAACGAGCACAGAGTCAGAGGAAGGAGCTAAATGAAGAACAGATGAAGACTGAAAAGAAGCAGCCCCCAAATAATGAGCCCCCCTTCAGGGTAGAATCTCTATGTTTAACAAACAACTTTTCGAAATTTTAGATGGGGGCATTGCTACAATCATAGATGTCACTGGCCCAAGTACAAATGAGGTGAGAATAAATAATGAGATTGTTGTTGGTGCATGACTTAAGACATCAGTCTTCTTAGTGTTTTTTTATGAAGCTGTCTTGACATTTTAATAGAAGTAAGATTCTTTTCTAAGAAGTAATGAAAGCCACATAGCTGATTAAATAAAAGCAGATTGAGATATTAGCACATTTTTAGTATACTGAGCTTTTGAATTTGCTGCAAAAAATGTATCCATTGGGAAAACAGCTTTGCTATGAATTAATCCCCAAAGGGTCTTTAAACTAAAATCATTTCTAACCAAATTCAGTTTCTAAAAAGTCATTAAATTTCTGCTTGAATAAAATACCTATTTATTTAAACACTGCTTGGTTTTAAGTATTTATGGAAAAAAAAAAAAAACCTAAGTAGTTAATCTAGTATATCAGTGAAATAGAAGCCAGGTACCAAGGTTATAGCATTCACTGCCACTAACTGGCTGTGTAAACTTTGGTGAATCAGTTACAAATGTATGACTAAACCCCCAAACCCCTGTAGTACATAGAAATGAATAAACCTGTCTTACCAATCACAGGGTGGTACTGAGGCCCAAGAAAATCCAATGTTTAAAACACACAATATGAAAAGCACCTTGAAAAGTTAAAAATGCCTAATAAAAAGTAAAAGAATAATCTAAATAGTAAGACATGTTTAATCAACTTTTAAAATAATGCAGTCAACATCCATTATTTACTAAAAATAGATTTTAGGAGAGGTTACATAAACTAGATTCAATTGGAGGGGGAAAAAAAAGAAGCTTTAGGCAAGTCATTTGTTAGCATATTGTAGCCATTAAAATTTTCTGAAAAATCTCATGTCCTAAGAACTAACCATTTCCATTCTATTTTTCAGATAAATGATGAAAATGCCAACTTTATACTAATACAACATTAACTTTACTTATCAGCTTAATGAAAATTTCAACCACTGGGATCTAGAGAAATCAATATAAGGACCTAGTTAAATTAAAGAGACTCTTCCAAAAGTGAATAACAGTTAAATACATACAATATTATAAATGGAATATGAATAATTCCATGTCACTTTGACAACATTATTTTATTTCAGTGTAAAACAACAAAAAGGAAAGGCTTTCAACATATAAACTACTAGATCAATAATATATGAATGTAACAAAAATTAACTAGGCAGTCCTAATGAACACTATAGATAAATTAACAGAAAGGCCAAGGAAACACCAAGAGCCCAAATTCCCGTCAGAGATACGCAATCATAGATAAACTTATAAGCTCCATGCTAGTACTCCAAGAATAAATCAATTTCCATTTATTAAACCATATTATGTGGACACCAGTATTACTTAGAGAAACCAGTTTGTAGTAAATAAGGCTCTCTTTTTTCCAAAATCCAAAGTACTTGATATTTCCCATTATATTCTATCTTTTGCTCAAATTATTTGATAACAGAACTGTTCTGCGTGTTTTTATGTTTTGCTTTTTGTCCAAGTTACCATCTTAAGCAAGATGTTCTTTGGAGAACATCTGGGAAATGTTTGTTTATAATAAGCATTGGTATATTCATCTAATGGCTGCTTCGAGAACATACTCATCGAACAAAATGTACCATGCCTTATTCATGGGTTTGTGCAGTGCCCTACCTAGTACAGGGCCATTTACACAACAGATAATCTACTGAAAATCATGTATCAGTGAATTCTGCCATTTGAAGAATTTAGTAGGCACAGTATTTTGAGATATGATAAGTTTTTAATGTTTATTTACTTTTTTTGAGAGACAGAGAGAGAGAGATAGCAGTGGAAGGACAGAGAGAGGGGGAGACACAGAATCCAAAACAGGCTCCAGGCTCTGAGCTGTCCGCATAGAGCCCAATGTGGGGCTTGAACCCATGAACCGTGAAATCACGACCTGAGCTGAAGTCAGATGCTCAACTGACTGAGCCACCCAGGTACCCCTGAATATGATAATTTAATGTCTAGAAAGACTAAGAAATTCTGAAAAACACCACATACAAATTCAAAATATAAGGTAAAGTTTATATACATATAAAGACTTAAAAATTATTAGATATTTTAGAAACGATGGAATCTAATGCCACTATTTTATAAAATGCATACAGGGGTGCCTGGGTGGCTCAGTAGGTTGAGTGTCTGGACACCAGTAATCAGGTCACGATCCCAGGGTTGTGGGATTAAGCCCCATGTCAAATTCTGCTGAGTGTGGAGCCTGCTTGGGATTCTCTCTCCCTCACCCTCTTCCCCTCTCCCCTACTCACACACTATCTCTCTAAAATAAATAAATAAACAAACAAACAAATAAATAATAAATAAAAAAATATTAGTTTCATTTTTAAATTTTTATATAAATTTTAAAAGATTGGGTATGAAATAGATCCTAACTTTTACAGACCTAGATTTTATTTACATTTGAAAATACAGGGTATACATTTTAGAGATTTAAACACTATTTTTTATTATTATGTGTGTGTGTGTGTGTGTGTGTGTCCAGGTTTTTATTTGGACATAAGTTTTCAGCTCAGTTGAGTAAATACCTAGGAGTATTATTGCTAAATTGTATAATAAAATTATGCTTCGCTTTGCAAACAATTGCCAACTGTCTTTCAAGGTGTCTGTACCACTCTACATTCCCACCAGCAATGATTGAGAGTTCCCCTTGTTCCACATCCTTACCAGCATTTGACATTTGTGACATTTTTGGGTTCAAAAATGCCACAAATGTGAAATGCTAGTGAGATTTAAATGTTATTTTAAGAGATAGAGTGTGAAATAAATAAAGCGTTCAACATTAAGAATTGTGACGTCTTCAGTCTGTGAGTTCGAGAACTGCATCAGGCTCCAGGCTGACAGTTCAGAGCCTGGGCCTGCTTTGGATCCTGTGTCTCCCTCTCTCTAACCCTCCCCTGCTCATGCCTCTGTCTGTCTCTCTCTCTTTCTCTCAAAGATAAATGAATATTAAAAAAAATTTTTTCTTAAAGAATTGTGGAGTCTTTGGGGCACCTGGGTGGCTCAGTTGGGTAAGCGTCTGATTTCAGCTCAGGTCATGATCTCACAGTCCATGAGTTCGGGACCCGCGTCAGGCTCTGTGCTGACAGCTCAGAGCCTGGAGCCAGCTTCGGATTCTGTGTCTCCCTCTTTCTCTGCTCCTTCCCAACTCATGCTATGTCTCTCTCTGTCTCTCAAAAATGAATAAATGTGAAAGAAAGAAAGAAGGAAAGAGAAAGAAAGAAAGAAAGAAAGAAAGAAAGAAAGAAAGAAAGAAAGAGAAAGAAAGAAAAGAAAAGAAACAAATTGTGGAGTTTCAACACCACCACCAAAAGAGCTAAAATTTAAAGGATTGACAATACCAAGTGTTGGTGAGAATGTGAGCAACTGAAATGCTCATAAATTGATAGCAGAAGAAGGTAAAATGGTAAACTATTTCAGAAAACTACTTAAAAATCTAAAGAAGCCCAATACAACATGTATCTCAAAAATTCTACTTCAGGATATATGTCCAATGGAAATACGTGTGTATGCCTACCAAATAACGTGCAACATTTGTAATAGTCAAAAACTAGAATCACCAACATATCTCTCAAAAGTGGAATAAATTTATTGTTGTATATTACTCATGCAAGGAATCTTAAACAAAAAAGAGTAAACTACTGCTATAAGCAATGACACGTACAAACCTCACAGATATAATGTCATGGTTAAATGACATATACCAGACTAAACCTCATTATCTGATATAACTTTCAAGATGTTGGACAAGAGGTGGCAAAGGTAAAAAAGTGAAATAATCCCCAAAGTGTCCCATGACTAGTGGACTAGTGTCCACATGGTGGTGGACAACAACGCAGAGTGGTGGTCACACTGAGCTTTGGAGATGAAAATTGGAATTGGGGGCTGCAGAGAAGGCTAGGCAGAGTATCAGAGAGAAAGCATCTCCAAGACAGAGAACTAGAAGGCCTAATTAAGGTGATCATATGATTTATCACCTAAGCTAGTACATTTTGGTGAGTGAAAGGGCATGTGATTAATAATTATGCCAGGATGACACATATAAATCAGACCTGCCTTTGGCAAACGGATATAATCAAATCCTACCATTCACTGTTGATTTATGTTGAAGGTTGGTCCTAAATAGTTTTCTGGAACACACTAGTTGCCTCTGCTGTAAGGATCTTTTCCTGCCCATCCCAGGTGTGGGGTGCTTCTCGTGAGTTCTGTCTCCACAGTGTACCTAGCTGATATTCATACATGCAGTCACTGTTTATCAAAACTCCCTGATGGGTTAGAGATTCTGGCTTGAGCACACTTCTTGTGTAATTTCACATGCTTTACCAAAGTCAGCTTCTATAAATCTTTGTATAGGGTAGCGATGTTTGCACAATGTTATGAATATACTAAAAATCATGAATTATATGTTTTAAAGAGGGTAAATTTCACAGTACTGAAATACATTTCTAGGCCCAAGGGAAGCCTCTCAGGGGTGTCACACATCAACAGACCAAAACTTAGATAACTTCCATGTCTGTATAAATGCTTCTCTTGACCAAGAAGCACAGTATAGCCAGTCAGTCATGCCTGAATACCAAGCCAACTCTGGGCTCTGTACTTATTTCCTTATTCCTAATTCATTTCCTGTTTTTCTCTTCCTTGTTCCTTATGCCTTCTCCCATAAAAGCATCCTGTCTTCTACCCATTTTGTAATTCCTTGAACCCTTGGAAATAGAAATTGCCCACTTAACTGTTAAATAAGGTTTGTATCACCTGCACTGTCTTTAATTATTTTTCACAATGATACGTGAATTGTATCTCGATAAAGCTATTATAAATTAAAAAAAGAAAAAAAACTTGTGTTGGCCATAAAACACCAGTCCAAACGTTCTACCAAGTAATCATAGTCCCTCATGCAATCCCCATCTCTGTCATGACCCTCTACATGTGGGTCTCAGAAGGTGCAGGTGATTATCTCAGAATTTCTTTCCCACAGATTAGCACTAGGCTTCTTATGCAAGTTGGCACAGCACCATTTCTTTATACTAAAGGGAATGAAGCAGTTGTTATCAAAATTCAGGCGGTGTCCATCAGAAATATCTAGAGAACTTATTAAAAGTAGGTTGTTTGGCCCCACTACCAGATCCAATAGGTCTAGGTGAGGTCTAGAATTTATAATACTCACAAGTCCCCAAGTAATGCTAATATCACTAGTCCAGATACTACACTTGGAGAATTACCGAGCTAAGCCTTCATGTACCAAAAACAGGTGAATAAAAACGGTCACTTATAATCTTCCACCAGGTGCCTAGTTGCCTGATATTTGCAAAACTAAGAACAACTCATGTGACCCTTCTCAAAAAAGAATCAGCATCTCTTAAGTTATAATTTCAAAATTGAACCTGTAAAGGAAGGAAAAGATACTTCAGGTGAAGAATGAGAAATTCAAGCTGTAGTGACACTGACACATTTGGGAAGAAATCTTGAAGGTTTCTGACTAAGGGTCTAGGTGAGCAAAAGGTAGTTAATAGTTTTTTTTTTCCTTTTTTTCCTTTTCCTAAAATATATTATTGAAGTACAGTTGATGTATAATGAAGTAACATACGATGTTATGTTAGTTTCAGGTGTACAACAGTGATTTGACAATTCCGTACATTACTTAGTGCTCACCACGCTAAGTGTGGTCACCAGCTGATGCCATATAACATTACTACCATATTATTGGCTGTATCCCCTGTGCTGCACTTTTCATCTCCATGCCTTATTTATTTTATAACTGGAACTTTGTATCTCTTAATCCCCTTTACCTATTTCACCCATCCTCTCATCCACCTCTCCTCTGACAAACACCAGTTTGTGCTCTGTATTTAAGAGTCTGGTTTTTTGTTTGTTCTTTGCTTGGCTTTTTAGATTCCACATACAAGTAAAATCATATGGTATTTGTCTTTCTCTGTCTGCCTTATTTCATTTAGCATAAAACACTGTATGTCCATCCATGTTGTTACAAATGGCAAGATTTCATTCTTTTTATGGCTAATATTTCATTATACACACATTATACACACATTATCCATTCATCTATCTATAGACACTTAGGTTGCTTCCATATCTTGGCTATTGTAAACAACACTGCAATAAACATAGGGATGTGTGTATATATATATATATATATATATATATATATATATATGCAATAAACATAGGGATGTGTATATATATATGTATATAGGGATATATATATATATATATATATATACACATCCCTATGTTTATTGCATATACACACACACACAAACACACACACACACACACACACACACACACACACACATATTTGAATTAGTGTTCTCATTTTCTTTGGGTAAATACCCAGTAATGGAATTACTGGATCACATGGCATTTCTATTTTTAATTTTTTGAGGAAAGTCCATAATGTCTTCCACAGTGCTTGTACTAATTTATGTTCCATCAACATTGCATGGGGGTTCCCTTTTTTCCACATCCTCACCAACACTTGTTATTTCTTATGTTTTTAATAGTAGCTATTCTGACAGATATGAGGTTATATCTCACTGTGGTTTTGATGTGCATTTCTCTGATGATTAGTGAGGTTGAGCATCTCTTCATGTGTCTGTTGGCCATTTGTATGTCTTATTTGGAAAAAAATGTCTGTTCAGGTACTCTTCGAATTTTTTAATCAGATTATTTGGGGATTTTTGATATTGGGTTGTACAAGTTCTTTACATATTTTGGATATTAACACTTAATCAGATATGTAACTTGCAAGTTTCTTCTCCCATTCCAAAGGTTGGCTTTTCATTTTGTTGATTGTTTCCTTTGCTGCGCAGAAGCTTTTTATTCTGGTGTAGTCTCAATAGATCATTTTTGTTTTGTTTCCCTTGCCTCAGGAAACATATCCATAAATACGTTGCTAAGGCCAATTATTGCTTATGCTTTCTTTTAGTTTTCTGGTTTCAGGTCTCACATCTAGGTGTAATGGTTGAGATTCTGAGCATGAGTTTCTTTTGAACAGTGTTTCAGTTGCAGATACTTGACAGCAAAGGTCCAGGAAGCATCATAGTTGGGGGAAGGAAGAACAGTTAAGAAAGAAGGCAGGGAAATTTACAAACAAAAGCAGAACCTGAAAGCAAGCAAAGGTATTTCACAAGGCAGGCATTCCCACAGTGTTAAGACGCAGGGGGAAAATATGATCTGAAAAGGGATTCTTGGATTTTCAGAGAAAGATAGAACAGAGTTATTTTGGAGCTGGCAACAATCTTCATGATCACATAAGGCAGTGTTTAAAAATATTTGCCCATCCCCCTCAGGAATACATTTTATATATATTCAGCAAAATCCATACAAGTAAAACACAAAAATGGAATTTTTAAAGACATGCATTTTGTTATTTTCTGCTTCATTTGGTCAAGCAATGGGTCATGACATGAACTTAAAAAAAAAAAAAAAAAACCACTGATCTAGTTTAACCTACTCATTTCATAGAGGTGGGTGATTACAAAAAGGTAAAAGACAATGACAAATTCAAGATTCACATGAAGGATATATGACATCCAATCCAGTATAAGGCCAAATAAAGGATCCTGGCTTTATCAGTTGGTTCTCCAGAGAAGCCAAAACAATGGAATATACAGAGATCTATTTAAGAGGAAATTTAGTATAAGAATTGGCTCACATGGTTGTGAAGGCTAAGTCCCAAGATCTGCCATGTACAAGCTGGAGAATCAGGAAAGCCAGTAGTGTAATTCAGTCCCAGTCTGAAGGCCTAAGAACTAGAAGGCTGAGGGGGTACATCCCTCTCTGAGTCTGAAAGCCTGAGAACCAGGAGCACCAACGTCAAAGGGCAGGAGAAGATGGATGTCTCAGCTCAAGCAGAAGGAAAGAATTTGCCCTTCCTCTGCCTTTTTGTTCTCCTCAGGCCCTCAGGGGATTAGATGAGGCCTGTACACTTTCTGTTAGGGTGATCTGCTTTACTCAGTCTCAAATGCTAATCTCTTCCACAGACACCCTCGCAGACACATCTAGAAATAATGTTTTACCAGCTAGCAGGGCATCCCTTAGCCCAGTCAAGCTGACAAATAAAATTAACCATCACATAGCAAAATCATTTGCCATGAGTTTAAGCTTAAAAAACACCTCAGACTTTTTAAAAAGTTTACATGTTTTAGCTTTTTAATGCTTATTATTAAGACATTTGTACATACACATTTGTATTTCTGTCTGCCTACCACAATAATAAGTCTATTAAAAAATATACAAATATAGTTTACAGTATACTGTCTTGGTTCCAGGTACCCCAACTTTGTTTGCTCAGGTACGTTTTCAAAATTTTGGCTCTGGGCCTCCTAACAGGCAGGCTTCACTAGTTCCTGGGAGTCCTGGTCCTTTGCTCTTTCCACTATATTACTACTCTGCTCTTCGGTCATCTGCCAAGAAGATAGAGTAGAATTTTTGGAGTCCCAGAGATCTGGTTCAAAAGTAATTTGTGCAATTTTTAATTGTAAGATATCGGGCAGGCATCCTTCTCTCCGTAAGTCTCTGCTTTCTTCATGTCTAAAATCTACGTAATCCTGCCAACTTTAGTGAAATACTGTATAGTACTATGTAAACATTTTTTCTTTCCTCACCCAAGATAAACAGCTTAGTATCTGGCATAAAGTGGCACTCAATATATATCATTGCCTACACCCATCACCACATCTTTCCAAACTGCTGTCCCAAAGAGTGGGCTCTGCTCTAAATTCTCTCTTCATTATGCCTCTACTTGCTCTCCTATGCCAAAAGCTAGCACAAGTGGTTTGAGTGTCCAATGAGGGGACAGGAAACAGGTTTTCTCTGTATAGCACATCTCTTCAGAAGAATTTACATCTAAGACAGTAAGAAGAGGATCAGGGCTAGCTGAAGAGAATTTTTCAATGTAGGAAGTAAAAATTATGAGAATTTCTCTTTGAAAGAACTTGATTTAAACCTCTCTTCACAAAATTTCATGTTTTACATTTATCCATGTATTCAGTTAACTCTCCCACTAAACTACAAACCTTTTGAGGGCAAGGCCTGTGTCTGTCTTATATTCTTTCCATGGTGCCTATCCCTATTATCTTCATACAGAAAGCTACTAATTGTGTGCTGAATCAGTAATATCCAGTTTTATCCAGTTTGGGGGTTTAGAACCTTGCATAATGGTTCTCTTTCCAGAACCTAAGCTGTTCTTAGTAGAGAGCAGTGAGTAACCAATCTATTACAGCAACGAATAAACAGTCCAGTGAAAGCATCCAAGCAAATGCTACCTAGGGGTTCTTCTCAGTAGAGATCTGGGCACACAGACTAAAAATAAAACCAATGTCCCTCTGTCCCCACAGCTTCAAGTATGTGCTTTGATTTGAAACAGATGGGTTTGCTTTGAGTGCAATACTCCTGATAACTAGAAAATAAACTATACTTTCTGATAATTTAGAATACCCAAGCCTCATGATTCAAGAAAATATATGGAGAAATGTCATCACCTGCTTAACTCCCCTAAAGAGTTTCCAGAATAAAATGGCTGAGGCTGTTTAGCTATGTTCACGTAAACATTTTTAAAGGGAACAAGCCAGACTCCTTGTCATGCCTGAGGACTAGAATAGATCAGATGTAAATAAGACTCTAAGTCTCTAAAAATATAAGTTAATAATATTTTGTGTATATATATGGAGCTGCTTTAGTTTGAAGAACACTCATAGATAGGCCTCATACGATTCTCCCTTGTAAGCACTCTGGGAGATACGAGTGTTTTGTTTCCATTTAACGGATGAGGAAACTGAAGGGTAGAGAAGTGATTTTTCCAAAGTCATTACCCAAAGGTTAATGCTTTCACATCCTGAGCTGTTTTACTCTTTAAATCTTGCAGTTTCACTACTGATCTTTGCTACTATATTGTTCTGATTTTCCTTTATTCTATCTTGGTGTCTGTGGAAAATATTGCTAATGAGGTACTTTCCTCTAGCAGGGTTACCATGTGATGGCAATTTCCACCTTGAATCACAGCAGTAAGAAAAATAACAAAGGAAGAATCACAAAGAGCATCTGCTGATGATAGCAAAGGCCATGGAGGGGCTGGAATGGAAAATTCTGGGAACAAGACTGAAGCTTCCCTTAATAAAAGCTACACAGCACTTTATGCATGGATCTCTTAAAAATTTTTCTTCAGTCGTCAGTAAATGGCAATGATCTAGAATGTAGGACTGCAGTAAGCAATTTTAGGTAAGCTAATGGTACGAAATGACCTGAGACTTTGCATGTGCTGCCACAATTTATATACAACCAGGAAATTTTATGGTACAGCATTAAAGAAGAATGGCTTAGCTAGATGATGTCTAAGCTCCATGACCTTCCATTGCCTTATATCTTTACAATAGCAGCAGATGCCTTTATGCCTTTATGCCTTTAGCCTTTATAACTACCAGGACTGATTCATGCCATTCTCTCTTTTAGGGCTGACTTCAAAGGCTTTTCTGTTGCTGCAGTAAGTGCCAATGCAGCTATATTGCTCTGCTTTAATTAAGCTTTCAATTATAATCTTGAATCCTACATGCTTCATGCCAACTGCCATAACTATCAGCTTTAATCTGACATTTCAAAAAACAGAATTTCAAATATCAAATATGCATTCCATATTTCTCTCCCTAAAAAAACATTCAAGCTGTGCCAATATTGGGTTTCAGGATTCACTTATTTATCAAAAATTTAGTAATAAGCTGCTTAAAAAACACTCCCAAGCTTTTGGACCAACTAAGGAAATTTTAATTATGGACTGGGTGTTAGGTGATATTAGGAAATTACGTTATTTTTGTTAAGTGCAATAATAATTTGGGTTTGTGGGGGAACAGTCTTTATTTTAGTAAATACCAACTAAAGTATTTGTTAAAAAAGTGTCATAATATCTGCAACTTATTTGTTAATGATTCTAATAAAAAATAAATATACATATATATCAAGAGAGACAGAAAGTTATAGGTGATAATATAAAGCAAATATAGCAAATATAAAAATCACTGAGTGTAAGTTGTGGATATATGTGCTAATTATATCAACTTTTCATCTTTTCTGTATATTTGCACATTTTCATAATAAAATGTTGGAAAAATAATCCTGTATTACATGTCTCAAAAATTGCAGCACTAAGGTTGAAAAATAAAAATAAAAATAAAACAAAGCCCCTGACTTCACAGTCCAACAGTCTATATAAAGGTATGTAAACACATATATAATTATTGTAATTTGCAATGAAGATAGTACCAATGGTAGGTAGTAAGACACTTGGCACAGGAGAGGAAAACTATAATTCTGCCTACTAATGTCAGGCAAATATTTCCATGAGGACTGATGCTTATACAGGGGCTCAAAAAATACACAAGCAGGGAAGGTACTGTTGGCAGAGTGATAAGCATCACTCCAGACTCTTGAGATGGCATGGAAAGGTTGGGGAACAGCACACTCAGGGTGAGTGGGGCACTGAGTATGAAATGGAAAGAGGGGGAGAGGAGTCTACAAAGCTACACAAAGACTGGGGATCTGATAAGAAGAGCACATTCTGCTAAAGAACTGCAACAGTTTTCTGGAGTTTTACTCAACAGTTTTACTCAAAAAATTAAAAAATGATCATTAACTAGACTTAATGTGGTGGTCATTTTGCAATATATACAAATAACAAATTATTATGTTATATTCCTGAAACTAACATAATACTATATTCCAATTACGTCAGGTAAGAAAGAGGATGACATTGGTTGAAGTTATTATCTATGACTTCCCAGGTGTAGTTATTCAAAGTCCCGGATCTGATGCCGACTTCTTGGTCAGCATCATGTAGAAATGACCTTAAAGTTTCCCAACAATTTGAGGAAAATCATGGCTGATTTTTTTCTGGTTAAATGAGCTGAGAGAATGCATGCCATATTCATGCCAACAGAGATTAAACAGTGAAAACTGTTTATGATAAGGAATTAATATATAAATAAATATGTACCATTTAAGAAAATATAACATGCAAACACAAGGATTAAGAACTAAGCCAAAGAAAAAATAGTTTAAGGAAGATTGTTCATATTATTAAAAGATTAATAACTTTGAGGAACTTTTCACTTGTGTGTGAATCCAGCCATTAATACTGAAATTTTTTCTTCAAAAATAATTGACTATTTACTTGAAGCTTATGACAAATAATTCTGCATTGAATTCTGGATACCAAAAGCAAATGAAGACAAGGCCGCAGTGAAATGATTATGCAAGGTAGAAAAATACTGTGTTTTAATATGCACTTTGCACTTTTTAAAATCCACCTATGATATATTAAGCTTCCACTGCTGTCTGATTTTGTTGAAGCCTATACCTACCTTTTAAATTTTAGTCAGTGAGGGGTGTTTGGGTGGCTCAGTCAGTTGAGCATCTGGCTTCGGTTCAGGTTATTATCTAGCAGCTCGTGAGTTCGAGCCCTGCACCAGGCTCTGTGCTAACAGCTCAAAGCCTGGAGCCTGCTTCAGATTCTGTGTCTCCCTCAGTCTGCCCCTCCCATGCTCATGCTCTGCCTCTCTTTCTCTCAAAACTAAAGAAACATTTAAAAATAAATAAATAAATTTTGGTCAGTGAATGAGTAGTTTGGTTATATCCCTAGACTCAATTTTCTGAAATTATTATTTCAAATTTTGTCTTCACAAATCATACATACTGAATACTATAAGAAAGTACATTTTAAGGAGTTTTTCACTGTATTTTTTTCAGATGCTGTGTGTATAACCTTATCTTCCTAATAGCATGAGATGTCCTAGCTTCACTTTTGAGACTTCAACCTTCACCTGTGTTTAATGTAACACTATTTAATTTTTTCCTCCAATTTACAGAAATGAGAAATTAATGGCTTATGATCATATGGTTATGATCCAGTATTGAATAAAAATAACAATTTGAATCTGCAGGTCTACTTAGTAAATAGCTTTGGAAAATTTTAGGAATCACTTAAATATGTTTAAGTGTAGTTATTTAATAGATTCTTGGAAGAGTATTCAAAGGAAGAGACAAGAAGACTTTAAATTAAATAACATTAAAATCCTTGGTAAGCACTTTTACACTAGATCCTTGGGAGAAACTATAACATCTGCTAGGCTTTTTCTAATTTGAATTCCCTGCTACTAATTAGAAATGGAAAATTACTTAAGTTGGGGCTGTAGCCCACAGGAACTGTTTAGGCTCAAGGTTTCCCCCACATGAGCCTTTGGTCATACCTCTAGAGAAGACCAAAGAAAATATCCACATTGTCAGAGAAGAAACAGAGAAGTCTTTACTTAAAACAAGGATGTGGAGTTAAAATGCAAATATATAGACTATTATTTCTTTAATCAAAAAGCACCAAAGATAATCCTCCTAAACTTCTCCATTGAGTTTGTGGCCTAGAAAATTTAATACAGCCCTCAGGGAACCTAGGGGCATAGCCCAAAGGCGCCACCTAAAATTTGAGACACTTAAAGTGTCAGTATAACATTTAAAAAATGCAAGATTTGTATTCTACTCCTTACCATATCAGTGTTTCTTTTAATGTAAATATGGTTTCGGCTACCTACAAATTCAATTATTAACCCTTTCTATACATCTTTGAATGAAATCAATGTCCTCAAAGGTCATCATGCTTAGTTCTGGCTTTCTATTCCTAAACATACACAGCTTGAGAAGCATGACATAGACACAATCTAAAGATTTCTGCGTAAAGATCATGTGCCAGAGGATGATACTGAGGCCTCCAGGGCTCCAGAGATGGAGCCCTACCTGCTCTGCAGTGAGTGAATGCTGTCGATGGTGTTGTAGATTTTCTTCATTACTTGGGGAAATAGGTGGTATGGGTACCACTGGTCATGCCTTGATATCCTAAAAGCAAAAGAACTTGTACTCCTCAGTTACATTAAGAAAAATTCAAGGGAAATACAATAATTTCCTCAGCTTCTGTCATGCTCATCTTTAGATCAACAGTTGACCTGAAAACTGAATGCCGTAATTATCCCAACATAAAACTGTGAGGTCAGATAACAACACCAGGTGAAGTCTGCTTGGAAATCTGAACCAGAACTGCACAGATGAGATACTAACCTCCTCTTCCCCGCCTTCAGGTCTCAGTCTGGCCACTGTCAGCCTCAGAGAGGCCTGTCTTGACTCCCCATTGTTGGTTTCGTTACTCTTTTCACATATCCCCGTGGACTCTTCCTAAATCGATAAACATCTGTATTCTCGACTCCATCGTATGAATCTTTAGCGCAGGAAGTTTGTCTCTCTTGTTCTCACTGCCTTAAACATAATGAGTCCTCACTAAATACTGACTTGCCATAAGATTAACTAATGATCATTTTTCTACATTGATCGCAAATCAGTAATAATATGATGATAGTAATATTTAGCTTCATGCCCTCCTCTTTCTCTCTTACCATTAATTCATTTCCTCTATTTATGGGAAGTTTGTGCATGCTTGCATAAACCTTTAAATTTTTTCTATAATGGTTTATCTTCCAGGCCAAAAGAAACCAGATATGTCTTTCCTTTCCCAGATTCATGTTTTACTGGAGAAGTCAGTCACGAAACCTAATTAGCATGGTACTCTCAGCAGCTATGAGTGCTGCTGAAGTGTCCTTCATTCATATTAACATCGTCATTTTAGTAGAGGTTATTAAACAAATAACATAATACCCGGTCTAATGGCTTAAAACTAGGACACACTTCAGCCAACTTAACTACAATAAATTGGAAAGGTATATGGGTGTCTTATTCACTGGGGCTCTTCCTGAAAGAAAAGATGCACTTTTTTTTTAAGAGAGAGGCGATCTAAATCACATTAGGAAACACCAGGTCCTCTTCAATGAATTGTGACTTGTGATTACTTCCCCCTAGTAATTGTGAACACAGACTATAAAACATTAATCAGTTTCAACCTCTGTTTATCATGCAGGATAGATAGAAACCTCAGACACAAATGTTATCAGTCATGATTCAGGTCATTTGCAAAAGTATCTTCTGGAACTGGCATGTGTTGGTCAGAGATTCAGAACAAATGTGATTGGACAGTAGAAAGCAGAATGATGTCATTGGTTAAGTCAGCTGAGACAGGTGGTCTGTAGGCTGCACCTTAATTCCCATACCATCTTCAATCTGTCAGATAAAATTAATGACTCGCTCCAAACAACAAATGACTGCTGTTTGAGGCTATAGGACAAATTCTTTTGCAAGGTCACTGCATGTGAACACCACATACTTTATTAAATTCTGACTGATATAATCAAGAGGGAAATAACAAATTTAAACCTGACACTGTAGTCCTACCACTGTAGCACTGGGAAAGTAAGAGAACCAGTACTATTTTATATAAAAAGTATGATAATGTATAAATTGCCACAAGTGATAAGTGACATAAGAAATATGATTCTCAACATACGGCGTAGAGATCAGACACATAGAAGAAAGTCCTCTCCCTAAAATGTTGACTTAACAATAGCATTTTCTATAGGAATGAAAAATCATTTTCCACAAGTGTCAAAGAATTGAACGGCTAAGGCATATGGTGACACATGGATTCTACTCAGGTATCTTGTCACCTATCTGAACACTATACTCAAATACAGTGAGAGTGAGGCACTTCAAGTTCGCCAGCTACAAACTGTCCAATTCTTCCAGGAGTAACTGGACTGGGTGACTCAGCAGATTGTGGACTTCTCATCATGAGAAATTCAATCACAGGCCAAAAGACCACTTAGCAAAGATTTGGGGTACAGCCTTTAAGATCCCTTCAACCCTCATATTTGGGCTACCAAACCATCCTGTACTTCTATCATACTCTTGTAATTGTTTCTTTAAAAATATTCTTCCTCTAAGTGCCAGGAGGGCAGGAGCCTAGTTCTAGTTTCTTCCTTGCTGTGTGCTCAGAGACTAGCACAGTGTAGAACACATAAGACACTCAGTAAAATAGTGTTTGTTCATTAACTGACTGACAAGTCTTGCAAACCTAAAATAAAAGGGTGCTTGTTGAGTTAAATGTTTTATAATAAAGTTGACATGACCTCCTACTAAACTTAAATGGAAGCTGATTTATTTTTTTTAAGTTTTATTTATTTGTTTTGAGAGAGAGAGAGAGAGAGAATCCTAAGCAAGCTCTGCACCATCAGTGCAAAGCCCGATAAGGGGCTCAAACTAGCTGAACCATGAGAACATGACCTGAGCTGAAACCAAGAGTTGGAAGCTTAACCAAATGAGCCACCCAGGAGCCCCTGGAAGCTGTTTTAAAGAAGGTTCAGATTACTGTAACATACAAAGTTTCAAATTAAAATATACAGAATTTTAAGCTGACTTCATGTATCATTATTACAGGGCAATAACTCTTTGTAATAATAAACATCTAATATTCCATTCCAATCCTAGTAAATAAATTTACTAGTAAATAAATAAATAAATTTACATATTTATATAATACATAGTATTATAGTAAATAGTGAATAGTAAATAAATTTACATATTTATATAATACATAGTATTATATAATAATACATATTACCTATGTAATAAATAATTATTATTGGAATAATATATTTAATATATGTAATAATTATTATAATAAACATCTAATTTTCCATTCCTCTCCTAGAAAATAAAAATATGTATTTACATAATACGTAACAGTACAATACCTAATAATATATATTATTTACTTAATAAATAATTACTGTAATAATATATTTAATATATGTATAATTAATATATGTAATAAATATATTTACTATATTTAATAAATATTTACTGTAAAAATAAACATCTAATTTTCCTTCCACTCCTAGTAAATAAATACATATTTATACAATACATAATAATACATATTATTTATGTATTAGAAATAATATAAATAGAAGCTTTGAGGTGGTGTATCAAACTGTATTATAGCACACTAGTTATCTTTAGTTGTATTAGTTACAAGTTACCTTAATTGTTTTTATTACTGATGTGATGGACACCATAAGACATACTGCCTTCAAGTGTCACAAAAATAATTTAATAAAATAACTTTAAAGAAAGTATGTCGGAGAAAGTATGAAAAAGATAGCAAGAGCTTGATGTATAGCAAGAGCCAACTGACATCTCCTATTGGTAGAGCACAATGACAATTTTTATAGTAATTCTTACAAGGAAGTACCCCAATATTTTTAAGTAATATGAAATTTCCTTATTCCTTAAATTACCTCATAATTTAAAAATTCCTTATCAACCCAGTGGATTTAATAAGCCAGAACTATACTATTTATAAGAGTAAATAAAATCTCCTATTTCAAGCCAGAGGACTCCAAGGGCATCAGAACATACCAGTGAGACTGCAGAGGGAGAATCTGGGAAAAGAAACCTTATAAATTAACTTACGGGCTACTAAACTTACCACTGAGCTGTGTATATATGGTTTTGACCCTAAATGGACTCTGAAAACTGAACTAAGATATATATACTGTCCAAGTCTCAGATTGGCCCCTAACTAGCACACACATGGGGCAGACACAAATAGCACTGAAAAGGCTTTGAAAACAGAACTGACATTGTAATCATAGCCAAGGGAGTACCAACTGGGGCTTGTGGTTTAGAAGGCCATTGGGTATTTTGCCTGCTAATACAAAAATCTCAACATTCCTCATAGAATTTAAAAAGACTCAGTGTCTCATAACATAATATGCAAAACGTCCAGGATACAATCCAAAATTACTTGGAATATGAACAACCAGGAAAATCTCAATTTGCATGTAAAAAGTCAATCAACATATGCCAACACCAAGTTGACAGAGATGCGGGAATTGTTTGACAAAGGCTTCAATGCAGTTATTTTTTAAATGTTGCAAAAAATTAAGACAAAAATCTCTTGAAATCAACAGAAACTAGAAAGGCACTACAAAGAAATAGAAGTTCTAAAGAAACAGCAAATGGAAAGTTTCAAACTAAAATAATAACCAAAATTTTAAAATATTACTTGATGGGCTCAATATTAGGATAGAGCTGACAGAAAAAAGTGAATAAACTTGAAAAGAGATCAACAGAAACTATGCAGTTTTCTTAACAGAGAGAAAACAATTTATTTAAAACATGAACAGACATGAAACTGTGGGGAAATACCAAAAGGTCTAACATTTGTGTCACTGAAGTCTCAGAAAAAGAGTAGAAAAAATGTGGTATAAAAAATATACTTAAAGAAATAAGAGATAAACACATCTCAAACTTGGTGAAACTTAAAATTACAGATTCAAGAAGCTGAGAAGGCCCAAACAGGATAAACACACACATAAAAAAACCATGTCCAATATCCATAATAATCAAACTGCCAAAAACCAAAGATAAACAAGTAATCTTGAAAGCAGCCACAGGAAAATGTTACATTACTTCTAATAAAACAGTGATTTGGAAAAAAACAAAAACAAAAACAAAAAAACTGAGGATTTCTAGTCAGAAACAACAACAGTCAGAAGGAAGTGAAACAACGTTTGTAAAGTGCTAAACGAAAAGAACTGGTGACCTAGCTTTCTGCATACAGCAGAAATATTTTATAGAAAAGGTGAAATAAAGACATTCACAAATGAAGGAAAACTTAGAAAATTCAGAGCTAGCAAAAAAGCTTTAAAATAATTACTAACAGGGGCGCCTGGGTGGCGCAGTCGGTTAAGCGTCCGACTTCAGCCAGGTCACGATCTCACGGTCCGTGAGTTCGAGCCCCGCGTCAGGCTCTGGGCTGATGGCTCGGAGCCTGGAGCCTGTTTCCGATTCTGTGTCTCCCTCTCTCTCTGCCCCTCCCCCATTCATGCTCTGTCTCTCTCTGTCCCAAAAATAAATAAAAAACGTTGAAAAAAAAAAAAAATAATTACTAACAGAAGCACTTCAAGGCACAGGAAAATGTTATCAGAAGGCAGTTTTGAGTATCAGAAAGGAAAGAAAAGCAATAGAAATAGGTAACATTTCAGTAAATACAGATTATTGCTTTCCCTCTTGAGTTCTTTAATACACGTCTGATGGCTAAAAGAAAAAACTACATTTTCTGATAGACCTTTCAATACATGTACATATAACATGTAAGATAACTGCAAAATAAAGGGTAGGGGTTAAAGAAACTGCATAAAAATAAGGTTTCCGTATCACATCTGAGGTAATAAAATATTGATCCCCAATAAACTGTAAAAACTTAAGTATGTACTTTTACACACTAAAGCAACCAATTAAAAAATCCATTCAAGGGGCGCCTGGGTGGCTCAGTTGGTTAAGTGAGTAAGCGTCCAATTCAATTTCAGTTCAGGTCATGATCTTAGTTCGTGAGATCAAGCCCCAAGTTCTGCTCTGTGCTGAGACTGTGAAGCCTACTTGGGGTTCTCTCTCTCCCTCTCTCTCTGCCCCTCCCCCATTCTCTCCCTCTCTCTCTCTCTCTCTCTCTCTCTCTCAAAAATAAATATTTTTTTAAAAAACATTCAAAACAATACAGTAAACACAACAGATAAAATGAAATAGTAAAAAAAAAAAAAAAAAATGTTCAAATAACCCAAAAGAAGATAAGCAAGGGGAGACAGAAAAATTAAAAATAAAAGGAATTATCAAAAAACAAATATAAAGTGGTAGCCCTAATTCCAAATGTGTCAATACTTAATTATTAAATGTAAATGATCTAAACATACCATATAAAGATTGACACTTATTTGACACTGTCAATAAGGATTTGAAATAAAACAACACAGCTCTATGCTATTGGCATGTAACTCTCTTGAAATAAATATTATACGTAGGTTGTAAGTAATAGGATAAAAAAACAAATACCATGAAAAACTAATCAAAAGAAAGCTGAAGTGGTTATATTATTATCAAAGTAGACTTCAGAGCCAAGAAAAATATTAGGGATAAAGAGGGACATTACTTAATGATAGAAGAATCCATTCAGCAAGAAAACTTAACAATCCTAAATGTGTATTCATCTAACCACAAATCTTCAAATACATGAACCAAAACTGACAAAAATTAAATGAAAACTAGACAAATTCATGGATGTAGTTGAAGACTTCAACACTACTTTATCAGTGATCTAGTAAACAGAAAATGAGCAAGGTTATAGAACTGAATAACATCATCAACCCATAGGATATAATTGAAATCTATAGAAGATTCCTTCCAATGAAGGCATAACACCTAGTCTTTTCAAATGCATGTGGAACAGCTGCTAAATAGAACATATCCTAAACTATTAAGTAAATCTTAACAGATTTAAAGGAAATGAAACTATACCAAGTATGTTCTCTGTTCATAATGGAATTAAACTAAAATCAATAATATAAAGATTCAAGGGTAAAGTCTCCAATGCTTGGGAACCAAACAACTCATTTTTAAATAATTCATGGTTCCATGAGTAAGCCTCAAGGGAAATTAGAAAATAATTTGAACTAAATGGAAATGAATTTACATATTATCAGAATTTATCAGATGCAAATAAGGCAGTGCTTAAAGGGAAATTTACAGTATTAAATGCTTATAGTAGAAAAGAAAACTTCAGGGGCGCCTGGGTGGCTCAGTCGGTTGAGCATCTGACTTCGGCTCAGGTCATGATCTCACAGTCTGTGAGTTCGAGCCCCACGCTGGGCTCTGTGCTGACACCTCGGAGCTTGGAGCCTGCCTCAGATTCCGTATCTCCCTCTTTCTCTGCCCCTCCCCTGCTCATGCTCTGTCTCTCTCTCTCTGTCAAAATAAATAAAAACATTTAAAAAAAATTTAAAAAAAGAAAGAAAGAAAAGAAAACTTCAGATCAATAACCTAAGTTTCCACTCTTTGGGACTGGAAAAAAAAGCAATATGAAACCAAAAAAATTAGAAGAAAGGAAATAATAAAAATAAAAGAAGAAATCATTGAAATAAAAAATCAAAAACAATTCTGAAAATCAAAGATACTAAAAACCAGTTATTTGAAAATATGAATAAAAAAATGTAAGTTCTAGCAAGGCTCACAAAGAAAAAAAGAAAGAAGACAAGAATTTCCAACATGGGGGGTAAAAGAAAGGATATCACTACAGAGCATGCAGATATTAAAATAGCAATTAGGGAATACTATAAACGACTCTATACATGGAAATTCAACAACTTAGATGAAATGGACTAATTCCTTGAAAGTCATTGGCTATCAAAACTCACTCAAAATGAAATAAATAATCTGAATAGCTTTATAAACTACCAAAGAAATTGAATCTATAGTTTAAAACCTTCTGAAAAAGAAGTCTGGGTTGTTTTACTGGTGATTTCTTAAAAAACATTTAAGAAAGAAATAACACCAATCCTATACAACATCTTCCAGAAAACAGAAGAGTATAGAACACTTCCTAATTCGCTTTATGAACCCTAGCATTAATGTGACACTAAAGGTGGGAAAAGACAGGATAAGAATATACAACTACCTACCAACATATTTCATGAACAAAGAGGAAAAAATCCTCAGGAAATATTCTTTAAATTAAATATAGCAATGCGTAAAAAGAAGAGTGAACCACAATCAAGTGTAGAATTACCCCTGGCATTCACAGTCTGGTTCAATGTTTGAAAATCAATCAGTATAATCCACCACATTAACAGTATAAGGGGAAAAAACATATTATGATATTTAATGCAGAAAAAGCATTTGACGAAATTCAAAATCCATGCATGATAAAAAGTCTCAGCTAATTCAGCATATAAAGGAACTTCTTCAATCTTATTTTTTAATACCTTTTAAAAAAATCTACATCTAATATCTTACTTAAAGGTGAAAACGAAATGATTCCTACCTAACACTGGAAGCAAGACAAGGGTGTCCGCTCTCACCACTTCTACTCAACATCTCACTAAAGTCCTAATCAGCACAATAACACAAGAAATAGAAATTAAAGGCATACAGATTGGAAAGGAAGAAATAAAACAGTTACTACTCATGGGTAACATGACTGTCTATGTAAAATTCTAAGAAATCTATTTTTTAAAACTCCTAGAACTAATTTATTGAACTAAGTAATGTCACAAGATAGAAGGAAAACATACACCAATCATATCTCTACATACCAGCAACTGGAAATTAGAGCCATTGGAAACCAAAAATTTTTAAATCATATGTACAATATCTCCAATATGAAGTTATTAGGTATGAACCTAATAAAACATCAGCATGATGAAAACTAAAAAACACTGACCAAAAAAAAATTTAAATGGCCTAAATAAATGAAAAGGTATATTATGATTATTACATACTAAAATTATTTTAAATTTAAGCTTTTCAATAATATCAAGTGCTGCTGTGAATGTGGAACAAAAGCAACGCTCATACATCGTTGTGGGAACGCAAAATGAAACAGCTACTCTAGAAAGCATGTGACGGTTTCTAACAAAGTGAAATATATATTCACCATGTATCTTAAAAGTGAAAGATGAAATATGACCCAGCACTCCCACTCCTGAGTAATTTGCCCTAGAGTAATAAAAACATATGTTTACACAAATGTTGTCAACAGCTCTACCCATAATCCTCCAAAACTGGAAACAATCCAATGTCCTTTAATAGGTAAATGATTAAACAAACTGTGGTATATCCATGCAATGGACTCAATAGTAAAAAAAGAACAAGTCCAATATTTGCAATGTACTGAATGAATCTCAAAAACATTATGGTGAGTGGGGCACCTGGGTGGCTCAGTCGGTTAAACATCTGACTCTTGCTTTCAGCAGGTTACAATCTCACAGTTCTTGAGATCCAGCCCTGAGTGGGGCTCTGTGCTGACAGCTGGGAGCCTGCTTGGGCTTCTCTCCCTCTCTCCCTCTCTCTGCCCCTCCCTCGTGCGCTCTCTCTCTCTCTCTCTCTCAAAATAAATAAATAAACAAAAAAAAAAAGTAGCAGCAGCTAAACTAATATTGACTTAAATAAACAAAGGTTTATTTTCATATCTAAGAAGCCCCAAAATAGGCAGTTTGCTTAGCAGGTCTTGTTTGGTTAGCTGCTCATGAATGCTTTCAAGGCCACAGGCACTTTCTATTTTCAGGTTATTATCTTGTTGACTTTTCATCCTAATCCTTGTTGTCTCTTGGCCAAATATGACCACTGGGGCTTCAGGCATTAAGATCTTGCTTAAGGCTGGAAGAGGGTGTTAAGAAGAAAGCTGTATCTGCCCTCATTATCAAGAAATCAAAGCCTTTGCAAAAGACCACCCACTTCCAGCAGACTTCTCTTTACTTTCATTGGCCAGAGTGAGTCTTGACCCACCACTATATCCTTGATTGTGTTTCCAATTAGGAGTGAAAGACTAGGGGGTTACCTTCATTCAAAAACTCATGATTCATCTCCAGAAGTTGCTGCCCTGCCGTAAAATTAAGCAAACCACCACACAAGTAACTACTTACTTCTGCAATTAAACAGACTATGAGCTAAAGTTTGCACATGTGTTATTTCAACGCGATATATGGAATGTTTTTAAAAAGACTACTTCACTTTTGAAGTGAAGTATTACTTCATTTTTTCTAACTAAATAATCATTTAAATTCCTTATCACAAGTTTTTAATACATCCAGCCCATATTATAGAAAACGCATTTTGGATAAACTTAAATTTATTTCACATCAAAGACTTAAAAAATACAGGTAAAGAAGAAGTGTGCATGAATGTACATGCAGAGAAACTACTGCTTTAAAGAAAGGAAATTGATACAAATTCCTAACAGAAATGCTAACAGCCAAAATGTTTTCATTCTACACTCAAATCTTTTTTTAAAAAAATTTTTAAAGCCACCTTAAGAAAGTATTTTCTTCAGAAATGTCTGATGTCATTTGCTTAAGAACTCCATAAGAATATTGTCAAAATACAGGGGATCTGGAAGAAGGCAATAAAGATGTGAAAATATATTCTCACAAAATTCACATTTCCTTTTTATTTTAAAAGTCTGCAATTGCTCTGTTTTGTTTTGTTTTGTTTCAGTGCAGCCCTTACTCATTCCTGATCTCACTTTCATCTTTCATGTTCTGTACAAAATTTCCAACTAGAGAAGAAACATTTGGTACCTTGGGCTGTTTGTCCTTTTATAGCCTTGCTGATCTTTGCGTCTGGCACCTCCTTACATTTTCTGGTTTCCCTTGGAGTGTGCAAAACCCAAAGAAAGGCTTATTTTTGTCCAAGATGGTGTCAAAGAACAGTATCCAGTGTTCATGTAAGCACCTGCCAGTGGGTCAGCATTTAAACAGCTCAGATGGAAATTCAAAGAGAATTCAGACTCTTTCTTCAGATCTACTTTTATGAGTGATCTTGCTAACCTCACATCACATTTTGTTTTTAAAAAATGCTAAGCTCTACTGAGCGGCATACAGATAAATCAAATATAAACTGCTAAACTACGTGCGTACCAGCTGTAAAAGATACATCCAGTGTCTGGCTCCTGTTGGTTACTTTCCCCTTAGTGGGGAAAAAAAAAAGAAGCCGTTGCTCTGAGAAATTTCTAGTAACTCACCAGTCCTATTCAAGAGTAACAAGTTTCTTTAAGGATGGCAAACCATAAAGGTAAGATAGATATGCTTGTGAAATTGCACTCATCATCTACAAGAAGGCAAAACATTAAAAACCTATCCTCCTCACTCCCAGCCCAACTTCTGGCATTTGGTTGAGGTATTCTAATAAGAAAATAAAGATGATTCTCTACATGCAGGCACCCAAAGAAAGGCATTTATGATGGCAAACATGTTCAATGAATAGATTTATCTAAGTAATATCATTGCAGGGAATTTAATCCAATAGCATAGATTAGGTTATAAACTTATTCATCTGTTTCTGTGATTTGTAAGTCCAACAGTTTACTTGAACATGTAATTCACTACATTCTAAGATAAACTGTAAAATTACCAACACCTCCCTTTACTCTTAGAAGATTAATTTAAATACTGCTTCATCAAGAAAACAGTATCTATTATATATAAACTTCCACAAATCAGTGACTTTTTATTCTTACCTGTATCTTTTTTCCCGAAACTTTACTAGTCCTTGAATTCAACCCCATGCTCCATACTTAACTAGAGGTATGACCTTGAGCAAATTAGTTATTATATCAGTAATTCAATGTCTTTATTCTAATGTCAATATATTAATAGCACTTACTTCAAAGGATTATTCTACAAAGTAAATGGATTATTACCCATAGGGTATTAAAACAGTACTGATAACAGAAGCCATCTCTAATGTTAGCCTTTATTGTTCTTTTGTCTTATCCCCTAGATTATAAATTTCCTTAAATAGTGGCACTATAAAAACTTTAACAGTAGCTAACAACAGTACCTGCAAATAAATGCATGTCCAATGTCAAATGTGTAAACTTATATATCTCATGCCATATATATATAGTATATGTGTATACTATATATAACCTCACATAATATACATATATTTATATGATACACTTACATAATCATGTATAACGCTTGCATGAGTCCCATAAGATAGATATCTTCATCTCCACTTTAATAGATGAGGAAAGGAGGTTAAGGGAGATTGTATTATCTGCCCAAAGCCATACAGCTCATCAGGATTCAAATACAGGCCTGTCTTTCTATAGCATCCCTTTCCTACTACTGCACACTATCTAAAGTACCTAAGACAATTTATTCATACCACCAAAACAGCATTTATTAAATAACTAAAATTATTTCGTTTTGTCTATCTTCTCCACCTCTGTGAATGACTCAGTTAGCAGGTAACATATTATATTACTCAATTAATTAATGGCAAGCATTAAACACATAAATCAAAATGTGGGCAAAGAACAAAGTGATTTAGAAGGTAGGGACGACCAATTTTTAAACAATTAATTAATGTTTGGTGAAGGAAAAGTCACAGATGACTCCAAGCTTTCCAGCTTAGCCATTAAGATTTAGAGCTCTGGAAGAAGAGAGGGTTTGGGAAGATAGATGTCTAGACAGAGTGTCACAGGACAAATAGACTTCAGTGCTCAAAAAGAGAGGTCTGCTCTAGATATAGGTATAGGATTCATCATCATATAGGTGGAGTAAAAAATATTGGAAAGGAAGAGTTCACTCAGAGATTTTTCAATTAATTAATTTATTTATTTTGAGAGTGTGTGTGATAGCATGAGTCAGGGAGGGGTGGAGGGGGAGAGAGGAAGAGGAAGAGGGAGAGAGAGAGAGGAAGAGGAAGAGAGGGAGAGGGGGAGAGGAAGAGGGGGAGAGGGAATCTTAATCCACAGCCCTGGGATCACAACCTGAGCCAAAATCAAAAGTCTGACACTCAACTGACTGAGCCACCCAGGCTCCCCAAGAGTTCACTCAGAGATTTAAATGAGATTTCTTTTCTTACAGCAGCTCCAAAGCATTAGTAGCCTACATAAGCAAACCAAAATCTAAACCAGAGTCTATTCCTATAAATACAACTTGTATCAGAGAAAATAAAATTTATAAACAACCAATCACAAAGAGGCAACTACGCTTTCCCAAATAAGGCAACTGCTTAGGCTGTACCTAATCAGTTAATTAATTTTCTTGCTGTGCTTCCACATCTGCTGTATAAAAAGCCTTTATCCTAGGTCATGCTAGCAAAGTGTTCCTAACCACTTTTGATTTGGTGCTGCCTGATTCAAACTAATGGTTGTTCAAATTCTTGGGAAAAAATTTTTTTGCAAATTCTTGAAAATTTTTATGTGACTCAATTTATCTTTTGACAGAAGGTAAAAAATGTACATCACAAATGCAATACAACTGTGTCACATTTTAAAAATTGACCTTGCTTATTTTCATCTAAGATTAAAAGACTGGAACTTGGCACAGTTTCTAGCAACTTCTAAATAAAACAGCAGCAAATAAGGTACAGTAAATAGAATAAATCAATTTCAGAATGTTAAGAAACTAAGGCTGTTAGGACACTAATGACCACCTATCCTAAGTGGAAATCCATTTTATTGTCTTACAGGAATCTATTCCCCCCTCTCATAAAAAATGTATCAATTTTTCTTCAACAAAAGAACCTTTCCCTTTAGGGCATGTCCTTGATAAGACTGTAAATCAAGGGGCTCAATTCTCCTCTGACCAATGGGTGGACAGATGACCTCAGTTTGGCCAATACAATTTGGGTTATCTCTCCACCTGAAACTGAATCTTGTTCAGAAAATATGCTGATGGAGCTCCTTCAGAGTCCCACAGGTAGTTAGCAGCAAATTAAAAAGAAAATCCTACTTGTGCTTTCCAGAAAACTGCTCTATTTTGACCATACTTTTCAATTCCCTATGTGCTAAAATATTCTATACCAATCGCAGGAAAGATATATCACCATATACCATATTTGCCCTCCACTGACATTATTCAACAGAAAAGATCTTTTTCACTCTATTTGTATGACAAATACCTACACAAAATTTCTTAAATACCCAAATACTTAGTAGCCTACAAATAAAGGCTGTTTAAAAATAACATTCAAGATACTTGTAAAATATAGTTGTACAATTGTACAGTATAATGAATAGGAGAGGCTTTCCAAAATACATAGCTAGCTCACAGCCCATTATCTGCCTCTCCTGCTATTTTGGTGTGAATGGTACGATTATCATTAAAAACAACTTATTTAAGTGTACTTCTTATTTACCAGTAGCTGATCTCCTGGGACGAACTCTATACACCTCGCAGCCTAGGGAGGGTCAAGTGCCCTGAGGCTAAGGGAACAGAGAGTTGGGGTTGCTGAGGCCTGGGACCCTGGCTGACTTCCGGCTGCATCCCAGAGCTCCGCACCAGAATCTGGAGGGCCACCTGCAGCCTTAGGTCCTCAGGGAAACAACAGTTTTGCGGCCCACAGTCCACGCCTGCGCAGTTCACCGCCTCAGTCTGCGCTCGGCGGGTGCGCTTTTGCACAGCCTTTGGGCCACAGCCCGTTCTCCCCACACCTGGCCTGGCCCCTGGAGCCAAGCGCCGGCAGCACTGTCTCTCGGGGGGATGGAAGGGAAGGAATTGGAGTTTTCTTGATAAGCCAAAGGAGTCTGGGAGAAGAACCTCTGCACCTGACATCCCGGTGTTGACTCCCCTGCCGGCACCCGTAGATCTCTAAGATCTCGAGATATCGGGCTTCTTCCTGGAAGAGTGGCTGCAGAAGCCGTGCCTCACGCCTGATCCAGCCTTTTTCTGAGCCTCTCCTGATGCTGAGCGCATCCCAGCCCCTTCTCTCCCTGCCCTTCCACCAGGACCTGCGCTTCTTCCCCCCACCCACCTAAAGCCACAAAGTGCACCCTGCGAGATATCAGGGTTCCTGTTTACCTTCCTGGGGAACCCCACCCTCCATCCCCACACACAGCCGCACCACCAGCTCCCGGTCCTCGCCCGCCCACAGGCTTCCCCCATGGTATTCAAACGAGGGAAACACTTCCGTTTTATCTTTTTCTTTTTTTTTTTTTTATGTTTATTTTTGAGAGAGACAGATTGCAAGCGGGGTGGGGGGGGGGCCGGGAGGGACACAGAATCCAAAGCAGGCTCCAGGCTCTGAGCTGTCAGCAGAGAGCCAGTTGTGGGGCTGGAGAGCTGTGAGACCATGACCTGACCGGAAGTCCAGCATTTCACAGTCTGAGTCACCCAGGCACCTGGAGGAAAACACTTTCTTATAGAGGAGCTTAGGTAAAGGGGTCAGGTCCCCAAGTGCAGAGTGCTGGCTAGTTGGCTGGGTCTGAAAGAGATCAAATCCCTGGGGTTGTCCTTCAGGGGAAAAGCTTGAGGAGTTGGAGCAATAGACTCCTGGGGAAAGTTCTAGACCTGACCCAGCTTCAGGGAGGAACAGCTGGCCTCAAGGATAATGGAACCGTGAATTGGGGATGCTACGACCTTTGACCTTGCCAGACAGACCTACTGCCTCAGGAGCCTGCCCCTGTATCCTGAGTCTTGGGTCTCAGGGCCCTGGGCATCCTGGAAGGTCATAGACTCCTGGTAGGTGCATGTGGAGTTCCCTCCCCAAACACGGCTCATTTGGCCCTCTTCCCTTCGCACCTCTGTTGAGACAGAATCCAGCCCTTCAGTCCTTGCCCGGCTCCTGGGAAACATCGACATCCAGATGGAACTTTGACCATTGTTTCCAGGGAAGTTTTGGAGGACTCAGGGTTGCTTGAGAGATGGTGTGAGCCAGACTCCAGAATGATGAGTCTGGGTAGATTTGCTTGAAACACCTAGTCCACCAATTTGTTCTTGGCTGTGTCCATACTTATCTTCTTGCTTGGAGATGGCAGGCGGAAAGGTTGTCTCTTTGAGGTAGTTGTGGCCAAACACCTCCAACAGAGTCTCCTGATCAATCAGATGCGAGCAAGGGTGGGAGGGTGGTGGAACCTGTTAGGAGATGACACAAATGGGCAAGTGAGCATCTAATGTGATGAGATTCATTATTAGAGTGGGATGGAGGAGGGGCTGAGTTTTACGGCCAAAATAGCAATTATTGTAATTATGATTATTGTAAATGTTTGTTTATGCATGTAAATTAGGTAACTTTAAATATAAAAAAAGACTATCATTAAGTTATACATCTGCATAAACAATAAACATGTAAACAATTATAATTTCTTGATTCACCATTGTAATTATTACCTTTATTATTATTATTTCTTCAGGTTTCATAATTGTAGCAGCAGCAACAAAACACCCCTGTAAAGTTTTTCTATTAAAAAAACTCCCAATTGTGGCACCTGGGTGGCTCAATCAGTTAGCCTTCTCACCCTTGATTTCCACTCAGGTCATGATCTCATGGTGTGAGGGTTCCCCTCTTCACCACCCCCACCCCCTGCCTGGGGCTGGGTGCCAACAGTGAGGAACCTGCCTGGGATTCTCTCTCTTCTTCTCGCTCTCTGCCCCTCCCCCTACTCACACTTGCATGTGTGCGCACTCTGTCTCTCTCTCTCAAAATAAATAAAGTTTAAGGAAAAGAATCCCCTGGTTTATCTAAATTTACTTAATACTCTAGTTAGCCGTTTTAGATTAATTGTATCTTGGGTAACATAACCAATAGTTCAGAATGAGATATTTGAGCTTAGTTCAAGATCTGGGAAAGGTAGTTATGAAACATATCCTGACAGTGGAGAAAGGGTTGCCTGGAGAGATCAGGTCATCAATTATCACTATTAGTCCTGGACACAAGTCTGTGGTTTCTCACAGTAAGTAAAACAGTCAGTCACCAGATGTTAAGGAAAGTGGAAAACTGGGATGGGAAAGCCCTAACTCTTTCTGCTTCTCTGTAATCAGCAAGGAAATTCCATGATAGAAGACAATGGAAATTAAACAGTCTTCACCTAGTGTAAAACCAGTCCACATAGCAGGTAGTAAATGAGAATTGTGCCATGAAGTGATTTCATAATGCAAGGCTGGCTTTCTATAAAATGTCTAAAATTAGCTCTCAACAGAAGATTTTTTAATCTTCTTACTTTGTCTTTTTTTATTCCCTATTCTTGCCTGTTTTTCCACTGTGCCCAATATATATACGTATATATATATATACATATATATATACGTATATATGTATATATATACATATATATATATATACATATATATATTACTGTTTTTCTTACAGGTGGATTCATTTCTTGCAGGTGGGAAATTTCTAGTATTTTATAAGCTGCCTTCCCATTTCTTCTAGCTTTCTAGTTCTAAATGATACAGAGATTATGTATATGCTTAGAATTTCTTTAATTTTTTTTAAGAAAATAGACTCAGATCCTCAACAAGATATTAACCAACTGGATCCAACAATACATTAAAAAAATTATTCCCATGACCAAGTAGGATTTATACCTGGAATGCAGGGCTGGCTCAATATCTGCAAAACAGACAATGTAATACATCACTTCAATAAAAGGGCAAGAACCACATGGTCCTCTCAACAGATGCAGAGAACGCATTTGACAAAATACAGCATCCTTTCTTGATAAAAACCCTCAAGAAAGTAGGGATAGAAGGATCATACCTCGAGATCATAAAAGCCATATATGAAAGACCCAATGTTAATATCTACCTCAATGGGGAAAAACTGAGAGCTTTCCCCCTTAGGTCAGGAACATGGCAGGGATGTCCATTCTCACCACTGTTATTCAACATAGTATTGAAAGTCTTAGCCTCAGCAATCAGACAACACAAAGAAATAAAAGGCATCCAAATCGGCCAGGAGGAGGCAAACTTTCACTCTTCGCAGATGACATGATACTTTATGTGGAAAACCCAAAATGTTCTACCAAAAAACTGTTAGAACCGATCCATGAGTTCAGCAAAGTGGCAGAATATAAAATCAATGCACAGAAATTGGTTGCATTCCTATACGCCAATAATGAAGCAACAGAAAGAGAAATCAAAGAATCAATCCCATTTACAATTGCACCAAAAACCATAAAATACCTAGGAATAAATCTGACCAAAAAGGTGAAAAATCTATGCACTGAAAACTACAGAAAGCTTATGAAAGAAATGGAAGAAGACACACGCAAAAAAATGGGAAAAAGATTCCATACTCCCGGATAGGAAGAACAAATATTGTTAAAATGTCAATACTACCCAAAGCAATCTACATATTCAATGCAATTCCTATCAAAATAACACCAGCATTCTTCACAGAGCTAGAACAAACAATCCTAAAATTTGTATGGAACTGGAAAAGACCCTGAATAGCCAAAGCAATCTTGAAAAAGAAAACCAAAGCAGGAGGCATCACAATCCTGGACTTCAAGCTATATTACAAAGCTGTAATCATCAAGACAAGACAAGAACAGACACTCAGATCAATGGAACAGAATAGAGAACCCAGAAATGGACCCACAAATGTATGGCCAACTAATCTTTGACCAAGCAGGAAAGAATATCCAATGGAATAAAGACAGTCTCTTCAGCAAGTGCTGCTGGGAAAACTGGACAACGACATGCTCAAAAGTGAACCTGGACCACTTTCTTAAACCATACACAAAAAATAAACTCAAAATGGATGAAAGACCTACATATAAGGCAGGAAGCCATAAAAATCCTGGAGGAAAAAGGAGGCCAAAACGTCTTTGATTTCAGCCACAGGAACTTCTTACTCAACACGTCTCCCGAGGCAAGGAAAACAAAAGCAAAAATGAACTATTAGGACCTCATCAAAATAACAAGCTTCTGCACAGTGAACGAAACAATCAGCAAAACTAAAAGGCAACTGATGGAATAGGAGAAGATATTTGCAAACGACATATCAGATAAAGGGTTAGTATCCAAATCTATAAAGAACTTATCAAACTCAACACCCAAAACACAAATAATCCAGTGAAAAATTGGCAAAAGACATGAATAGACACCTCTCCAAAGAAGACATCCAGATGGCCAACCGACACATGAAAAAATGCTCAACATCACTCATCATTAGGGAAATACAAATCAAAACCACAATGAGATACCACCTTACACCTGTCAGAATGGCTAACGTTAACAACTCAGGCAACAACAGATGTTGCCGAGGATGCGGAGAAAGAGGATCTCTTTTGCACTGCTGGTGGGAATGCAAGCTGGTACAGCCACTCTGGAAAACAGTATGGAGGGTCCTCAAAAAATTAAATATAGAACAACCCTACGACCCAGCAATTGCACTACTAGGCATTTATCCGTGGGATACAGGTGTGCTGTTTCAAAGGGACACATGCACCCCCATGTTTATAGCAGCACTATCAACAATAGCCAAAGTATGGAAAGAGCCCAAATGTCCATCGATGGATGAATGGATAAAGAAGTTGTGGTATATATATATATATATATATATATATATATATATATATATATATATCAGCAATCAAAAAGAATTAAATCTTGCCATTTGCAACTATGTGGATGGAACTAGAGGGTATTATGCTAAGCGAAATTAGCCAGAGAAAGACAAATATCATATGACTTCACTCATATAAGGACTTTAAGATACAAAACAGATGAACATAAGGGAAGAGAAGCAAAAATAATATAAAAACAAGGAGGAGGACAAAAACATATGAGATTCTTAAATATGGAGAACAAACAGAGGGTTACTGGTGGGGTTGTGGGAGGGGGGGATGGGATAAATGGGTAAAGGGCATTAAGGCATCTACTGAAATCATTGTTGCACTATATGGTAACTAACTAAGTTGGATGTAAATTAAAAAAAATAAATTAAAGGAAAAAAAGAAAAGAAAAGAAAATAGACTCAGGGCACCTGGATGGCTCAGTTGGTTAAGTTTCTGACTTCAGCTCAGGTCTTGATCTCATGGTTCATGAGTTCAAGCCCCACATCAGGATCTGTACTGACAGCTCAGTGTCTGGATTCTGCTTCAGATTCTGTGTCTTCCTCTATCTGCCTCTCTCTCTCTCTCTCTCTCTCTCAAAAATAAATAAACATTAAAATTTTTAAAAAAGAAAAAAGAAAATAGAACAATACATAAGAAAATAATTACTCATGACCCAGATTTTCCACTCTTAACATCTTATTTTTTGGATCACAGTTATCTCTTTTATTTGCTCTCTTGTTTCTGTGAACATTATATATACTCATACAGAATCAAACAGTGCAGAAAGTACAAAAAAACCTTAAACTTACCCTGAAACAACCACTTAAAAATTATCATCGTTGCTATTAGGTAATATCATCCTAATTTTTTGGAATACACAGATAGGAAAGTGGAAATGTACAAGGTAGACCAGTACATAAATCACTAAGAAGATAGTAGATAGATGTTAGGACTATTTTTATTAAAACGAAATCAGAATAAAGAGGTTTTTTTTTTAATTTAAAACATTTCATTTATTTGTACTTAATTTAAATGTTTTAAATGTTTATTTCTATTTGAGAGACAGAGAGAGAGAGTGCATAAGCAGGGGAGGGGCAAAGAGAAAGAGAGACAGAATCTGAAGCAGGCTCCAGGCTCTGAGCTGTCAACACAGAGCCCGATGTAGGGCTCAAACTCACAAGCCATGAGATCATGACCTGAGCTGAAGTCGGGCACTTAACCAACTGAGCCATCCAGGAGCCCCTGTACTTAATTTAATAAGGAAAAAATAAAACTAAAACTTTCAATATATATTCATGACAAGAAATATTATTTCCTAAAGAATCTCATCAATGTTGAAATGAAGAAAAACAGATTAAGATCAGCAATATTTTTATTAGTATAAGTATGTCCCTTGCAACATTTTCTATATACTTATTCTAAAATAATATTCATTGTTTATCTGAAATCCAAATTTACCTACACATCCTATAGCAAATAAAAACATGACACTCAGTTAAATTTGAGTTCTGGATAAACAATAAGTAATTGTTTGTTATATGATTTTTTTTTAATGTTTTACTGTTTATTTATTTTTGGAGGGAGAGAGAGAAAGAGAGCTTGGGTTTGGGAGAGGAGAGAGAGAGAGAGAGAGGGAGACACAGAACCTGAAGCAGGTTCCAGGCTCTGAGCTCTGAGCTGTCAGCACAGGGTCCGATGCAGGGCTTGAACACAGACTGCAAGATCATTACCAGAGCTGAAGTTGGATACTTATGCAACTGAGCCACCCAGGCACCCCTCATTATAAACATTTAATCTAGAAGCCCATATTGCATTGAGTTTGGAGTGGGATTAGAGAGTGGGGCAGGCCATTCCTATAGGAGAAATACCTTTGAACTTTGAATCATTTCCCCAGTTCAGAACATAGTGCTAGAACTTTAATTCCCAAGGCCTATTATTTTCTTTCACTTCATCTTTACCAGAAAGGATCTCCACTGTGCTTCCTTAGAAGTTAGGGGGAAAGTGTATCAACATTCTATTTTTCTCCAGGTTTGGGGTTATTAGTAAAAATTCTCCACTCACTAAGAGGCGTTTGGGGTTTGTGGTTCCTATAAGGAACAATACCAGGCTATGCTCTTCTATTCTGGTCAGAAATGTATGTCTCATTCTTTACTGAGACATTGGTTTTTGTTTGTATGTTTGCTCTGGTTTTAGAATTAAATGATGCTATTTACCCTATGTGGTGATGGTAAATTTATTGTCAGTTTCTTTTTTTTTTTCTTTACATTTTTTGTTCATTTATGGGGGATTTGATAGGGAGACTGGAGTCTATAAAGAAGTTATAATCTTCGGGGCCCCTGGGTGGCTCAGTCAGTTAAGCGTCCGACTTCAGCTCAGGTCATGATCTCACAGGTTTGTGAGATCAGCCTCTGTGCTGACAGCTCAGAGCCTGGAACCTCCTTCATATTCCGTGTCTCCCTCTCTCTCTCTCTGCCCCTCCCCTGCTTACATTCTCTCTTTCTCTCTCTCTCTCTTTCTCTCTCTCTCTCTCTCTCTCTCTCTCTCTCAAAAATGAATAAACTTAAAAAGAATTTTTTAAAAAAGCTTTCATCTTCCTTCTTAGCTCATAAATACTACCTTCAGAATTTCTATTGACTCTATATACTTGGTGAATAAAACCATTTTAGGTAAAATCTTAGAGTAGCAAACAAAAGCTTGCAATGTTTTGGTTCTAGTATAGAGTGCCTAAAACTTGGGCCCTTTAATCAAACTGCCTGCATTCAAAAGTCAGTTCTACTTTTTTTCCTCTGGAAACTTAGGCCCGTCTCAACCTCATTAATCCTCATTTCCCCACCTTGTCATGGGCTGTAATAGCATTGCCTTTCTTGTAGACATTTTCTGAGAATGAAATGTGACAAGGCAATTACTTAACAGTGTCGAGTACGTAGAAAATGCTCAGTAAACATTGATGACTCTTATGATTTCAACCATTAAAATATATCCCCTATTCTTAGAATCACAAGACATTAGAACTGGAAGAAACCTTCACACTGACTTAAAAAATTTTAAATGCATGTGGTAATTTATTCTTTCTTGGTGCCATAAATAATGAATAAGACATTGTTGTCCAATGTCACATTTTCTCAGCATCATTTATTTCCTGGAAAGGAGGAGTTATTAAGAAAGTTGAGATTTATCTGTAGTAAGAACAGCAATCCTATATTTAGAATGTTTTTTTTCTAAACAGTGTGATAAGTTCAGGTGCTAGGAACCTTTTATATGTGACACAGGATTTTTTCACTGTTGGTGCTGTTGTGAAAGAAGTGACTTTGGGGGTGCCTGGGTAGCTCAGTCAATTAAGCAACTGACTCTTGCTTTTGGCTCAGGTCATGATCTCACAGTCCTTTGGGTTCAAGCCCTGCATCAGGCTCTGTGCTGTGGAGCCTGCTTGGGGTTCTCTCTCTCTTTCCCTGTCTCTGCCCTTCCCCCACTCACATGCACATGCATGTGCTCTCTCTCTCGCGCTCTCGCTCTCTCTCTCTCTCTCTCTAAAAATAAATAAACATTGGGGTGCCTGGGTGGCTCAGTCAGTTAAGTGTCTGACTCGGGCTCAGGTCATGACCTCACTGTTCATAAGTTGGAGCCCTGCATCCGGCTCTGTTGACAGCTCAGAGCCTGGAGCCTGCTTTGGATTCTGTGTCTCTCCCTCTCTCTGTCCCTCCCTCCCACCCTCCCCAAAATAAATAAACATCAAAAAAGAAAAAATATATATACATAAAAAAAGAGGGGACTTTGAATAAGGTAAAGATAAGACAGTATAGACGAGTAGACTCTAATACTTTGTGGCTTAAAATTAAGAGCAAATAAACAGAGGTTTTCAGCAATTGAGCGCACTCTGACCCCCCCCCCACCCGCCAATGACAAGGGATGTCCCTGCATAGTGTGACACTGTCTGTAGCTGGCTTTCTCCCCAGAAGCCTGTATGCTTAAGCTGCAATTCATGTACTTGAACAACCTTAGGGCCCCAGAGAGCACTTGTTCTGTCAGATTTCATGCACAGACTTGATTCAGCAACCTGACAAGCATGGTTAGTTTTCTTGTCTGAGCTCAATTTTTATTTTAAAGTGTTTCCACATTTTGATTTACTAAATGGTAAAAAGAGAGAAAAGAAAGAAGGAAAGAAAAATGGTATTTGGGGAGGATTCCAGCCAAACTATTGCTCAAAGCTTCTTTATGAAATAAATATGTGGATTCCATACAATTACGTTTGGACATAAACACTTCTACTGATGAAGCTAAGATTATAAGTTCAATTACCTCATGGACCAGTTAGTTTCTTTTGTTCTTCCTCCATAAATTCTATGTAGTCATTCATTCAACCATTTATTAAGTGCTTAGTACTGGCTAGGCCCGGGCCACATTCTAAGAACAAATCAGTGCTTAGTCAGGGCTAGCGTTAGCAATCAAAGAGCGTGTTCCAGTGACTGTGCCCCCAATTCCATCTGGCCAAACCGTAAATGTGAGAAAAATCAAAGGAAGAAAGCATAGAGAAACAAGTAAAAATATATCATCATTTTTGGACACTAACCTATGGAGGAATCATTTTTGTATATAAATGAGAGCTTACTCATCTCAGCAGATACTGCTTTTATAAGCCAACATCCAGTCCACAGCAATAGAGGGTAATAGCATGAAGCATGACGGTTCTATTGCAGGAAGTTAGAGAATACAGAGAACAAAAGGCAAAATTGGATTCAAGATTCACAGACCTTGGAGAAAAGCACCTCATCAGTTGGTTAAGATGACTTGTTTATGTGACAGAAGTCTCTGTAACATTGCAGAAATGGTCTCTTGAGTAGAGTTAAAGAAGAGAGAAGGGCAGGATCAGACCATTCTAAATACATGCTAGGAGCACCTGGGTGGCTCAGTAAGTTAAGCATCTGACTCCTGGTTTTGCCCCAGGTCATGATCTTATGGTTCGTGAGTTTGAGCCCTACATTGGGCTCTGCACTGACAATTCTAATAAACTTTAAAAAATGACATGCTAATGAAAAACAGATCTTTTAATTCACACAGCAATGCCAAACTATTTATTTTCAAGTTTCAAAGCTGAGTTATCATCTGTCCAGTGAAGAGCTCTCTTTGGATGCTATAGAAAAAAGATTTCTATCAGTTGTTTGGTTGATCATACTGTGAATTCAGTAGGGATTTTTTAAATATAGAATTATTTAAATGTTTTAAGGAACATTTAAAAAAAGAAGGGGCACCTGAGTGGATACATAAAAAAGGGGGGGGGGGAGGGACACTTACAGTGACACAAATCATTATTTTATTTTATGGAGATCAAGACCATTTAGATATCCTCTGATGACGAGGAGTTGTACAAAAATATTTTATATTTATTCAGCAATTGAAGAAAAGCTTGTGGAAGTGGAAATTAAGGGCAATCAATAAGATGGCCTTCCTGGAGAAAGAACAGACATTTTGCATGTTTGGGAACTATTGATTTTTTGGTAAGTTTTTTCTCAAAAAAAAATTAATATTATTTCTAACAATGATATTCCATAATCCTACCCCTGAGTGGGTGGGGCGGGGGGGGGGGGGGAGGTAGGAAGAAAGAAAAAGAAAAAACACTATTGTGTGTAGAAAAACAGCTAACAAAGACTGTCATCTATCTTCATAGGAGGTTTTAAGAATCCAGCCATAGGAGGCACCTGGGCTCACTTGGTTAAGCATTGGACTCATGATCTCAGCTCAGGTCTAGATCTCAAGCCCCATGTTGGGCTCTGTGCTGGGAGAGAAGCCTACTTAAAAAAAAAGAAGGAGGAGGAGGAGGGAGAAGAAGAGGAAGAAGAAGGAGAATTCAGCCATAGATTTTTAAAAGAAAGGAGAAATTTTCTATGGGCTGTATCAAAATCTTCATTGAATCTGCCCTCCCTGGCTAACAACACAATAGACTTGGCCTGTTGTCACACACATATACATGTGTATTCAACCACAGATAATTCTTCGCTTAAACTGCCTTTTATATGGGCTTAGATACCCAAAGGTCCATTTGCTCTGTCTGATTTCATAAGAAGCTTAAAACATGGCTCAAAAAGTTGGGTCATCCTTCATGAAATGAATATTTCCTTTCTCTTTTTTTTTTCCTTCTTTTATTACTAGCTAACTTTCAACTCCTAATACATAAATTTTTATTTTCTTTCTTTTTTTCTCTTTACTAGTGACTATTATTAAGACTTTCTTTTCATGTAGAAATATTTGTCATCAGAAGCACTTGGACAAAATGTAACAAAAAAATTTATAAAGCATTATTAGGATCATAATTTTAGGTAAATTTTAAATATTTGAAATAATGGTTAACTCATTCAGAAAACTTTTGTGTTATTCTCAAATTAGTTCATGTCCATGATTAAATTTTTTAAAAAAAGAACATTTAATCCTTATAAAAACCAACAAATCTTACAAAGAAAACAGCCATTTCGCTAGAAAATGGAAACTGCACTCAAATGTACTTCTAACATTTAATGGAATTTTTCCATAAAGGTTGCACTGATTACGTGTGTTCACAGGAGACTAAAAACCCTATGTCTTGACAGCTGATGCCTGCTTGAATAGCTTAGTAGTTTTTAGTACTCAGAACTAAAGATATTCAATTAGAAGCTTTTCTATGTGATTTCACAATTAAGGGACTTTTAAAAAGCACTTTTGATAAAGGGGTAGCTCTATTCAGAACTTTATTTAGAAGGTAAAATATTCTAAAAGCTTTTCAGTCATTGATGGCAGCAATTATAACTTCTGTCAGAATTTTTATTTTAGGGAATATGCAAATTATCCTCTATTGGACAAACATTTCTGGAAGGTACAAAGAATAGATAATACTTTTACCCATAAATAATCTATCTTGTTATTTCCCAAGTGAACACTCTTCCTACATAAAGTTTGGGAAATCTATTCTGGAATGCTGTGTTATACATAAGCATGTATCCTCATCTGAACAGATATGAAAGTCTACCCTAGCAAGAAATGAGTGGACACAATAGTCTGGCACATCTATAGTAACATACAATGCCTTTACCTTTCATTCTAGAGTGCACCGTCCATCTCTGGTCAGCTCACATCAAAAAGCAAGCAAAGAAATGAACAAAACCAACAACAAAACCTCAACTATATATGCATATCTTGATTTCCAGCCAAAGTACAGTAATGCAATTCAACAGATAGTTGAAAACTACTACAGAAGCTTCAGAATGCATAATATTTCACAGAGGGAAGCTTCGAAAATAGTTTCAGTAGTGAGTGCCCGGTGCAACTTAGTATCAGTAAGCAAAGCCATCCACACTAGCTGACGGAGTTCATCCTTTTAATCAGACCAGCAGCAGTATACCAAATGGTAATTCTGCAGAAAAGGCACATGCTATTGGAAGCTAGAAATAGCGTATATGAGACACTGCTAAGAAGAGGTAAATAAAAGATTGTAAGAAGCATACAAAAACTAAACAAAACTCAGTAAAGAGACCCGCTGAAGTATGAAACAAGGGCTCCAAACAGTGGAGAGCTGGGAAATAGCAGCAAGAAAAAGATTAATTTGCCCTAGAGTAATTATGAATCTCTTTTTCTTTCAATCTCTGTCACTGGTTCTGTCTCCCTGTCTCTCTCTTTTCTATGAAGTTTTTAAAAAAGAGAAGGGAGGGATGCCTGGGTGGCTTAGTCAGTTAAGGGTCCGACTTTGGCTCAGGTCATGATCTCTCGGTTCGTGAGTTCAAACCCCACATCGGGCTCTGTGCTGACAGCTCAGAGCCTGGAGCCTGCTTCAGATTCTGTGTCTCCCCATCTCTTGGCCCCTCCCATGCTCATGCTCTGTCTGTCTCTGTCAATAATAAATAAACGTTAAAAAAATTTTTTTAAAGAGAAGGGAAACTCAAAAATGATACTCTTTATGTGGCTACTATTCACCCATACCAAATAAAATTATTCCCACGCATTTCAGAAATTGGGGAAAGCTCTGAGATCATAATGTAATATGAAATCTATAAAAATTGCATGATGTAATAGGTAGACCTTTGACTTTCAAAATTTGCTTCTCTCCTTTTAATAGTTCATGATGTGTTGGAAAATATTTGTGAAATATTAATATGTTTTACTGGTATTTTCTCCCATACTCTCATTTGCCTTTTGCCATGTTCAAGCTCCCTGGGTTTTTCTAATGCTCATTTCCTCAAGAAAGGGAAATGTTAGGGGTACCTGGGTGGCTCAGTCGTTTAAGCATCTGACTTCAGCTCAGGTCATGGTCTCATAGTTCCTGAGTTTGAACCCCACATCAGGCTCTGTGCTGACAGCTCAGAACCTGGAGCCTGCTTCAGATTCTGTGTCTCCCTCTCTCTCTGCCCCTCCCCTTCTCACACTCTGTGTGTTTCTCTCTCTCAAAAATAAACATTAAAATTTAAAAAAAGAAGAAGAAGAAGAAGAAGAGGAGGAGAAGAAGAAGAAGAAGAAGAAGAAGAAGAAGAAGAAGAAGAAGGAGAAGAAAGAAAGAAAGAAAGAAAGAAAGAAAGAAAGAAAGAAAGAAAGGGAGATGCTAGTTGAGAGTGATTAGAGGATCTGAGAAAGAGGGGACAGACGCCGAACAGCCGAGAGAGGCCTGAAAAAGAATGAACACCACACATAAATTGGTGGGATCTGAGAATAGGCAAGTATGTATGATGCTTCAGAAGTATAATAGCCCAGAAACAGCAATATTCCAGGGTAAGAATAGATCTCTATCATGCATGGACAGACAGGGCTGTAAATTAAGTCCTTGGAGAGAGCTCCCTCAGCTGGTGAGCCCTGGAAGCAGCCAAGCAGTTCCTTCCACAAGAACGACATACAAACAGCAGAAAAACCCACTAGATCTAAAGTAGTGTTAAAGGCAGAAACAACATAAAGTTGTATTTCTATACATCATCTAACTTTTGCTGACTGAGACTTGTATTTAGCTAATTTTCAAAATACTTGTCACTTTAAAAATGTTATCATCCATCCATATGGCATTTCTAGGTTTATCAGAGGAGTTTAGAACATGGAATCTGGCTACTTGATTTTAAATGATGAGCTCAGCAAGTCACTTATCTGCTTTGTGTCTCAGTTTTCTAATGTACTAACGATAGCACCTACCTTATAAGGTTGTTATGGGATTAATATGTTAATATTTGTGCTTTTTAGGTGTTTGATAAATAAAACAAGAAATAAGCAAGTGACATAACAAAAGCAGAAACGGAGCCATTATATTCAAGGGTCAAACAAAGGCTAAACAAAACATTGCAGACAGCAGGATGAGGGAAACTACAAAACTACCTTCCTTTTAATGTTAAAAGTATTGTATTAAAGGGGTGCCTGTGTGGCTTAGTCAGTTAGGCAGCCAACTTCGGCTCAGGTCATGATCTCATGGTTCATGGGTTCGAGCCCAACATCGAGCTCTGTGTTGACAGCTCAGAGCCTGGAGTCTTCTTCAGATTCTATGTCTCCCTCTCTCTCTGCCCTTCCCCTGCTCATGCTCTGTCTCTTTCTCTCTCTCAAAAAACAAATAAAAACATTAAGAAAAATTTAAAAAGAAAACATTTAAGCACAGTATCACCATCCATAAATGATCACTGTTAATGCGATGCCCTTTAATGTATATACATTTTTTTTATTTTTTAAACATTTTTTATGTTTTTTTACTCATTTATTTTTGAGAGAGAGAGAGAGCACATGAGCAGGGGAGGAGCAGAGAGAGAGAGAGAGACACAGAATCTGAAGCAGGATCCAGGATCTTTTTGTCAGGACAGAGACCGATGCAGGGCTCGAAAATATGAACCATGAGATCATGACATGAGTCAAAAGTCGGTATATACACTTTTTAAAATTATGACCCTTTAATATATCAATATACCTGTTACAGATACACACACACACACACACACACACACACACAAATGTAATGATAACTGTATACTGCTGTTTCTCAGTTAATAATATTATGAAATAATTTTCATATACATGCATAAATGTTTCCCTCATTTTTTAATTCAAGCAATATGAATTTTTAAATTTCAACTATGAATAAATAATGCCAAATAACTTTCCAGATCTTGCCATTTTCCAATCAGTGCATTAATATCAAGTTCTTATCTAAAAGCATGTCTTAAAGGTTCTTCTCCCAACTTGTAAAATAGAATTATGTATTTCCCCCCACCTTATATTCAATTTACTTTATTGAGTATCTCGAAAAAGTCACAAAACTCCAACTCTTTGCCCAACGTGAATTTTTATATCGTATAAGGTAGTGTGAGTCTGACACCTGCTGGCTATCTGTGAAGTTACACAATTGTCAAAATTGGAATTAAAATTTAACTTCAGTTTATAAAACTCACTGCTCCCCTGTGAAGCAAAAATCATCAGTGTTTTTTTCTTTCTGATAGGAATTTCAGGTTCTACTTTTCTTAAATCTGTATATAATTTTATATTTTTGTGCTCTTGAAACGTGGGTCAATATTTTAAACAGAAGTTTTAAGAAAGATTTAAATTTCAATATTATTTAAATTTTATTTAAAAACTATCATATGATAAAATTTCAAACTGAGTTAAGTTATAAATATCCTTATAATTTTTATTGTAAAATAATGTAACAACCTTACCAAGTTGATTATTTTTAAAACATTAAGTAAAATGAAGATATATTGCCCCGCCATGCAAATACAAACTATATTCCCATTCAGGAGTTTAACCAGTTTTCACCAGTTTCTATATGTTATGTTCAGCTTACCAGAGTTGTAATCAGAATGACTTGCATATTAATATTTTGGTCTTTATACTTATCACTACCTATTTAAGATTTTTTTTTTCACGTAATCATTAGCATCTTCATTTTTCATGGATGCTTTGAGTATATGCTGATTTACTTAATCATTCACTTTTTGTTAAAGTCCTCACTGTTTCCAATTTTACCTAGAGTTGTACTGAAATGAATATCTTCATTGAAACTTTTCTTTACTAAAATAAGTGAGATATTCTTACACATCAAAAACTGAAGGCCACTGCCCAAGATGAATATTCTTTTAGGCATTTAAAACTAACATTAAATATATTTGAATTCTGCAGCAAAATGAGGTATGACAGAGATCTATGTTGTGACTCCAAATGTTAGCAACAGGCAACTATTCATTGAGTCCTCATTCGTGTGAACCACTGACTTAGTATAAGAAGGAATGAGAGTTGTGTCAATTCTTACACTGGAAAATACCATTTGTAGAGATGAGATGTAGACAAACAAATGAAAATATGATTTCCAGAGGAATATTCAAGGAAGGCTTTATTAATAAAAATTAAATTTAAAATGGAGGTATGAATTCCATTTTTTTCTTCCACTTATTTAGAAGAAACTTATTTAGTTTCTACATCTTAATGAAAGTAAGACATACTTTTCCAACATAATTTATGTCAGATGTGTTCCATGCTGGCTCATGATCTGGCTCATTAATATGGGAAACCTATGAGGTGATATGGCACATTGAAGTATTATCTGGGATTTACTAAACAAATTCCTACTAATTAAAAAAAATATATAGCACAATGTAGTGGAAAGAATACTGATAGGGCTGAGTTTCTGCTGATCTAATTTCTGGATTCATCTATTCTTTTTTTCTTAATGTTTATTTATTTTTCAGAGAGAGAGAGAGAGAGATTCAGAAAGAGAGAGAGAGAGAGAGCGCGCGCGCGCGCAAGCATGAGTCGGGGAGGGGCAGGGAGAGAGGAGACAGAATCCAAAGCACCTCCAGGCTCTGCGCTGCCAGCACAGAACCAAACATGGGGCTCAAACTGACAAACCATGAGATTATGACCTGAGCCGAAGTCGGAGCTTAACTGACTGGGCCCCCAAGTGCTCCTGAATTCATCTACTCTTTGCAAGATCATATCCAAAAGCACTTCAACCCACACATTGCGTATCTCTGCCTCAGTTCATGATATATTAATAAAGCGCACACACACGCACAGAGTGGCTTTCGAGATTGTTTAAGTAAGAGCAGGAATTTTATAAAGATGTTCAACATACAAAGCAGCTAAAATTTCAGGGGCAAGAGCCTGTGAGAGAGCCTGACGGATTTTCGCAGCTCCTTCCTCCACTCTTGCTTCATCTCTCAAAAACTTGACCTTCTTAGAAGAGATATGTTAGAAAGGAAAAGGGAATCCCTGACATCTGAAAGCCAACCTGACACAAACAGGCCATGGCGCTTTTAGAAGCTATCCTGGTGCCCATGTTGTTATCTTGTTGGACATAAAGAATCTCCCAGAACAACAAGGTCACTCTGCTACCAAGAAGCTGTGTGACAAATCAAGGCCGCTTGATAATTTTGTCTAAGCAGAGAAGAAAACAAGGTCAGTGGGCAAACAGCAGAATATCCAATAGCTTCCTCCCTGGGCCAATATGACTATATTGAGTATATTACTTCTTTATAGTACGGTACTCTACAGTAATATGCTTTATCTGCTCCTTCTTTACCAAGTATGACTTTACCCTAGCTCTGTTCTGCCCTCCTTTTAGGTAAGGTTAATCAAGATGCACAATTGTATTGTCCCCACTTTCTTGCAGCACCTTATTTAGAATCCCTGCTTACTTGGATCCTTCCCAAATCGCCTAAAACTCATACCTTGCACAGTGTATGTTCTTTCAGTGTGTTCAATTACAAGTGTGTTACTGGCAGTCTTTGATGGTATGCAAGCAATTAATTCTTATATGTTAATCTCGTATCCTGCAAACTTGCTAAACTTGTTAAATTAATTTTTATTTGTTTGCTTTTGCCAATTGCATAGAATTTTCTATATTGACTGTCATGTCCACAAATACAGTTTTACTTTTTTTCTTTTCAATCTGAGCACCTTTTATTTCTTTGATTACACTGACTAGATGTTGAATAGGAGCGTTGAGAGTAGAAATCCTTGATGCTGATCTTAGAGGGAAAGTATTCGGTTTCTCACTATTATGTATGATGTTAGTTGTAGGTTTTAATGGTACCCTCTTAGTTTAAAGAGTATTTGAATTAGGAATAGTTACTGGGTTTTTTCTAATTCTTTTTCCTACATCTATTGAGATATTAATCCACTTTTGTTTTTTTGTTACTAAGATAAATTATATTGATGGATTTTTGAGTGTTAAAACAAACCTTGCATTCTTGAGGTGAATTGTATTTGGTCATGATGTGTTTGTTATTTTTTTAACATATAGTTAAATTTGTTAAAATTTTGTTAAGAATTTTTGTCTGTATATTCGTGAGAGATATTGGTCTATAGGGTTTTTTTTTCTGTGATATATTTTGTCTAGTTTGGGTATTAGGGTAATGCTGGCCTCATTAAATGAGTTGAGAAACATCTCCTTTTCTATTTCCTGTGTTTTTTTCTTCCCGAAATATTTGATATTCTCATTGTGTTATTTCCTGTGAGAAATCTGCCAGCATCTTTATTTTTATTTTTTCCTATGTAATTTTTTCTCCAATATACCCCAGAGAAGCAAAGAACTTCTAAGATTTTTCTCTTTATCAATGATTTTTATTAATTTTGTTCTGTGACCTGTTGGCTCTCATGTCTGTCTGCTCCTTCTTGCTCACTATCACATAGCCACACTGGTTTATTGGCTGTTCTTGAACATTCCAAATATACTTCCACCTCAGAACCTTGTACTGACTGTTTTCTATGCCTCAGAAGATCTCTATACTGCTCTTCAACTCCTTCAAGTTTTTGCTCAAATAGAACTCTTTGAGTGATGCCTCCTGTGATCATGCCATATAAAATCTCCTACACTTCCATACCACACTTCTTATCACCGATGTAATTCCATAACACAATTAATACATTTTTATTCTGTCCTCCCAACTGAACTGGAAGCCATAGGAAAGCCGGAAACGTCTGTTTTGTTCTGTGTTGTATACCTAGTACCTAGAATGATACCTGAAATGGTGTGTTGTCAGAAAATGTTTATGAAGAGAATTAATTATTGAACAAATGAAGACCAAAGTAACAGCTTAACTTGAAAATAATATTTAATGGGTGCCTGGGTGGCTCAGTCGGTTAAGCCTCTGACTTCATCTCAGGTCATGATCTCACAGTTCATGAGTTCAAGCCCCGAATGAGGCTCTGTGCTGACAGTGCAGAGCCTGGAGCTAACTTCTGGTTCTGTGCCTCTCTCACTCTCTGCCCCTACCCTGCTCATGCTCTGTCTCTCTCTCCCTCTCTCTCAAATATAAACAAACATTAAAAAAAAATTTTAAGAAGATAATATTTAAAAAAAGTGTTGGTTTGGATTGGGATTTATTTTATTCTACAAGAGCCTTAATTTTATCTGTCTTCCTGGCAGTTAATAAACCCTTAATAAATATTTATGGAATGAATGAATGGTAAATTCTTTATTATATACTTAAAGGAAGACCACATGTTAATGTGATAATTTAGTTGACAAATTTAGCAGAATCCTAATTCACTGGTAATTTAATTTCTAGGGCATTTGCCATTAATAATTTTTTATTCATTATTAATAATTTTGACTGAAATGTTCTTTTGTCATTTTAAAACTATTTTTACAAATTCTTTTAAAGTTTATTTTGAGAGAGAGCACGAGTGGGGGGGGGGGTGCAAAGAGAGAGGGAGAGAACAATCACCCTATTTTAAAAATATTATAGGGGTGCCTGGGTGGCTCAGTCGGTTAAGTGTCCGACTTCAACTCAGGTCATGATCTCTTAGTTTGTGAGTTCGAGCCCCGCGTTGGTCTCCGTGCTGACAGCTTGGAGCCTGGAGCCTGCTTCGGATTCTGTGTCTCCCTTCCTCCCTGCCACTCCCTCACTCATGCTCTGTCTCTCTCTGTCTCAAAAATAAATAAAAAACATTAAAAATTTTAAAAAAATAAAAATATTATAATTGGTGTAGTATAATCAAAAAATTATGGGGCACCTGGGTGGCTCTGCAGGTTGAGGGTCTGACTCTTGGTTCCAGCTCAGGGCATGATATCACGGGTCACGAGTTGGAACCCCACATAGGGCTGTGCACTGGCAGCACGAAACCTGCTTGGAATTCTCTCGCTCTCCCTCTGCTCCTCTCCCCCTCTCACGTGTTCTCTCTCTGAAAATAAATAAATAAACTTTAAAAAAAAATTATATTACAATCAGAAGACCTAAATTCAGGACCTAGGTTTGCCACTTTCTAGATCTGTGACCAAGGAAAATCTCTTAAATTTTCTTATTCATTTTTTTTTCAATTTTCTTATTCTTAAATGAGGACAGTAACTGTAAGTCCTCCAAGTCCTTTCCAAGTCTAATGTTCTGGGAATCTGTTGCAACAAATCACCTATCCAAATGCAGAGTTGTAAAAGATGATGTTTTACAGCTAGGCAAGGTAACTGCCATAATAATAAATGTCCATAATGATAACTTCAAGGCATTCTAACATCCTAAATTTCCTCTGGAGTCATCTTAAATGTATGTTAACTTTTAATTCATCCTTCCCAAGGAATTAAAATACACATGCGTGTATACACACACATATACTTGGGAAGTTGTAGGGAAGAGACTGTAGAAACTTTTTCTTCCTTGTCCCAGAGGTGTATATTTGCTAATCCTGTTATAACCTTGGTGGCCTTTTGAAAAACAGGCTTTTTTACAACTATATAACATACTATCCTAACAACGGTATTTTTATAACTTAGTTATCCTTACGTCTTACAATTACTACTTAGATCTACAAAATATACATTTGGGGAGATTTTCTTGTCATCTGAAATACCTACTGTTGATCGCCTCACGAATACCTTCCTTCTCCTGGGCTCTGTCTTGTCATTGTCTCCAATGTTTGCTAATTGATTTACACCCTTGCTGTAGGAAGGCTCTTAGGTTACACAGGGCCTTGACAGGAAGAAAACAGTTCTCTAGACAAGGAACCAAGGAAAGGATTCCCTACATCCTGCAGACACCATAAAAATTTTCAAATTTCCATGTAGGTAATCATACTTACGGTTTCCAACTTTTTATTTTGCCAAGGACGATTCATTTAAAGCAACTACCTTTTCTAAATATTATTTTATAAAATAAAAGATACTGCAACAGCAAAATATAAGAAAGACTAATTTTTTAAACAACTCATTATATTGACTTTTTTTTTCTCATTTTTTTTTCAATAAATTGCTAAGTGATCATAGGATGCTCACAGTTGTCTGGGAGTCTGTGCTCTATGACACTCCCTGGGTCTTTCAACCTAACACCCCACGGAAGTGTGAATCATTTCAAGCTCATCACGTGTGGGTGATACTTGAATTTCTCACAGACTGAGGGAGAGAATCACCAAAAGGACAGAATCCAAAGTGGCCACTTTAGAACTCAGGATACATGAGAAGAGAATGTCTCTGGAAGAAAATCTAGATAGCATTCTGTCATTCTGTAAGTTTATCCTCCAGATATCTCATCTCGTTGACTGCAACAGCACCAATTCCATAAATATATGGCCTTAATAGACAATGACTCTATCTTCTCTCTTTCCTTTTCTCCTTCTTCCACTGATGCTTCTGTGTCCCCCCTTCATTTCTATATTCTTTAATGAGAACATGGAAGAGGAGAGATAGAGAAAGAGAAAGAGGATGGTGACTTCAGAATGTAGTTACCAAAGGAAGACATAGCACACGTGGCTGTTATCGACATTCTCACTCACCATTATTGAGCTGTACTCTATGTTGATTCTTCCTCAGACATAGAGGGATGAATGAATACATGCATGTCTGAGTACATGCATGTCTGAATACGTGAATGAATGAATACTTGAACAAGTTAAATTTACCATTCCATTTAAATTCAACATAGCGTACAGGAATAAATGATTGATTTGGAGGAAGGAGTAGGGAGGTTAGTTATAATAAAGAGGTAGAGGGGGGTATGGTTTTCAAAATGGGAAAATCAGTATTAGATAGATGGACTGGTTTAGAAAGAAGAAAGAAGAAAACATTACAGGGACAATTAGGTAGTAAAAGATCATTGTTTGTGGGGATTCTATCACTCTCTGATATAGGTTTTAAAAAAGAACAAATTTAGGCTCCACATTCATTCACCTGGGCAACTCATTAAGATGGAAATTCTGAATCTGAAGGTAGAGAACAGGAACCAAGGCTCTATATGTCTGAGATGACCTGTGCTGGTCCATGAACCACAGTATGCAGAGAAAAGTCTTAGAATACAGCAGGCACTAATCAATGGTCAGGGGAGTTCTCTCATTTGACTGGGATGACAGTAGATCTCACATCTGCAGCCTCCAGAAGCTTCTCATCCTGAGTGATGCAGAGCTCAAATACTGCAGACATGGCATTGATATCTAACTCTTGTAGGATTTTTGTCCCCTCTTCACTTTTATTATATTGAACTATGTTTTTTTTTTTTTCCTCCCACCACCCTAACTCCTTTAATTGCTCATCATACACATATCTTTTGCCTCCTAAAAGTAGATATTCTACAAAGTTCAGTTTGGGTATCCTTTATAAACAGATCCCATTTATGACTTTAATTAAAACTGCCACACATTTGATTTTCAGATGTGTGTGTGTGTTGTGTGTGTGTGTGTGTGTGTGTGTGTGTGTGGAAAGAGAGCACTCAGAGTGATTTAAGCAAAAAGGAGATCTACTATTTTGTAAAAAGGAGCAATGATATCTTCAAGCAAGGCTTGATCAGGCTCAACTCTAACATATTTCTTTGCTTCTGCCTGTCTTTTGAGGTGCTGTCTTGATCCTCGGACTTGACCTACTTATCTCCGGAATATCCAGTTTCTTCCTTTGTGTTAAGAAAATGATTATCAAAGTTTTCAGCCTCATTTCCTATGAAAGAAAGAGGTATTTCCCATTCCCCAGAGTCCCACTAAACATCTTGTCACATCTCACTGACTCTAATTTGCCCAACACTGTACTAATCATTGAGGTGGTACAAATTTAGCTTAAAGAATTTGAGTGAAGTTAATAATACTACCCAAACCCCATAGGTGAAAATGGGAAAGAGTACTTTGGGCAGCAGAAAGGAGGAAAGAGCATCAAGGAGCAAATGGACAAAGGTCCCCTGCATTCAGTTCTAGATCCCTATCTCAAACAGTCAGTTTTACCATATTGCCTAACATTGCCCACAACTCTAGGTAAGATATTCTTCAAAAAACACCTCTCATCTCAAATTTCTTCTCCTTGCCATTCACTCTAAAAATTCGCACCCTACCCATCTTTTGGATCTTACCTCACAATTGACCTTTGACCTTTTTGAATCACATTGTCTCCCCCCACCCAGCAATATTCTTTTAGTTTATATTATTCTTCAATTATTTTATATGTCTCTTTCTATCCAACTAGGTTATAAGTACATTAGAAGATAAAGATATTTTACATTGTTTATATCCTTCTTCAATACCAAGTAGATTATCAGGCACATAGTCTGCACACAATAAGCAATTGCAGAATAAACCCTCTTATAATGAAACAGGCAGCACACTGAGGCAAAAGAACACTGAAGTGAGAAATACAGCTTTAGTTTCAGCTCTATCTTATACCCGTGGCCAATTTTGCATAAAGTATTTAACCGAGAAGCCTCACTATGACATCTACAAAACAGGCAGCTGTCTATATGCTGTACCTATCTCATCGATTGAAATGAAGTTATTTAAAAAGAAAAGGACGCTTACAAAGAAATTCAGAGGAGAATCTGGCAAAGAATTCTGACCTTTTAGGGAACACTTCCAGGAGGACAATGTAGCTGAGCTTGTAAATGTGAATATCCTTTAAATAAGGAGCAGGAGAAAGGAAAGTACACATGCTGGGGGAAGGAGAGCAGGGCAGAAGTTTAGGAATGAACATAGCCTTTTCCCTGAATCCTAGAAAACCACCCTAACCAACACTCATCCTTTTCGAGTGAAATTGAAAAAAAGAAGCCTTTTGCTATTACTCTTTTGACAGTGAGGAATCCGGAATTTTCCAGCATTTTCAGCTAATCCCTAACTCTGGCTCTGTGAAATATCAGGAGTTCCTTTAGGAAAATAAAAGCAGCTATTGCCAGTCAAACCACTTATACCACAAAAATCACAGAATCACAGAAAGGGAAGGAACAGTAAGAAGGTATCTGGTTCCTTTAATTAAGAGATATGTCAACTTTCTGGATCAGACAAGAAGCCAACTTTTCAAAGGCTACAAGGAGCTTTTAAAACAGTCTCCTTTTGATGTAAATTCTTATTGTGTGACTATATGCAGCCTCATACACATATAAATGCATTTAGTTCGCCCTGAATCCCCAAAGCCTTAACTTTGGAAGGGACTAATAGACTCTCAAACCTAAGACTACAGAAGAGCTAACCAGAGAGAGGTTCTTTGTGAAAACAACTGTAGTCTTAACTGGACACCTGATTCTTCTCTTTGCGGTAACATCACATTGTTAGCTCGTGCTTAATGTAAACGTGATATCCCTGAGAGAAATCTAAAATACCCAGCAAGATTGTTACCTAACAATAAGGACAAACAGGAAAACAGATGGAGGTCATTTGGATATGTTTCAAATCCCTAGCCATTTGAATCCAGCAAACAAATGTAAGCAACTATCAAAATAACATCTACAGGATACCAGTATCTTTTCTCTGATATCCTTTCCATCTAATTTTAGCAAGGGAATTCTTTGGAGTTATTTCTGATGAGTTTAGTAATCACACAATGATAACTTTGTTTGGTAATCAGCTTAAGTCTTTCTTTAATGCAACTCAGTTCAGTTTCTTAAGCCCCATGATACATTTTTATAAATTTTGACCTCACAAATATCCTATAAAGGATAAATAATAGCTTTACTAATAATAAAATATAAATATATGCTTATTTCTTAGTTTTAGTTTTTCACTTCATTATCTGTGTGCTTCATTTCATAAACAGAAGAGCAATTGTAACAGAGTACAATATTTCCTCAATATCTACCTTTAAATATGAGACATTTAAAAGTAGTTTTCAAATAAACGGACTTTTATTGCTAATAGGACTATAGAGAAAGAACACTCCATTCATTGTTGAGTATATATAACAATTTAACTTTTACAGAAGACATTTTAATTATATTTTAAATTTTTACCTAGAAATCCCATGGCCAGAATTTTACTTATAGATAGATAGGTATAGAAATTGTATCAAAATATAGGTACAAAGATTTCATTTCAGCATTTTTGTGAGTGCAAAAATAAATTAACAGCAACAACAAAACAGCAAATACAAAAGCAACTATCTCATCTGCAGGGGACTGGTTAAATAAGTTTCAGGATACCTACCAAGAAAAATGGCTACCGTAGAAAAGAAAAGTGAATACCAGTCGTTCACACTCTTAAAAGTACATGTTCAGTGTAAAATTCAAGATGCAAAACACTATGTATCATGTGATTTCTTTCCTGGAAAGCAACAACAAAAAGAATATACAAATAGACATACCTGAATTTTCTTTTTTTCTTCCTTTTGAGAAACTAGAAATTTTGGGGGAAAAAAATCAGTCATTATCTGAGAAGTGGAATGAAAGAAAATGGATGAAGGAGGTTTTTATTTATTTTTATGTTTTTACACAATTTTAAAAATCAATTTATTTACTTTGAGAGACAGAGAGGAAGCACGAGTTCGGGAAGGGGCAGATAGGGAGAGAGAGAGAATTCCAAGCAGGCTCCAGGCCATCAGCACAGAGCCCAATGGGAGACTCGAACCCAGGAACTGTGAGATCATGACCCAAGCTGAAATCAAAAGTCAGATGCTTAACTGACTTAGCCACCCAGGCGCTTTGAGGAGGTTTTTATTTTTAGTCCTATAACTTTCCATACTGCTGAGTTTTCTATTCTTATATATGTGCAGTTTTTACTATTGTTTTAAATTGTTTTTAATTTTATTTGTATCTGTGCAGTGAGGTTAGAGGCTATAATTGTTTTCCTTTTTGAACTACTATGTGCTTGAAAAAAAAGTCACAAGTCATACATACATGTTTTATTTTCCATACGCAATGAAAATAGGAAGTCTGGCTACTTAGGGCTTTAATATGAATATGAGGACTTTCCAGGACAGGAAGAGGGTATGCAACATGTCTCAAAAAGTATTTCACTGCAGAACTTTTTAAAAAATAATATCCACAGACTTCAATATTCCATGCAGGAAACGTTAAAAAAAAAAACTGACTTCACTGATCAATAAAATATCCATTGAATGGGTTCCTTCTTGCTGTTAATGAAAGAGATTATACAATGCAGTTGACTTAAGTCCTATGAGTATTTTTACCTTGATGCATATTTTTTAAGTTGATTTATTTATTTTTTGTAATCTCAACACCCAATATGAGGCTCTAACTCAAAATCCCAAGATCAAGGAGTCTCATGCTTTTCTGACTGAGCCAGCCAGGCACCCCTTGGTGCATATTTTATAACAATTAAATTTATACTTTTGTAGAGCAGGCGTCACCTTTTTCTGTAAAGAGTGTAGGGACCAAGGGCAGGCTACACCAAGATAGGCCACTTTGGCCTGAACATTATTTTGAGTTAATACTAATCAAAATTAAGCAAATGCAAGAAAAGCTCTCTTCCAGGTCCTCAATTGTCTAAATTGACATTGGAAGGAAGAGCCTGTACCAGGAAGAGAGCTGTTAACAAAGACTCCCCTTTACCTAAGAGATTTATCTGCATAATAGAGCAATCTTTGTGTGTTTGTTTGTTTGTTTCAAAACATTTTCTTTCACCTTCTTGCTAATGGCCTTCCTCCCCTTTATATCTTCGGACCCTACTCCTCTCCTTAGCTCATATAAGCTTCATGTTGCCTCACTGTCTTTGGAATTTCACGTCTGTGTGGATTCCCTGTGTATACGTTGTTAAATTTGATCTTCTTTTGTTAATCTGTCTAACGTCAATTTGATTCTAAGTCCAACTAGAAGGACTTTGAAGAGGAGGGGAAAGTCTTTCTCCCTGACTTTTGGCAGATTTGGGAGGATACTTTCACTTGCTGGACACTGCTGGCCGCAGACTCTGCTACAGCTGAGAGATCCTTGGGACACCTGACAAGCAGCCAGCAAAAGTTGAGATTTCTTAAGTCAGACTCCCAGAATCTCCGTGGAGTCCTATGGAACAAGAGTGGTGACAGTCCTCTTTCTCTCTTTCTAGATTTAGATTAGCAGGAGAAAATATTTGTAGAACTAGTTCCTTGGGCCTAGCAACTCTTTGGTTAAATTTGGTAAAGTACTCTTTTGGATACTGATCCATTTCCTCCCAGAGATGGTCTTTGTTTTATTGTCCCTTTTGTTTGATGTGCACTTAAGGTAAAACTGTTGCTAAGGGATATCTCAGAAGTCAAAGTCACAAAACTGGTGGGCACAGGTCAAGCACTTAAAAGCTGTTACAGTGCTTCCCACCTCAAAAAGACTCCTGTGATAGGACAAATTGGTCAAAGAACAAATTAGATTGACACGCAGTCACCTGCCAACCTCAAGAAAATTTCCATGCAATGAGGTACAGTCTACACCAACACATGGTCTCTAACCCCACAGCGGATCCCTCTTAGGTATTCGTGTAGCTCCAAGAGACCCAGGGCTTAGCCAAGTTTGTTGATGTGCATAGATTTCCCTGCTGTCTTGTTCTGTATCCTAAGAGCTTGGCTTTGTGACCAGTGAGAACATTCTTTTTGGTCTTTGTTCTCCACCATTTGGAGATGTACCTACCAAGGCTCACCTTGATGACCAAATAGACTAGGGATCCGACTCTAACTTGCTTCCTCTCTCTCTCTCCCTCTCTGTCTCTCTCTGACTGTGCCAGCTGTCAGGGGTGTTTGTCATGAGAGGTTCCAGCCCATTGGAATCTTTGTTGTCTCAACCTTTGTTGCTTATTAGTGCTGAAAAGTCCCATACCAGTATCTCTTACTTGGTGTCACACATTAGTGGGTCTGTGACTAGAGGCATCTCATAATTTTGTGGGAGACCAGAGACATTATTTTCACCACACACCATCCTTACTGCCTGTGCAGCAAAGGTCCTTCCTTTCTTAGACTAGTTTTGGGAGCAAACTTTTGGATCAAGGGGCTGTATCACCTTTGCCTTCTCTGGAGGCATCTTGCATCTTTGGCTAAGCCATTAAGGCTTAGTTGTTTGAGTCACTATTAGCTCCTAGTTGCCATTGGCCAGATGAAGATCCTTTAATCTGGCTATCTGTGAAAGAACAATAATCTTTATAGAAAGCTCTCAATTGTCTTATTGATAATAATGGCTAATCTTAGGGATTCCCTTGACAAAAATGAAATCAAAGAAATTAGACTTAAGATTTAAAAATAAATCTCCACCTCCAATGTAAATTTTTCTTAAAATCTGGCCTCATCTACCTATTTTAACTTACCTTTCTTTTAAGATATCCAGGGAGCACTCAAGCCTAATCTCGAAGTTCAAAGTGTACAAGTCACTCACATAAATACTAAAGCCAGGAAATACATCTAACAAAAGCACCTGAGAATGGCTGTAAGGCTTGCTTTGATCCTACCTTCCAGGGACTGATAATCCATCCCTGCCAGCCTCAGGCATTCCTACGCAATGCCCCTTACAGGTGTATTCTGGATCCCCACTGCAAAAGAATTCCTGTCTCCTCCATAGCAAAAAGTTTTAAATGATAAAGCCCTGTACTTCCACATTGAAAAGTTCCTACCAAATTTAGAGATTAAGAAGATTAATGACAAATCCCCTTTACAGGAAAACAAGACCAAAAATTTCTCCTGGGCTCTCCTACAAATGATCTGTGAAAGGCCAATGTTCTTCAGGGCCAATAGAAGCCAAGGTTGAATTACATACCCGGAAAGAAGGCTTTTGTTAAAATGCTTTATACAGGTTTTACAAAGATGAAAATCTTTTGATTCCAATTTTAGTTAAAAATCTCCTAATATAAAAGAAGCAAATTTTGTTTAAAAGGCAGTCCAGTTGCTTGAGATTCAAGTTGTAATCTAGTTCTCTGCAGAATTATAAACAACTTTTTGTCCTTCAAATCTTTACAGAACCAGAAATGCAACTCTAGAAACAAGTCAGAGCTCACCACTCTTTACCAATCCCCAAACCTCACCTATTCCAAAATGTTTGTAGATATTATGAAAGATCAAGCTTTAAAACAAGTGTCCTGTACTTAAGAAAAAAAGGTAAGTTTTAAACCACAATTACCCTGACACTTTGTAAACAAACAACAAATTCATTCTTTCTATCCCTTCAAATTATAAGCCACATGTCTTTAAAACATAAACACAGCACACAATTGCTTGAAATTGAGGAAATAAAAGGGAAAAGGACTTTAAATTTTTTTCATGTTTATTTATTTTTGAGAGAAGGAGCATGAGTGGGGGGGTGGGAGAGAGAGAGAGAGAGAGAGGGAGAGAGAGAGAGAGAGAGAGAGAGAGAGAGAGAGAGAACCTGAAACAGGCTCCAGAATCTGAGCTGTCAGCACAGAGCCCAACGTGGGGCTTGAACTCCTCAACAGGGAGATCGTGACCTGCGCTGAGGTCAGACGCTCAACCAACTGAGCCACCCATGCCCTGAGTTTTTTTGTTTTTTGTTTTAATACAAACTGCTAAAATGGCTTTTGTGTCCAGACTCTTGCACCTCTCATAACAGACAGATAGCCACCAAATCTCTACTTTGGAGAAAACATTAATACTTCCTCTGTCTTTATGATGTAAAATTTCTACCCCCACCTTTCTAGGACTTAAGAGCCATTCTTTGAAATACAAAAAATTATGGAGGACTTTCAGGAAAGTTTTTCACAAAAAGAAAAAAAAAAAGAATGTATTTGGGAATTGGGCCTTTAATGTCCTTTCCACAAATAGAATAAAAGCCAGAAGACTGTTTGCATTTTGTCTGTGTGTGTTTCCATGAATTTTGTCTGTGTATGTGTTCATATATGCTATAAACATAAGACATTTTTTCCACCTCTGGATGGTATTGCTAAAATTAATTTGCAAAAGAGCTCTTTTTAGGTGGTTCTAAAGCAAGCACTTGTAAAAATTGGGCATTCCAAAATCCTGAAAGATAGAAACAAATCAAAATGCTTTTTTTTCATGTTTACATAATCTGGGAAAATATTCAGTTCTAAAGTGAATTTAAGGTTGTTGGTTTAATTAAAATAAAATTGCCTTCTGTTTATGCGTTAGTTGGAAGACTTTTAATTTATCTGTGTTTAATGAAGGTCGAATAGGTTCGTGTTGTCTCTGTTGCTTATTTGTCAAAAAAGAAAAATGAAAATAATGGTTAACTTTGTCCAATGTCCATCATGTTTGTGGGTAATCTAAACATTATTGTTAAGAATAAGTAGGTTAAATACATGTAAATAAGATTGAAAGGTTTATATGTAAACTACTGGGTGGCCTCCAAAATGTTTGATAACCTGAAAGTTCAGAGTTTTGCTGAGTTAGATAAAAGTTGAATTTGTTGCATATCTAGCTTTTCCAAACAAGATAAAATAATGAAATGTTAAGCACTAAATATAGATTTGTCTACTTTTGTCTTATGTCAATAAACTAAAGATACGTATGAGTCTGTTAGTAAACTTGATTTATGCTTTAATAAAATTGCACATTAAAAACACACATTTCTAGGGGCGCCTGAGTGGCTCAGTCAGTTAAGCGGTCCAACTTAGCTCAGGTCATGATCTTGCAGCTCGCGGGTTCGAGCCCTGCATCAGGCCCTGTGGTGACAGCTCAGAGCCTGGAACCAGCTTCAGATTCTCTGTCTCTGTCTCTGTCTCTCTCTGCCCCTCCTTCAATCATGCTCTGTCTCGCAAAAATAAACATGAAATTCTTTTTAATAAAATAAAAAAACACATTTCTAGAAATTATAAAATGTATTCATAAATTTGCTAATCTAAAAAATACTGGTATAGCAAACTGTTCACAATTCCTTACTACTTAGTTTTCACTAGAAACTAAGGTTTCTAAGAATTAAGAATTCTTCTTTTTAATGTTTTTTTTTAAGAGAGAGAGAGTGAATGGGGGAGGGGCAGAGAGAGAGGGGGGACAGAGGATCTAAAGCAGGCTCTGCCCTGACAGCACAGAGCCCCATGCGATGTGCTAACTCACAAACCGTGAGATCATGACCTGAGCCAAAGTCAGATGCTTAACTGGCTGAGCCACCTAGGTGCCCTGGAGTTAAGAATTCGAATAAATGTAATTAAGACTCCTAGAAATATGAGAAACAATGCTGTAAGCAGAAAAAATAAGAGTTGAAATTTTTGGGGAAAAAAAACAGTGAGGAATGGAAATACATTTTTCTTAAGGGAAAAGAAAGTAATTTTGTCCTATGGTTATTTAAAGAAGAAAAAACTTGTTGAAAGTAAAGTTATAGAAGGTTTAAGGAGAGGGAATGGTGTAGAAGGGAATTTTGTGTATGCAATGCTGGCTAAGATTGGAATAAATGTAAGTAAATGAGTTTTAATATAAAAATTCAAATAACCAACTTCTATGTTAAAAAAAAAAAAAGTTGTCTTAGACAATTGATCTACTCTTAATAAGACATTGTAAATGTTTTTATCTTTCAAGTTCTGCCTAGAAAACAAGGATTAAAAAGGTAAATTTTTCTCACATCTGTGTAACCTTATGTATTTGTTTTTGATATCTTTTATTGTCACTTAGGTTAAATGGGTAATTAAATATTATTTCATAATAATCTATGATCCTATTTAATCAAATGTTCAAATCTTTTGATATTTTCTGATGTACTTCCCAAAGTCAAATTCTGAAATGAAATCTTCTGACCACAATCTAACTGAGATGTTCCAGAGAGCTGGAACATTTCAAAGATTTTGTAAGAAATTAGACTAATTAGACTTATTTGGTGTGTTAAATTACACGGAAAACATTGTCAAATAAGCAAATTACATTTGTGTAGCTTGTAATTAAAATAAGTGTTCTAAAATTGTAGAAAACCCTATTTATGATATTGAGGTATGTTATTACCTTGTGGTGTGTGTCACAGAAATAACAAAAGGTCCATTGCATCATAATGAACTCTAATCAGATTTTTAACCACGGCCATTTTTAAGTTACCGTTTTACACTGATGCTATTGCAAATGTGTTTCCTCTTCAGTGACTCATAAAAAGAACTCTTGAGTATAAGTTTCTGATTAACATTAAGGTCACAAATTAGAATTTCCAAAACTAGCGGAACAACTGGATTCTAACAAAACAAAAATTAACATGGACTGAATGAACTGAGGAAGATAATCATAATTTCTATGGCTTTCTGTTTAAAACTCAGCCACTTTTTAAAAATGTTTTGTTTTTCCAGATCTAAGGAAATCTTTTCTTAAGCTAACTGACCCATAGCAATTTGATAAATTATACCATTATAAGTAGAATTGAAAATTTTCCCTTTTCTCCCTACTGAACCCTCCAGAATTCAAAAACCCAGTGAGTACTCTTATATTTTTATGGCAATATATTTATTTGCATAAGTTCAATAAGAATCTGTTTTACTTGTTTTTCTTTTTTTTTTTTTTTTATGCTTATTTTTGAGAGAGAGCACACGAGCAGGGGAGGGGCGGGGCATGGGGGGCAGAGGATCCGAAACAGGCTCTGTGCTGACAGCAGTAAGCCCGATGTGGGGCTCGAACTCACAAACCATGAGATCATGACTTGAGCCGAAGTCCGAAGTTCAACCCACCCAGCCACCCAGCTGCCCCCAGAATCTGTCCTCCTTGTAAGAAGACACCATTGGAAACTTTAGTTATATTATCAAGACTTCGACTGGAATGTCATATTTGAGACATGCATAAACTCAGATATGACCAGACAGATTTAAGGAACTAAGGCTGACTTTAGGGAGCCAACAGAGCCCCTTGGAGATGTTGGCCAGATACCTTGCCTATAGAGTTTCCAGCAGCCTCATTGCCAGGTGAACTGGAGATAGCCTGGAACCTGAGGCCTCAACCCAATCGCTCCCAAAAATGTCACTGAAGGCTCTTGGTCTCTTCAGGAGAAAGAATTCAAGGACAGACACAACACAGTGGATAAGCAGAACAAGCAGGAAAGTTTATGAAAGCAAAAGTACACTGTGGAGCTATAAGAGCAGGCAAGCTCAAGCCCAAGAGATTGCATACACCAGAATTTGAGTTTCTCTTTTATTGACAATGGTTAACAAGGGGGTGAAATATTCATTACTTGGGGCAGGGATTTCTTGGAAGCAGGGTTTCACACTTTTTCCTCCTTATTTAGTCAAGTGTTTCCTGTCATGACACCTGCCATCTTGGGCCTGTCTGGGTTGATCTGGCTTCTGTTGGCTTTGTTTTGGAGTGTGCCAAAACACGCTTTGGACAGGCCTCTGACTTGCCCCATAGCAGCCATGGCTTTCTTTTTGCTGGCCTTCAGGCCTCCTGTTAGAACCTAACTAGATTCCTCATATGTACATTATTAAATGTGATTTTCTCCTGTTAATCTTCTTACGTCAATTTGATTCTAAGTCCAGCTAGAAGGACCTTGAAGGGGAGAAGTTCTTCCTCCCTGACAAAAGCCTGAAAGTAAATACTTTAGGTTTTGTGAGCCATATGGTATCTGTAGCAACTACTCACTCTGAAGATCCAGAGGGAAGCAGCTTCTGAATTCGATGGTTGTCTGAATTTGGCCTATGGGCCACAGACTGAAAATCCCTGGCTAACATTACTTTTCATGTATATCATTTAAACTAAGAACCAAATAGTTCTATAAAGGATGTGGTATGCTGAGTTTGGGGATCATCCACTCTGTAAAAGGCTAGACAGCTCTATTTGGCTATGGGTGATTCCCATGGATCGGTGACAGCTCAGGACTGAGCGAGGCAGCATTGCTAGTAGCCAAGAGAAATATTCTTCAGTCCTAAAATAGGAATTGGGGACATAACACAGTATTTGCTATGACCCTCTCTTCAACACAGATATCTGAATCAGATTACTATCAGTATATTTACTTATTTGCTTAATGCTAGAATACACCAGAAATACTTTCAAATTTGCCAACCCATCCCACTAGGGATTTGGAGAAGAAAGCTAGGAACTAGATTTCGATATTGGTTAGCAGTCTTTTTCATCCTAATGGACATATTTAAAATACTGTCTTCAAAGGTTACTAGTATTCCTTCTTTTCTCGTCTTGTTAGCATGCTTATGGTATTCATTTGAGACTTGTTGCTGTTTGTACTTTAAGATTTTTTTTTAATCTCTGTTGATTTTATTAATTCATTCATTCATTCATTCATTTTAGATTAGAAAACATTATCATGGTTCCAAAAGTCAAGGCTATATAAAATACCCAGAGAACTATCATTCCTCTCCCCACGCCTTTCTTCTATTCCTACACCCTCAATTCTCCCATCCTGATCCCACCCATTCTCTGTAAATAACCAATCCCACTAGTTTTTGGTATTTCTTCAGGTGTTCCTCTTTATAATGTTAAATACATATATTTAGATTTTCTTATTTCTCCATATTCTTATATAAAAGTAGAATACTACTATTAACCTTTTTCTCTTCACTTTTTTAACTTTATGTGTTTTGGAAATCCCTCCATTTCAATTCCTAGGAAGCTTATTCATTCTTTTATAGAGCTTCCTGGTTCCCCAATGTGTGGGAATACTATAGTTTATTCAACTAGTCACTTATGTTGGAATATTTTAGATTGTTCCAATGTTTTGCAGTTGTAAGCAATGTATCAATTCAAATTTAAGCATATACATTTTTGTGTTTTTTGGAACTTTATCTTCAGAGTTAATTCCTAGAAGTAGGATTACTAGGTGTTTTATGTTAATAGATTCTCTTTTTTAAAAAAAAAATATTGAGCCTACCTTGAATTCCTGAAACAAATCCCATTTGTATATAATATATGATTTTATTACTGTGGTGTTAAATTCTGATCATCAATGCTTTATTTAGTATTTTTACAATAATATTCATAAGTGACACTAATCTGTGATTTCTTCTTATTGTACTCACTTCATCAGATTTAAGTGTCATTGTTATACTTCTGCCTAAAACAAGAATTAAAAAATTGTCTTTTATTTTATCTTGGAAATAATTCATGTAGATTTGGGACCATCTTGTTTTTGAAGGTTTTGTAGAAGTTTCTGTGAAAATATCTGATATTAGTGCTTTTTTGTCAGTATTTCCTAGATAATTTTCTCTATTCTACAAAACTTTCTGTATCTTCTAGAAACAATATACATTTAATCTATGTTTTCATATTTATTTGTTGGAAATGTCAGCTGTTTCATATGTTTTAAAATTATTCTCTTTAAATATTTATTTTATCCCTTGTCAACTATTACATGAATATTGGTGTTTTCCTTAATTTTTCTAAAGAAGTCTGTTAGTGGTTTATTTTATTTTTTAAGATATGATTTTGAGTTATTAATTAAATATAATGTCTTCAATTTCCTACTTCATTTAATTTCTATTTTTATATTCATCATTTCTGTGTATGTGTGTATGTATATTGCTTTATTTGTTCTTCTTTTTCCAGGTTTTGAGTTGGGGATTACATTATTTTTCATTCTTTCATTTTTATTAATGAAAATGTTTAAGGTTATAGATTTCCCACTAATGTGCTTTAAATGCATTTCAGGGGCACCTGGGTGGCTCAGTCAGTTAAGCATCCGACTTCAGCTCATGTGATCCCGCAATTCATGAGTTGGAGCTCCGCATCAGGCTCTGCACTAAGAGAGCAGAATGTTAAGAAATAACATGGAGATCCAGTATATCCTTCGTTTAGCTTCCCACAATGGTAATAATTTTCAGATCTGTGAGCCTTCTTCAGATTTCACCAGTTTTCCTGTATTTGTATGTGTGTATTTACTTCTTAACAATTTTATCACACATATAGATTTGTGTAACCCTCACAACAATCCATATACAGAACAGTTCCTTCACAAAAGATCCCAAAGTGGGTGCCTGGGTGGCTCAGTTGGTTAAGCATCTGACTTCGGCTCAGGTCATGATCTCAACGTTCATGAGTTTGAGACCCACATCGGGGCCTGGGCTGACGGCTCAGAGCCTGGAGCTTGCTTTGGATTCTGTGTCTCCCTCTCTCTCTGTCCTTCCTCTACCCATTTTTTGTCTTTCTCTCTCAAAAAGAAATAAACATTAAAAATAAATAAATAAATATAAAGATCCCTCATGCTGTCCTTTTATAGCACAACAAACTAGCTGTCTTCCCTATCCCTAACTCCTGGTAACAAATAGATCTGTTCCCCATCTCTATAATGTTGTAATTGCAAGAATGCTATATAAATGGAATCATACAATATGTAGCCTTTTGAGATTGGCCTTTTTTCCTCGGCCTGATACTTTGAGACCTATCTTAGTCATTGTATGTATCCAGAGCTCATTCCTTTCCATTGCAGATTAGTATCCATGGTACGGATATAGCACACTGTGTTTAACTACTGGCTTGTTGGAGGACATCTGGATAGGGTCCAGGTTTCGGCTGTTATGAATGAGGCATCCTACCTATGAATATTCATGTGCAAGATTTTCATGAACATAACTTTTCATTTCCCTTGGATACATATCTGAGAGTTCAATTGCCGGATTGTACAGTCATTACAAATTTAGCTTTGTATTAAGCTTCTATACTCTTACCCAGAATGATTGTACCATTTTACATTCCCACCAGCAATCTATGAGTAGTGCAGTTTCTCTACATCCTCATCAGCATTTAGTGTTATAATTTTTTTATATATTTGGGGGCTCCAGTATTCGGTGCATAGACATTTATAATTGTTAGCTCTTCCTGATGGATAGACCCTGTGATTATTATATAATGCCCTTCTTCATCTCTTGTTACAGCCTTTAATTTAAAGTCTAGTTTGTCTGATATAAGTATGGCTACTCCAGCTTTCTTTTGGCTTCCAATAGCATGATAAATAGTTCTCCATCCCCTCACTCTCAATCTAAAGGTGTCCTCAGGTCTAAAATGAGTCTCTTGTAGACAGCAAATAGATGGGTCTTGTTTTTTTATCCATTCTGATACCCTATGTCTTTTGGTTGGCGCATTTAATCCATTTACATTCAGTGTTATTATAGAAAGATACGGGTTTAGAGTCATTGTGATGTCTGTATGTTTTATGCTTATAGTGATGTCTCTGGTACTTTGTCTCAGAGGATCCCCCTTAGGATCTCTTGTAGGGCTGGTTTCGTGGTGACAAATTCCTTCAGTTTTTGTTTGTTTGGGAAGACCTTTATCTCTCCTTCTATTCTAAATGACAGACTTTCTGGATAAAGGATTCTCAGCTGCATATTTTTTCTGTTTAGCACACTGAAGATATCGTGCCAAGACTTTCTGGCCTGCCAAGTTTCAAAAGAGAGATCAGTCACGAGTCTTATAGGTCTCCCTTTATATGTGAGGGCACGTTTATCCCTTGCTGCTTTCAGAATTTTCTCTTTATCCTTGTATTTTGCCAGTTTCACTATGATATGTCGTGCAGAAGATCGATTCAAGTTACGTCTGAAGGGAGTTCTCTGTGCCTCTTGGATTTCAATGCCTTTTTCCTTCCCCAGTTCAGGGAAGTTCTCAGCTATAATTTCTTCAAGTACCCCTTCAGCACCTTTCCCTCTCTCTTCCTCCTCTGGGATACCAATTATGCGTATATTATTTCTTTTTAGTGTATCACTTAGTTCTCTAATTTTCCCCTCATACTCCTGGATTTTTTTATCTCTCTTTCTCTCAGCTTCCTCTTTCTCCATAACTTTATCTTCTAGTTCACCTATTCTCTCCTCTGCCTCTTCAATCTGAGCCGTCGTGGTTTCCATTTTGTTTTGCATTTCGTTTAAAGCGTTTTTCAGCTCCTCGTGACTGTTCCTTAGTCTCTTGATCTCTGTAGCAAGAGATTCTCTGCTGTCCTCTATACTGTTTTCAAGCCCAGCAATTAATTTTATGACTATTATTCTAAATTGACTTTCTGTTATATTATTTAAATCCTTTTTGATCAGTTCATTGGCTGTTGTTATTTCCTGGAGATTCTTCTGAGGGGAATTCTTCCGTTTGGTCATTTTGGATAATCCCTGGAGTGGTGAGGACCTGCAGTGCACTTTCCCTGTGCTGTGGTGTATAACTGGAGTTGGTGGGCGGGGCTGCAGTCCGACCCGATGTCTGCCCCCAGCCCACCGCTGGGGCCACAGTCAGACTGGTGTGTGCCTTCTCTTCCCCTCTCCTAGGGGCGGGATTCACTGTGGGGTGGCGTGGCCCGTCTGGACTACTTGCACACTGCCAGGCTTGTGGTGCTGGGGATCTGGCGTATTAGCTGGGGTGGGTAGGCAAGGTGCACGGGGTCAGGAGGGGCAGGCTTAGCTCGCTTCTCCTTGGGTGATCCACTTCAGGAGGGGCCCTGTGGCAGCGGGAGGGAGTCAGATCCGCTGCCGGAGGTTTGGCTCCACAGAAGCACAGAGTTGGGTGTTTGCGCGGAGCGAGCAAGTTCCCTGACAGGAACTGGTTCCCTTTGGGATTTTGGTGGGGGATGGGCGGGGGAGATGGCGCTGGCGCCTTTGTTCCCCGCCAAGCTGAGCTCTGTTGTCCGGGAGCTCAGCAACTCTCCCTCCCTTTGTCCTCCAGCCTTCCCGCTTTCCGAGCAGAGCTGTTAACTTCTGACCTCCCAGACGCTAAGTCGCGCTTGCTGTCGGAACACAGTCCGTCCGGCCCCTCCGCTTTTGCCAGCCAGACTCGGGGGCTCTGCTTGGCCGGCAGGCTGCCCCTCCACCCCGGCTCCCTCCCGCCAGTCCGTGGAGCACGCACCGCCTGGCCGCCCTTCCTACCCTCTTCCGTGGGCCTCTCGTCTGCGCTTGGCTCCGGAGACTCTGTTCTGCTAATCCTCTGGCGGTTTTCTGGGTTATTAGGCAGGTGTAGGTGGAATCTAAGTGATCAGCAGGACGCGCGGTGAGCCCAGTGTCCTCCTACGCCGCCATCTTCAAATCTTCCAATTTTTTAATTTTAACTATTTTGATACATGTACAGGGCTATCTCGATATGGTGGGGTTTTTTTTTTGTTTTGTTTTGTTTTTGTTTTTGGGCATGAAGCCCAACATAGAGCTTGAACTCAGGACTCTAAGAGTTAGTTGCTTAATCGACTGAGCCACCCAGGCACCTCTATCTCAGTATGGTTTTAATTTGCATTTCCCTACTGGTAAATGATGTTGAACATCTTTTCACTGCTTATTTGCCATCTATATGTCCTTTTTGGTGAAACGTGTGTTCACGTCTTTTGCCAATTTTCTAATAGGATTTTTCATTTTTTTTAGAGTTTGGTTTGAGAGTTTTATATATTCTAAATACAAGTCCTTTTCCAAATATGTGGTTTGCAAATATTTTCTCCCAACCTGTAGCTTGTTGTTTTCTCCTCTTCACGGGATAGAACAATGGCTTTGTAAAGCAAAACTTTTTTTATAGAGCAAAGATTTCTAACTCTGATGAGGTCCATTTTATCAATTTTTACTTCTATGGATTGGCCTTTTGGTGTCAAGTTCAAGAACTTTCCACTTAGCCCTACATCTGGGATATTTTCTCTTATGAATTGCTTTTATGTCTTTGTCAAAATTTTCAAAAATAAAAGTGTATTCCTCCAATAATACCACAGTCTTGATTACTTTAGCTATTTGGAAAGCCTTAATATCAGCCACAATAATTCCTCCCATTTTATTCCTTGCTTTTTTCAAAATTATTTTGACTATTCCAGGTCCAGTGACTTTCCATGTAAATTTTAGAATATGCTTATCTATGTTTACAAAAAACCTTGCTGAGATTTTGTTTTTATAAGAATTGCATTATACCTATAGGTCGATTTGAGGAGAATCGATTTTTTTTTACTATATTAAGGCTCTAATCAATGAACACAGTATGCCTCTTCATTTATTTAGATCTTTTCTATTTCTTTCATCAGCATTTTATAATTTTAACCTTACATATATTGTCCATTTTTTAATGTATATCTAAGAATTGTACTTTCTTTGGAGCAATTGTGATATTGTGTTTTTAAGTCGAAATTCATTCTTAGCATGTGAATTAATATCTGTCTGTTAGCCTCATATCTTGTAACCTGAGATGACTCGTTAGTTCCAGGAATTTCTTTTGATAGATTCTTGCAATAACATAAACAATAATATGATAATATAATCTATAAATAGAAATGATTTTATTTCTTCCTTTCTACCTGTAAGCATTTATATTCTTCTTCTTACCTTTTGCACTGGCTGTAGTGTTTTTGCCATTATTTAAAAAATTTTTTGTTTTAGTTTGTATTTATCCTTTTCCTGAGAAGAAAAGCTAGTAAAAGCAAGATAAAAGGGGCCAGCCAGATGTCTGAGGCTGGATACTCCCCTTGCATACTTCTGGCTTCTGTAATCTTCTGGCCTCCACTGTCCACCAACTGCCCGGATAGCATCACTGATAAGTGCCCCCTCCCCTTTTTCTTTTGTCTCTCAACCCCCTGCCATCCCAGCCATGAAAGGAGGCAGATGCCAAGGTTTGGGGCTCAGCCTTTGGAGGTGACTCCATTGGGCTGGCACCAGTGTGCAATAAACAGTCTTTTCCTGATTCCCCGAGTGTTTGTGGCTTGTCTCTTCCTGGGCGCCGAGTATTTACTGTAACATTACCAATATACAAATCATGTATTTTTATTTTGTATTTTTGATGCTTTCACATTTTAGGGTCCCGCTGGAAAGAGTGCCCCTCCCAAGGCTAGCTAATTCCTAGAGATAGCAACCAATTCACCTAGGGTATGTCTTTTGTATGCAAACCAACCAACCCAGAGCCCAGACTCCCAAACACCTCCTTTATCAGGCTCTCACATTCTTGGCCACTATTCACCTCCTATGCTTTCTTCCATACACAGAAGCACTATTGTGCTTTTTTTTTAATGGAGTAGTTCATATTTTCATAAGTTTGAGTATATGACACGTGCATTCAGTTTTTGTTTTCAGTCTAAATCATCTGTCTAAAGTGTCTTCACTAGATTTTTCTTGTATAAGTAGATATCTTCCATGATTCCAGCTGATGCATTTAACAATACACAGACTGATTGCTGGAATTAGTAATAGCACAGCACATAGCAGAAAGATGAAGCCTGTGTATTAACCAATGGTGACTGCGTAAGTAACTGTAAAAGTGTTACGACACCAGGCTGGAACACTGGCAGAAAAACCAAGCGGCACTCGGAGATCTTGGTGGATCAGAGATTGATTTAACACCGGCAGGCTCAGAGGAGACTGTTTCTCCAAAGATCTGAGCTCTGAATAAAGGGGGGGGAAGGGTAATTTATAGTTGTCAGCTTCCTTATCTGTGGTGGGTTTTTGCGCACTTGGCAAACAGGGCAAGAAGAACCCGGAAAAGGGGTCTGTAAGCTAGAGATCAGAGCTTGTTTTAGTCCCTTTGGCCCTTTGGTGTAAAACTTTATTCATTTTCCCAACAAAAGTAGAAACTGCAATGACTCCACCAACGCTCTAAGAAAGCAGTGCCAGCCAAAGAGTGTGGTTCACTGTGTAGTCCCCATAGTAAGGCATGACCGTTCCTCTTGGGATCTGTGAGCATAACAGAGTATCATTTCAATGGCAGTTGTCTTCTGATCTTTTGGCCTTGCCACACCTAAATAATGATAAAACCTATATTTTAAAATAAAGAGCTGCTTAACAAAAGGTTTTTATTCCTGGTAGAAAGACCCTTTGTTTTATATTTTATAACTAATTTCTAGTTTTATTGTGTTGTTACAAAATGTTATCAGCATATTCTCTTTTTATCAGGGTGATGTGGGAGCATAAGGCAACCTTGAGGGCAAAGTACAAGCTAGCATATCCTTCCACCCCCAACCAAGGTGGGCTATGTGTGACATTCCTCAGGCACTCCTGGCTGCCCAAGAACAAAGGAAAGGAAAGAAAACAAATGGCTGACTGATAGAGATCACAGTCATATAGGACATGGGTCTCCATCAGTTTACAAATATCTTAGTAAATTACAAGAAAAAGGCAATCTTATTAATAGCCGTAATCTCCAGAAACCTATAGACTCAGCTTCCTGGAGCTCCAACATCACCCCTCCATAGTGATGTGGGGAACAAAGACAAGAAATAAATGGCAGGTAAAATTAAATTTCCTTATAACCTGCAGCCCATTGACAAATACTTGACACAAATAAGGAATATGACATTTCTCCAGGAACCCCCTACTGTCCGAATGTTAATGCTTTGCTAGAGGGAAAAACAACCTTAGCTGGACAATAGCAAGGCCTCGGGTATCTTAGGAGTCCTCTTTAGCATATCAAAGTCCTTCTGGAGGCCTCCCTTTTAACTTTACCTCTCCCACTCCATAGTATACAACCCTCATTCTTCACAACCCCAGTGCAGCTCTTTGTGCTCATGGGTCCTGTCCCTGTGTTTAATAAAATCACCTTGTTGCACCAGAGACTTCTCAAGATTCTTTCTTGGCCATTGGCTTCGGACCACCCCCTGCCCCCATCATCCCAAAACCTCATCACTTGGGCAGAGTGGAGACTAAACAGCATCAGTCTTTTCAATAAATATGCATAGGCTTAAGATTCTCAATTTAGCTCACAAAGCAACACTATATAAGAGCACACCCAAACAAAGGGATCTAGAAAGGTTAAAAACAAAAAGATGGACAAAGGTATACCAGGCAAAGGGAAATAATAAGAAAGCATAGGTTGCAATTCTGATATCAGACAAGTCAAGTTTAAATCATATGTATTAAACATGACAAAGAAAGGCACATTTTATCTCAAAGCTACAATTCAAAATGAAAATATAATACTTATGAATATCTATGCACCAAATAACTATACAGCAGACACCATAGGTAATGTAAGAAAATACTGATAGAAAAAAACTTGGGGTGCCTGAGTGGCTCAGCTGGTTAAGAGTCCGACTTCGGCTCAGATCATGATCTCACAGTTCCTGAGTTCCGAGCCCTGCGTCAGGCTGTGTGCTGACAGTTCAGAGCCTGGAGCCTGTCTCAGATTCTGTGTCTCCCTCTCTCTCTGCCCCTCCCCCACTCGTATTCTGTCTCTCCCTCTCTCAAAAATAAATAAAACATTAAAAAAATTTAAAAAACGAAGAGACTTTTATACAGTCCAATATAGAAGATCTGAAAAACAAAATCAACTAGGAATATAGTTACCGTTAGATATTGATCTTTTACACCCTTGATGGGGTTTTGGAATGGTGGGGGTGCAGAGCTGGCCATGGGGGGCTAGGGAGGTTGTGGAGGATGGGGAGGCGTGCTGCTAGCTTGCACTTCGTCTCAGCCCGCCCCACGCTCCCTCATCATTTACGGCTGGAGGTCCTGATAAATTTTTTCTTCACATTTAAATTTGAATAGTTTTACTAAAATATGTCTATGGCTTGATTATTCTGGATCACTTTTCATAGATAACTAGGAAGTCCTATAGATCTGTATTTTATTTCTGAAAAGTGTTCTCATAAATACCAATATTAACGTTATTCCAGTGTTGTTTCTTCTCCAGTAACTTCATTTATATTTATGTGGGCCTTGTTTGTTTGTCTTTTTCAATTGCTGCCTCTCTGACCAATTTTACTCGGTTATCTCAAGTTTGATTCTCTTTGATGTTTTCCTACTTTTGTTTCTCAGGCATCTTTTAATTTAGTCTTCACTTACTATATGATTTTCTTTTTTTTCTTCTATTTCTTTCCTGAAGTAAGTCAACTACCCTTTTATTATTTTTTTTGTGGCTTTGGTAGTTTCTTTCCTTTTTAAATTTCTAATTCAAGGTTATTGTGATATTTTTATATCACCAAATGTTTGAGAATTTAATTTATTTCAGAATATTGGATTCCTTCTGCTGTGCACGTGTGCACACATGTGTGCATATGCATAAACGTGTGTGTGTGTTGGGAGCTTGCGTTAGCTAAAATAGTTTTATTCTTATTTATGGTGTTCTTCTCCTAACAGCTTTCTGGACATCAAAACACCTTTTGCCTTGCGTTTCAGGAACAAGGCTTCTGGTGTAGGGTGGCTCAGAATATGCTTAGTTGAAGAATGAATGACTCCTTTCCCTTAGTCAGTGTAGGAAAATGCAGTTTTTAAATCAGTGGCACTTGGAGGATAGTTTTTGTGTTTTTAGTTCTATAATTTGTTTTCTTTTTCTTTCAAAATTTCTCCTTACTTGCTCTTGTACTCTTCATTGCATAATTTCCAGAGAACACTTCTCTCTTCCTTTTTACCCTGTTGCCTCCAGAAGCAATAACCTTCCAAACTGCATACTTTTAAGTCCCTTATCTGTAACCAGTGCTCTGCTATACAAGACCTCTTTTTTCAGTATTTTAGCACCTAGGATAGACTTTCTTCTTTCTGGTCATGATTTAGTTCAATCTTAGGCCCTCCATTTCCTCCTATCTTCCGGAGAGTTTTTCAAAATGTTTACCTTCTATTTTCTGCAATGGTTTGGTCAGAACGCAAGAAATAGCTCCACAAAAACATGTTTGTTTTTCTACCTAACAAGTCATTTGAAGTTGTACTGTTCTCTGTTTTCTACTTATAGTAAAGGCTTGAGATTTGTGTGGTTTTCTTTGTTGTTCTTCCTGATCTGTGTAGGTTTGAAGGACATGTTGTGAGATTTAACTTTAGATGGCCACCGCTACCTTGGCTATCCAGAAACAATGTATGGCATTTAGAGAATGATTGTTGTGTTTCATCTATAAAGTCTTAATTATGTATAGAAGAAAATATAAACTTTTTGAGTTTTATTTTTATTTTACTTTTATTTTTTTTGAGAGAGAGAGAAAGAGCGCAGGGCACGCACAGGGCATGCAAGCTGGGGAGGAGCAGAGGGAGAAGGAGAGAGAATCCCAAGCAGGCTGCACACCCAGCACAGAGCCCAACTCAGGACTCAATCTCACCACACTGAGATCCTTACCTGAGCAGAAATCAAGAGCCGGAAGCCTAACCAACTGAGTCACCCAAGAGCCCCTAAACTTTTCAAAATTTAATTCAAAATTTTTCACCATATAAATCCAATTTACTTTTGCAGATTCATCAACCCACTTAACTCCCAACTTCCCACATCTATCCTCTATTATAATAACTGGTGCCACAATTTTTAGCATTCATTGATTTTGCTTTTTTATTCCCATCTTTATGCCTTTGCCTCTGCTCTCCCTAACCTGAAAAGCCCTCTCCATTAATTATTCACTAGTTGAGAATATTATTTGTCCATTGAATTTTTACCTTTCTCTTCAATAAATACTCACTCTATGGTTATATGGAAAGATACCAAATCAGGAGAACTTTCCCAGTCTTGAGACTAGAACCCACTTAGTGGAATGACTACAAGCAACATATAAGCAAGAGAATATTTTTCTCTTTTTTCAAAAGATAATTATTATGGAAGGAATAAATTCAACTAAATCAATCACCTGATTCATTAAGATTGAACTCCCACTTAGTGTTTTAATAACATATGGTGACCTTTTCCTTGATAAACATTGATGATCAAGTTCCGGTTTCTGCAACGTTTCATATTCTTCCAAAGAGATATTTTAAAGGTACAGGAAGTTTTAAATTAGTAAAGTCCTGATTTTCTTTTTTTCACAGATTTAGTATTTTCTAATCTTTACTATTACATGAGGCATAAATCAGGACCTTGGATACCCATTTCAAATTTTTTTTTAAAGTCATGCGTTTTTCTAAGGTGCTCAGTTTGTTGAGCATCCAACTCTTGATTTTGGCTCAAGTCATGATCCAGGGTTGTGGGATCAAGCCCCACATTGTGCTTGGTACTAAGTGTGGGGCCTGCTTAATATTCTCTCTCTCTCTCTCTCTCTCTCTCTCTCTCTCTCTCTTTCTCTCTCTCTCCCTCTGTACCTCTCCCTCACTCACACTCTCTTTTTCCAAAAAAACAAAAAAGTGGTTTTTTTTTAATAAGACACTTAGATAATTTCCAGGTCATAACTGTGGAGATTGACCTCCACCTTCATTTGGACTCATGAACCAAGGTGATCTCTCAGCGATATCCAAACATCTACAGCAGAATAAGAAGTAAATAAAATTCTGGGGAAGTCTAATTCACTAACAATCTATGATGACTCTATTTGAAAACTTCTGCATTTTAGTTCCTAACCATTTTTAGATGTGGGGATTGTTCTAGTCCAGTTAAAGTAGATTTATATGGCCATGGCCCTTATAAATCCAACTTGATAGTGTAAGTTTATTGCTGATTTGGCACATTTATTTATTGAAGAACTTCTTGAAATAATTCTGTTAAGCTCCCAAGCATACTAAAATGAAGCATGAAAATACTGAAACATTCTTATTCTTATTCTATATAGGAAGACACTGTACCATCCATCATGCTGCCCCCCGGAAAACTGACTTTTGGTGTCCTCTTTATGTGTGCCTGCTTTTTCAAGTAGTGCTTTCCCAAATCAACGATTGCATTGAAGGGGTGTAGTAAATATCTGTAATTGGTGGAATTTTTCTACCACTGCTCATATCAGACCACAACACAGAAAGCTGGCCTTGACAGCAAGATACCAAACACATCAAGTCATTTAGGAAATGCAATTTAATGCTCTTTAGCTGATGAAAAAAATAATCACTTCTATCCTGGCTTCTTTTCCTTTTCATATTTTTCTCTCTCTCCACCTTGCTTCAAGCATGCACAACACAAACTGCATTTCCACAGCCAAGTTGGAAGATGTTTGTTCAGAAACAAAGCATGCTTTTTCTCTCCTTGGAGAAAATAATCATACATTGTTAAAAATATATATATTTGGTAGGAATGGTTAATGTGAAAAATTACAGGAAAACAGTAAAAACTGTAAGTAACTTTACCAGATTATCTTTCTTTGCTGGGTTTCAGGCCAGGACCTCCCATTAAGATGGCTGTTACTTTTTTTTTTTTCTTTCTCTCTTCTTTCTTTCATTCTTTCAACTAGAGTTTGGCTTCTCATTGGAAGGAGATTTATACTAAGAAGAAATTATATTGCAAAATCTGGTCCATCTAAACCATAGCAAGAAAATGATGGCAAAATGCTTTGTCCTGAGATTATGCTCTGCAGTGAATAACGTTGATTTCAATTATTTCTCTAAACCTATGTTTCACTAAACATATATTAATATGTCTTATCATAAGTTTTGCACAAGTTTATATATTTAATATACAGATAGCATTTCCTGTCATGGAGATTTGAGGTTACAGAAGAAGGCTTCTATATTGTCACTTGACCTTTCTATTATTTTGAAACAAATATTAAGTGAATAATCAAGCAAAGAGAAACTTGGGGAAGTAACACCAACAACTAGTATTTGGCTTGTTCCAAAGTAAACTCTACCTCTACAAATCTAAAAGCCATTACTAAGGTGACCTTAATAACGTTTAGTTTACTACTATTGATTTTTAGCTGGTCTCCGTGCTTCATTTCTTACGTCCTCCATTCTCTACATGGCAAGGTGATTTTTTAATAATGAAAATCAGATCGTATCATGCTTCTGCTCAACACCACCCAATGGCTCCTGGTGTCAGAACCAACTCATTTTCCCCAATACCTATTTACCATTCTTCTTTGAGAATTTAACCCTCAATATATTCACAAATGTCTAGAATGAAAACTACACTTTCTACTTTCTCTCAGAGCTAGGTGTGGCCTTAAGATACACTTTTCAGTAAATAAGTTTATAAATAGAAGCATTTGCTTTGCTCCTTTGTACTTTCTGATCATTGAAATGCAGAGTTGATGGCTGGGGCTCATTCAGCCATCTGGGTCTGAGGCTAAAGCCACATTCTGAGAAGGACTGACCCCTAAGGATAGAAGGAGCTATGCCCCTGACAATTTTTTGAAGCTGAACTGGGATGCCTATATCTTAATGTCTTTATATGAAAGAGAAGTAATCATCTGTCTTTCTTAAGCTATTCTAAATATAAATTTTTCATCACTTGCAGCTGTACCTAATTCTAACGTTTCATATGACTGAGATTAAAATTAAAATCCTTTCTGTGGCCTCCATATTGCTTGGCTAATTTTATCCCTCATTTCCTACCCTTCATCCTCATTCAGCTATACTGGACTTCCTGCTGATCCTTTGACACATCAAGCACATTATTATCTTTCGGTCGGCGTACTTTCTGTCCCTCAGCCTGTCATGCTCTCCCCAGATATATATGTAACTTTAGTCTGGTCTCTGCTTAGACCTCCTCCGGAAAAGCCTCCCAACTACTGTCCTTAAACAAAAGCACAAGTTAGTCTTTCTTTGCTTTATTTTTTTATAGCATTTATTAATCCCAGTTAATATATATTTTATTTGCCTTTTCATTTATCTGTCTTCTCCATTAGAAGGTAAGTTCCATGAGGTAAGCACCTCACTCTGTTTGCCACTCCATCTCCCAGACCCTGAACCCTTACAGGCACAGTTATATAATATATACATGAATGCATGAGTGACAGATTATACATCTAGGCATCCATCTGCTATTCTTATATTGTCATGAAGTACATATCCTATATATTACACCCAGAGAGTTAGGCTCATAAGCTGATATGACACTGGGCACTTTTTGTTTGATGGTGAGTTTGTTAAAGTTTTCCTGAAGAGCCTTCAAAATCTTACGTGGTGAATTACTATGTTGTTGGTTTCATTTGACACACAAGAAATAAGAAGTTTGGTGAGATTAGGCCATAAGATTAGTTGTAATTTTTTTTTATTTGATAGGAAGAAACCAAAAAGGAAATGCAATGAATTTGGTGTGCCCCGTTGTTAACTGAACTGGTTTTGACACAAGTATTATCTACTATTATACAATTCAAAATTCAGCAAATATACCGTTCTCACACTATTATGGGATTGTTTTATGGACAAGAGTAGAATTTTCCCTCAGTGGATATTTCTATCATCAATCACACTGGAAAGATGTCAATCTTGAGGAAGAAAATGAGCCTCCAGAGGTACACCAGAGGCTGAGAAGTGCAAAAGCTTTCATTTTCTCTAAGCGTTTTTCAGACATGTGTCCAGGACTCTGAGAAGGTGAGATGGTGGGAATTCTCCCACTGGTGAAGGCAGCCTGGATTCACACAGGAAAGGAGTCTGGTAACCATTCTGCAGTACAGGGCTGAACCCTGTAAGAATTATAAATTATTTTCAGGACGCCTGGGTGTCTCTGTCGGTTGAGCATCCGACTCTTGGTTTTGGCTCACATCATGACCTCATGGTTCAGGAGTTCAAGCCCTGCATTGGGCTCTGTGCTGACAGTGTGGAGCCTGCTTGGGATTTTCTCTCCCTCCTTCTCTCTCTGCCCCTCCCCTGCTCATGCTCTCTCTCTCTCTCTCTCAAAATAAATAAACTTTAAAAATTACTGAAAAGAAAGAATTATATTTTCTATGCTATATTTCCTTATAGTGTAGTGAAGCTTATAGTAACATCTTGGTAAATGTTCTCTATGTAGTGAGGAATTTATTTATTACTGCACTAAAGCCATCATCCCATTTTAACAAAGGCCACCTAGATAAAAATCTCCTTTATGTGCTCTTTTCTATTTATATCCCAGAAATTATTTAGCAGAGAATAAACCATTTTTCATATTTTATCAAAAATTGGCTCTTAGTTTTTCACCCATCACTAGTCTATAAATTCTTTAGGAACTGCTCCTTTCACCCATGAATTCCCAGTGGCAAGCACACTACTGAGCAAAGTAAGCCCTCAATAATGGCTTGTGGTAGGCATAAACAAGTCTTTCTAACAGCATTTACAGCCATTCCTATGACTTGAATGAAATAACATACATAAAATTTCTGTCATAACAAATTTAATTGAATCTTATGTGGTGCTATGGGCCTTTGACAAGTGAAGGCTAAAAAAAAATGAGCAAGAAGAATTTCAGTATGCCTGTATTGCAAACTAGGAGATGAAAGGAAGTGACAAGAATGTTCTGTACAACTTCCATCGAAGTTCTTTCCCACGTTTTGGCAATTCCTATTCCATCTTTCAAGACACATAAAACTAAGATTGAGGGTAAAGAACCTGGAAAGAGACTTGGGGATAATTCGGGCCCTTTCCTCTCAGCCCAACTGTGACCTAATTCTGAGAAAATAAACTAGCTTCAAATTATGACCTCTCTAAATACCTTCACTTCTTTCCCCAAAATGCAACTTCTTGGATTTCTGAGGCTAAGGCAAAGGAAAGTGCTGGCTAATAACCTAACTTTGTTCCTCACTAGATATGGGTAGGCAACGGTTTTGCCAGATAACACTTAGTAAACTCCACTGCATTCTATTATGTGTGGTATGAAGGGGAAATTGATAGAAGATGAACATGTAAGTTCCTATTTATGATCTCAATGGCTCAAAGCTCCTGAAAGTAAAACATTTTTCCATGGCTCCCAGGATTTTGCAAAAATTCAACTGTCCTAGTTCATTCCTTTGGCCACATTCTTTCTCAAGTCAGCCCAACACAAGACCTTTCAGCTCCTGTCTTCTAATAGCTCTCTTTTGGGCTGAGAAGCTTCCAGTCTAAGCTCAATCCTATGGACACTGATTGCTTTTGTGAAACATATTATCACAAGTAATCAGAGCCCATTTAGTCTGCGTGCACAATGGTAGGGACACAGATACAAAGGAATTAGTACTTTTGGCAAATCCCTATGATTAAAACAGAAAAGTAAGAATGACAGATAAATTTCACATGGTGGAAAGTCAGACCAAGAGCCCAAAATGAGATGATGTCTCCTGCTATTTCACAAGAGAACATTACCATTTCTTTCTACAACTGACTTTAATGGACGAGTTTTTGGGTCATGAACTCAAAGTGTACTTTCATGATGAATTGTTAAGCTCTAAATGATATGATAGAAAATAGCAAGACACTACTTAATAGTTGTGAGATCAGAAGACTAATTTTCATGGCTAAGGATTCATTTTCTTAATTGTGGGTTTCCCCTATATAAATAGATTTACATCATTTCTATCATCTCTTCATGTACTTTTATAACATTTAAAAACAAAACAAAACAAAACCTGGGAATACAAACTGGTACAGCCACTCTGGAAAACAGTATAGAAGTTCCTCAAAAAATTAAACATAGAACTACCCTATGACCCAGCAATTGCACCACAAGGTATTTATCTGAGGGATACAGGTGTGCTGTTTCGAAGGGACACATGCACCCCAGTGTTTATAGCAGCACTATCAACAATAGGCAAAGTATAGAAATAGCCCAAATGTCCATTGATGGATGAATGGATAAGATGTGGTATATATTTACAATGGAGTATTACTCAGCAACCAAAAAGAATGAAATCTTGCCATTTGCAACCATGTGGATGGAACTAGAAGGTATTATGCTAAGCGAAATTAGTCAGTCAAAGACAAATATCATATGACTTCACTCATATGAGGACTTTAAGATACAAAATAGAAAGGAAAAAACAGAAGGGAAGGGAAGCAAAAATAATATAAAAACAGGGAGGGTAACAAAAACATAAGAGACTCTTAAATATTGAGAACAAACAGTAGGTTACTGGAGGGGTTGTGGGAGGGGGTATGAGCTAAATGGGTAAGGGGCATTAAGGAATCTACTCCTGAAATCATTGTTGCACTATATACTAACTTGGATGTATATTAAAAAAATAAATAAAAATAAAAAGCACCCTTGGCTTCTGTTTAGATGAAATATACTTATTTGTTATAATGCATTACGCTGACTTATTTTATATTTAACTAAAGGTTTTCTTTGCCCCAACTCAAGAAACTTCAGGGCTTTACTAGGAGCAAAATTAAAATGTAATTTGATTATGAGTTTCAGAATTTCAGAAGTTTTGAAAACATAGAATGTTTCCAAAAGCATAGAATTTTAATGCTTCCTGAGCTACCTAATCTAGAAGAGTAAATAGGCTGGCTCAAGGTGTCATGAGAGGCAGATGTCTGCCTCCCTTGTAAACACATACTGCCAAATGCGATCTCTATGCACAAACTGTCCCCTGACACTGCAAATCACTGGGAACCCTGACTGATCACCCTTATCTCCTGCTCCCCATGGTAGCAACAATAATGGCTCCACACCCCTATTTAAAGAAACAAATATGAGTTAATATAGTTATGATAGGGAGATGATGTGAATATGAATATTTACTATTATTTTGCATGTGCAGATATATTTTATAAACGTAAAAGGTTTCGATTCAACCTCCTTGATTACGGATTTATTTCCAAAATAATGCAACTTTGTTGTTGTTGTTAGCATAAAGCTAAATTGCTCACATATGGTTAGGTACAATGAGAGATTTAATATAATTTCCATTTCTTACATAGATACAATAGCTCAGAATAAAGGTTCTTATGCTCAGATGATCTTTCTCAAGTTTGTACATAAATATTGTCAACAATCAATGATGGGAAGAAACTTATAAACTTGCATTGACATTTAAACAAGAATAAGAAATGGATTTCTTTTTTCCTGGCCAGGACCATCAGATAAGAAATTACAATCTTAGCTCATCGGTTTGTAACCATCCCTACTCTTTACTTTTTCACCAGCTTTGAGCTGACCTTTTAGGTTGATTTTCTACCTGAACCTATAATTAAAAAGTAAACATTTCTACCATATTCTTTTCAGAATCTAATCATTTAATGCCTAGCCTACTCAACCATTTCAAACATTTTCTTAAACATTTTAGTTTGAAAAAATTATAGATTCATAGGAAATTGCAAAGATAGTTCAGAGAAGTCCCATTTACCCTTAATCCTATTTCCCCCAAAGGTAATACCTTAGGTAATGTAGTACAATATCAAAAGAAAAAAAAATGGCATTGGTATAACGTGTATGTAAAGTTCAATGCCTTTTTCACATATGTAGATTCACACAACCACCAAGATACAAAACTAACGGATTATCACAAAGGTCTCCCGAATGCTATCTCTTTGTAATTACATCTGTGCCCTCTTCCAGCATGGCTAACCCTTAAGAAACATGAATTCATTCTCCATCTCTATAATCTTGTTATTTTGAGAATGTCATATAAATGGAATCATACTTTTTGAGATGGCATAAAGTCCTTGAAATCCAACTGGTTTACATGTATTAATAGTTTGTTCCTTTTTATTGCTGAGTAATATTCTGTGGTTTGAATGTAGTACAATTTGTTTAAATAGTCATTTTGGTTGCTCGCAATTTGAGGCTATTATAATTAAACCTGCTATGTACAGTCATGTACAGTATTTTGTGTCAACATACGTTTTCATTTCTCGGACATAAGTGCCTACGAATGTGATTGCTCAGATAAGGAGTGTTTACTATCGTTAAGAATCTGCTACACCAAAATGTCTATACATCTCCACAAGCAATGTAGGTGAGATCTCATTTCTGTGCATCCTTGCCAGCATTTGGTATCGTCAAAATTCTTTATTTCCACTATTCTCATATGTACATAGCAATAGCTCTTCATTTGCATTTCCTTAGTGACTAGTGATGTCGAACATGTTTGTATGTGCTTATTTGCCCTCTATATATCCTCTTTGCTGAAATATCTTTGTGGTTTTTGCTCATTTTCTGATTGTATTTTTTCTTTTTGTTTCTACTACTGAGTTTTATGAGTTCTTTATATATTCCAAATATGAATCCTTTGTCAGGATACATTTGTCTTTAAAAAAAAATTTTTTTTTAACATTTATTTATTTTTGACACAGAGAGAGACAGAACATGCACAGGGGAGGGTCAGAGAGAGAGGGAGACACAGAATCCAAAACAGGCTCCAGGCTCTGAGCTGTCAGCCCAGAGCCTGATGCGGGACTCGAACTCACGGACGGTGAGATCATGACCTGAGCCGAAGTCGGACGCCCAACCGACTGAGCCACCCAGGTGCCCCTGGATACATTTGTTTTTTTATCCTAAGGGGATATTTTGCAGAGTAAAACTTTTAAATTTTGATAAAGTATAATTTTTTTCTTTCATGGATTGCTTTTTTGATGTCATGCCTATACTCGCTTATACCAAGCCCTAGGTTCCAAAGATATTATTTTACTTTTTCTGCTAAAGGATTTATAGGTTATTTTTTTTTCATTCTATCACTCTTTTTTTTTGTTGTTTTAAATTATAATAAGGGGAGCCTAGTTGGCTCAGCGGTTAAGTGTCTGAGTCTTGGTTTCAGCTCAGGTCATGATCTCGCATTTCATGAGTTCAAGCCTCGTGCCGGGCTCTGTGCTGACAGTGCAGAGCCTTGCTTGGGATTCTCTCTCTCTCTCACTCCCTATCTGCCCTCCCCCACTCATGTGTGCACTCTTTTCCAAAATAAATAAAACTCTTAAAAAATTGTAATAAAATTACCATAAAGAATATTTGCCACCTTAACCATGTTTAAATGTACAGTTCAGTAGCATTAAGTATATTAACATTGTTGTAAAACAGATCTCCAGAAGTTTTCATCTTGTAGGACTGAAACTCTATACCCACTAAACAGCTCCCCCTTTCCCTCTCCCAGCAGGAGCTAACCAGCTCAAGGCACACTTTTTTGTTGGGCTCTCTTGAGAAGGATGAATTGTTTTACCAAACTTCCCATGAGTATAATGAAAGGGAAAAAAATCAGTTTTTTCTATTGAAAATTGAAAATATATTTTCTTTTTTAAAAATGTTTATTTACTTTGAGAGAGAGAAAGAGAGAGCAGGAGAGGGGCAGAGAGAGAGGGAGAAGGAGAGGGAGGGAGAGAGAGAGAGAGAGAGAGAGAGACAGAGGTAGAGAGAATTCCAAGAAGGCTCCATGCCAATGAGGAGCTCCATCACAGAAACTGTGAGATCATGACCAGTTGGTTGTGGAACTTAACCAACTGAGCCACCCAGGTGCCCAAAAATATATTTTCTAATACTCACTTAAATCCTTAATTTGGAGGAAATTTTATTGAATTTAATTGCATATTAAGTACACTCTTTGAGTTATATGCAACAAAAAGCTGTCTTTAAACATTCCAATATAGACATTTTCTGTGCTATTTACATAAATCAGAAAGGCATTAATGGAAATTTAGACACGTATGCTAAAAAAAGAGAAAATATTAAAATTATTAGGAAATATGTCATCATAAATCCATGGTCCTTGATTTAAAAAAAAAAAGTAAAGTTTATGGTCAAATTTTTATCTTAAGAGATACAAAAGCTGTTAATATAAATCATATTTTGTGATATTTTTGTGCCATTAAATAACATTATAGTTAATTTCATATGTAATATGTCTAATATTTCCATTTATCAAATAAAACATAGAAAAATGAGAATTTGTGCTTTCCCTGAAGTACAGTACAAATTAAATAGCAAAATCAATTTTTGTGAGCAAAAGTTCTGAACCATAATAGGTAACACACCAAAATAATATAAGATTTTAACCAATATCCTGTAAACAAGTTTTCCTAGCATTTTCTTATTTGGAAAATGAGAGAGTAAGAAACATAGATGTTCCAAGTTAATCACGTGATTAAAAGTAATTTTGACAATGCTATTCATGAGTAATCTTCACCAATTTTGTAAGTAAATTTTATTATAAAAGCATAATGAGGCATTCCTGATTCACTGACAATCACAGATATTATTATGATACATTAATCACGAAGATAAGCAGATCCAAAGAATTGCCCAATTCATTTCACAGGTTATCAAAAACATGACTTTCTTTTCCAACATCTCTCACAACTGTGAATCATACTTTTGAATTATAATAAATTTTAATCACATTACCTTTGGAAAGTAATAAATCTTTAAACTTACTAAATTGTCTCAGAATAGGTATTTGTCTATAGTGACTCTCACCTGGCATTTTCTAAAGATAGTTCTTTCCCTGACCTTGAATTTATCACTCAAACTTGCTATACATGTTACTGCTATGCCTAGGCTAGAATATCCATAAAGTACTTAGTTCTTCCCTGCAGACGAAAAATGTGACCATACAGGTCCATTTTCTGTCTGTTGTCCTGGTGAAATGATACATATGCTTTCTTTCATTCTCAGTGTTTGGATGATAAAGCTAATGTTCACACTAACTACTGAGGAGTAAAAATAGGGGGAGGTGGGAAGAAGGACTCTCCAAAGGAACAGAAGGGTCATGATTCCCCAGCACCACTCATAGGGACACAGCACAGATCCTATAAGCCTTGAGGATAAGATTGTGGAACTTCTTTAACTGACCATCTGAGAAAATAAAAATTTTTTTAAAAGATACTTGATATAGATAATAGCCTCATTTTCTAAGACGCATGTAAGTAGGGGCTAAAGATGTTCAACATGGTTGTTAAACGAAGACTCCTGAGAAGGACTCCTTGAATTTCCATCCCAGCTCCAAACACCGTCTCCCCAGGTTTTGGGTTTCTCATCTCTAATACAGCAAATGGTAATATTTCCTGTAGCATAAGGATGTGATGTAGGGATTCAAGGAGGCAACACATGTCAAAGCATTCAGCACAGTGCCTGTCACATGCTAAGCACTCGACAAATGTCAGGTTTTATTATTTAATGAAATTTATATATTCTTAATGAGGAACTCAATTTGGCATGTAATTGACCATCTAGATTCAGTGCAAATACATTCCTAAAGACCACAGAATTGAACATAGGCAGTTTCAGTTTTCTTTTTCTCTGGATAGGATAGAGTCAAAGTTAATTAATCAGAATCAAAGTAGATATTATGTAAATATGTATAATTTAAGATTCCAACATAATTGAGTCATTCATCTATTTTTCATTCATCCAATAAATATTAACTCAGAGCATGCTTTAAGTAGGTCACTGTGCCTTTTTTTAAATGTTTATTATTTATTTTTGAGAGAGAGAGAGAGAGAGAGCGAGCCTGAGTGGGGGAGGGGCAGAGAGAGAGGGAGACACAGAATCCGAAGCAGGCTCCAGGCTCTGAGCTGTCAGCACAGAGCCCGATGCAGAACTGTGAGATCATGACCTGAGCCGAAGTTGGACACTTAACCGATTGAGCCACCCAGGCACACCTGTGCCTTTTAACTAATACTGCAACACATACTTGAACTCACTCCCACCTGAAGATGAACAAGGGTAATAGGGAGTAAGTCCCCTAATTCACTGACTGCATAGCCTTTTTCAATTAGAAAAGTGCATTTTCTGTAAGGAAGTATAGTAAATATTCAGTAACCGTCTTGTATAAATCTATTTAAATGCCTCAAAGATGAAGACCTAGGGAATAAGTGAGCGGAACTGACATTTTTTTTCTTTCATGAATTTGATTAAAGACAAATCTTCAGTGATCAAAACCAAACAATGAAACCTTTCTTTAAAAATTTTTATTTAAGATAAAATTTTGAATGGGATTCCGAGATACTCTAAAGTACTATAAGGTATTGGTGGGGAAGAGAAATGAGAAATGAGGTGGGGGGGGGCGGGGGCGGGGGACACTACAGCACCATGCAAAGGCTATAAGTGCTAAAGTTGTTTATATTTAAATTCAATACATTATCTCATTAAAATAAAAGATAAAAATAGGGTTAATATTCCAACTGTCCATGAAAAATAGAGGACAATAGGAATTTTAAATAAATTGAAGGGGGCATACCTTGTATAGCAGTTTAGGAATCAGAGCTCTCTTCACTCACTAGATATTAATACATTATGAAAATCTGATGACGCTTTTGACTCTATTACTGTGTAGTTTTCAAAGTAATAGAAGAAACCATTGACTCAAAACCTTGTTTACCTCTGTTAAAATAATGTGTTTTAATTCTGATGTCACAATTTAGATTGTTCTAAAAATAACTACAAATTTATGAAACTTGATTTTTACTGATACATTTACCTATTCAACACACATTTTGTGACATCTCTAATGCACCCTCTCTGTGGTAGGTTAGGTACAGGACACAGGAAGAAGACAGATGTTACAGGGTAATAAACACAAAGAAATGTGGAGTTATTTGATGAAATAACATGGTATATATTCCACTGGGTGTGAAAGATCTACCAGGAAATAACATCAGATTAAAATTTTGAAAGCTAAACTCGGGCCAGTCCATGGAAGGAGCACAGGGTGGGGGACAGCATTCTGCACCGGGTCTCTGCATATCAAGGCTAAATCAAGACACTGGGGAGAGATTAGCAACTTGGAAAACTGCAGTATTAAGAAATGGGCACCTGGGTGCTCAGTCGGTGGAGTCTCCGACTCTGAATTTCGGCTCAGGTCATGATCCCACAGTTTGTGAGTTCAAGCCCTGTGTAGGGCTCTGCGCTGGGATTCTCTCTCTCCCTTCCTCTCTGCCACTCCCCTGCACACACAGGTGCGTGAGCACATGCTCTCTTTCTCTCCAAATAAACTTAAAAAAATAAATAAAAGGAATATCAAAGGTGAGTCTGCAGAATGGAAGCTGCCATATTAAGTTAGCATAGCGAGATCTGTGTTTTAGAAAGATGAGTCGGGCAGCAGTACAAAAAATGGACTAACAGAAGATGAGACAGAAGAAGGAAAGCCAAGCCCTTGCTACTGCAGTGGTGAGGGTGGGGTGGGGAAGGCAATGGGTGGATTAGTGAACTACTGAGAAGGGTAAAGAAACAGATTCATTAATAATGAGTATTAGTTAATAGAGGAGAAGAAAATGTCATAATGAGCTCTGGGTTTTGGCCTGAGTACCTAGATGCTGAGAAAAAAGAGACAGATACAATGGGGGAGAAGATTTACATTAGAGCATAAACTGAATATGAAAGTATCTGGGAATTTTAAGACATCATTAAATCTACTTATTCTGCAAAACCCTGTTAGCTGGAAAGATTAATAGAACTTCCCAACATGTCTAATATATAAACATAGAGCAGTTTTCCTACATCAGCTTTTCTGCTTGCTTAGAATTTTCAGCCAATTTACAATTGGTTATTATGAGTTAATCCATCTATCTTCCACATGAGGTTAGTTAATGGAAGCCTTCCATTTTTAATCTAAGAGTCTGAAGTAATTTTCCAGAAGTTCTTCCAGAGAGGATCTAAAAAGCCAAAACTCAACTTTAATTTTCTGAGTACTTTTTCTGCTTAAAGTCACTGAAATGAATTGCCTTTGCTAGGAAAAATAGCAAGCATCGACCCTTAAAAATTCAACTTACTATTTAAACATTTCAGATTACCAAGGGGCAGCAATTTTTCTTGCTTGAAAAATATCTTAGCCTAAATAGTGTTGCAAAACGTAAGGATGCATACTGCCTATGAGCTACAAATTGTTTTGTATATGCCAATCATAAATATACCATTTTGAATTGTACTTAGTCAAATAATAGGTCTCATTTTTCACTGAATTCAAATTGTTTATATTAATTAAGTGACCTGATTGGTTGTCTGCCATCATATAGATACCATCCAAGAGAATTTTATCAAATACTGAATTAAACCAAAACAATGCAAGGCTTATGGCTCTGAGACTAAGAACGAAATAAAATATGCCATTACTTAAGGGATATCTAGTTCAATAAAACGTGTATGTGTAGTTAACATGCTTTACACAAAATACTCTGCAACAAAACAATGAGCAGCTTCTAAGTCACGACTTTATGTGTATTACTCCTATTAGTAATACTTTTAACATTAGTTAAGATGCCATATAAACTCCAATTTTCATTAACACAATTTTATTATTTTCTCAGCCAGGACACAATGTAAATTTCTAGAAGTTATTATTATTATTATTATTATTATTATTATTATTATTACAAATCACTGAACTCCTCTTCTCCAAATGTGAGTCTCCTAGTCACCAGAAATCATGGGTTTCTTGTCACCGTCCCAACTCTTCCCTCTTGGCTTCTGCTTGTTCTGATGGCTGCTATACTGGACCCACCAGCACTAGGGACACTGATGCTTCACATCATCATCTTCAACACAGTCTAGTGTCCTGCAGTATGATTTTAATAGTCCACTCAAAGCCACTGACAATTTTTCATGATCTATTTCATTTGATTTAGTTAAAGTGATTTTATGAAATATTTCAGTTATACACACCAACGGAACCATTCTAATTTTGAAGAAAAGTCTACGGCATTTACAACAACAGAGAAGAAATACTTTAGTACCTCTGGGTTTCAAACAAAGGAATCGTGACTAGAAAGCACTAGCAAAGCCTTTTTAGATATTTAGCTACCCATGAGTATCAGGGCACCAGGCACCAAGTCAAAGATACCAGGAAACCATGAATCACAGAAGCAGTGCTTCTACAGAACCCTGTCGCAGTGCTATATTATGACTATATGGACCTATAGCCTACAGCATCAGCCCAGGTGTAACTTATGAAATCCCAAACCCATGGCATTTAAAAAATGCTCCGCATAAAGACTAAGAGTCACTTTTGCCTGCTGTCTGAAAGCAGTGGAGAGGAGTGAAACAAAGGTCGGGAAATGGGCTTTTTTTGTGGTGATGGGAGATTTGGGGCAAGTATATGGTTATATTTCCTTGCCTTAAACTGCTATTTGTGGAGGAAAAGTATGTTTTTCTTGTGGCGATTGTGAATTGTTAGTAAAGGCAGAAAGTATTCATTTCCTAGTGAAGATGGTTTTTTTCCAGTGTGACAGAGGACGAACCTTACATGAAAATTATTACAAATATTTCTATACGTAGTAAGCATGATTAGAAAAAAACAACTTTTTAAGGCAAATGGCGAAGATTTTCTCTTTAATGAATTCTTTGGTTATAAACAGGTCTTGAATGACATTAGTTCTGTGTAGTATTAACTGGTTTTGCTGGTATCTGTTCTGTGCATCCTTTGATGACCAGGATGAAATTAATTATCCTAGGTTATAGCTCATAGAACATATTTAATATAATTTACCTTGCTTTAATGTAAAAATAACTGCAGACTGAAAATATATCTTTAGATCCCACATACATATATTATTACAAAGCTACTGCTGAGCAATATATTGCATAAACTTTTCATCCTTTTAAAAATAAAAATTCAGATGTTCTTAATAGGAAGCATAAATAAAGCTGAAATACAAACTGCACATGTTCCCATGACTCTTGACACGATGTTTCGCTCTCAATGGCTCACAGATTCCTGAGTTAAATAAAGCATAATGAAACATAATTAGCATGTCCTAATCATTCTAGAACTACTTATCACTCTAGCAAAGCAAAAAGTGCTAGCAAGGAGTGATCCAAACCATTGCCAAAACCAACAGTATCCATCCTAAATACTGTGGAAAAAATGTTGATGAACTATGAAAATTTGGATTCTAATCAGTAAAGAAAATAAGCTAATATGGATTTGTTCATAGCACCAAATATATGGCAGTATATGAGAATAAAAGAGGAAGATCCAGAAAACCTATGATAGAAAAAAAAAACAAGACTATATGAAAAGTAGTAAAAGGAACTAGCTAGCCCATGGTGATATATATATATACACACAGTGCAATAGATTTACTTTTAGGTTTGTTGCTACTTGTTCTATGGTAGAAAAAAGATGTCATTTATTCTTGCAGAACTATAAATTTTCTTCTATAATATTGTAAACAACCATATTCAAGCACATAGTAAATGATTAGGTTTGTATGAAACTAAAAAGAGTAGCTGGAATAAGAGTCTGTGTATATGAATTTTTCCTTTTATTTGGAATATCCTTTGGAAGTAACTTACATTTTTTCTGTGCCTGGGGGCATTATTTTCTACACCATTGGTATCGTCTGATTTCCTGTATAGAAAACAAAAAAGAAAACCGCTAGATATTTACATTACATCAAATCAAGTCAGTACACCATCTATACCGTGGCCATCAGGTTAAAATGTGAAAGGTCAATACAGACAATTCATTTTTCCCAAAAATGTTTTACTCATAATGTTGATTTTTTTTTTATACCATTGCTTAGAGAAGAACTATTGCCATAGATGACCGTAACCAAGTCCTGTTTATTTTATGCAGAGGGAGAACTGCTTCTCGCCCAACATGAGTGAGGACTTGGGTATATGACTGTAACTTGTGTGCTGTTTTGAGACCTGCAAGATAACAGCCAATCAGAATCCGAAGCAGGCTCCAGGCTCTGAGCTGTCAGCACACAGCCCGATGCGGGGCTCCAACTCACAAACTGTGAGATCATGACCCAAGCTGAAGTCGGACACTTAACTGACTGAGCTACCCAGGCGCCCCCTGAGCAATTATATTTTTAAGGAGCATCCTAAGTAACCAAAGATATAGCCAAGTTTGAGAAATACTACTTTACACAATAATACTTCCTTATGGTTATTGAACACCCCTGTGCATCAAAGCCTAGGCTAAGCATTTGGTCCAAAAGCCTTGTACGGCAAATGCTATCATTAAAGCCATTTTGTTGAGGAGAAAACCGAAGCACAGAGAGGTAAAAGTGAGTGGTGGAGGGAGGAGGGGAGGCTCCCTTGCAGGCAAGCCTCCCCACAACACAGATGTGTACAGAAAATAACACCTGCATGATGTTACACTTGTGGGTTTTGTTTTTTCACCTGCAAACTTTTATATTCAATTTCATACTTGTCTGTATTTTACTCAAGTGAAAATTAATCTGTAAAAAATAATACTTACAGCTGTTCAACTTGTTCAAATTCTTTCCCATCATCTGTGCAGCAAAAGAAGAATTTATTAAGATTGGTTTGTTATTCTTACGGATCACGTATGTTGAATTCAACTTTCCCCAAGTTAAAAATGCATTTGTGCAGTTTTCTCTCTTTGGAATGAAAGAGAGACATACCACACAAGACACTTCCACATCGATCATGTTCTCCCTTTTCCCTGCTCTCTAGACCTCAACTGCAATTTTTAAAAATTTTTATTTTATTTTTTTAAATGTTTTATTTATTCTTGAGAGAGAGAGACAGAGACAGAGACAGAGCATGAGAGAGGGAGGGGCAGAGAGAGAGAAGGACACAGAATCTGAAGCAGGCTCCAGGCTCTGAGCTGTCAACACAGAGCCGGACGTGGGGCTCGAACTCACGAGCCGTGAGATCACGACATGAGCCAAAGTCAGATGCTCAACTGACTGAGCCATCCAGGCGCTCCTCCTCCAATCTCTGATCAGGCATAGTCTAGTGTCTTGGATTTTCAAAATAGGGCTGACTAATTTGTAATTATTTAAGTTAACAAAAATTTAGTACAAAATCAGAAAAGTATATAGAATGTAAGATACATTTTCTTAGGGGACCATTGGCTTCTCAACCTGTAATCTGTAAGATACATGCTACAAAAATAGAAAACTGACCAGAAAATGTCTCTTTTATAAGAACTCCAGAATGTTTGATAAAATATTTTTGAAACGTGTTATCTAACTGAAAGACAGTCTTTGAGATCTTCTATGTTAAGCTACGAAGGGACTTACTAATATTCCAGTACCAAACCACATATCACCTAATTGGTGTTTAGGTACCAGCAACACCAAAGAAAAAGGGGGAAAAAAGTATATTTTCATACTAAAATATTTTAGGAAGTTGAAACAGAAAGTCTATCAGTATAAATTCATAGTACTTTCACCATTAATATTAACATAAATACCACTCCAAATAACAAAAGTTAGACATTTCCCCCAAACTCTAAAGCCACTATAATGTATTAAGTCATAACATGAGAAGATTACCCAAAAAAAAGAAATCTTACCTATGTGCTTCTTTTTCTTTTGGGTGTATGTTTCACAAAGCAGAATAACAGCCACTAAAATAGCAACCTCAACAACTATTCCAAGAAATGGTTTGAGCGGCACCAAGTAACTCAGCACCACAAGTTGAACGCGCTCTTCACTCTCGCCTAACTGGAATACTGCATGGCACCAGTAAGATCCCTGATTGTCCTCTGTAAGTTGCATTATCTTCAGCCTTGTTTCATTAGCATTTGTTCTATTGATCGCATACTTCTCGCTCATTTGAACATCAATAGGAACCTAACATGAGGAGACATTAAAAGCCATTCCTATCATATTGCATAAAAGATACACATCCTAAATAATCTAGTTTGAGCAAAAGGTATAAGGCATAGTAACAGAGTCCAAGAGTTTGCTCTCCCAAAGGTAGCAAAGGAAAGGGATATTTTAAGTGCTAAGCACTCAGTCTTTGAAACTATAGTGTATAGGTGCTCGTGGGTAAATATCAGAATTAAAATTACACAAAAATTCCAGCCATCTGGGTTACATGTTCTAAGCCCTAACTAGCTGTTTAAAGTCCTTCCTCCCTCCCATACATCAAATCAACTATTGAACTTAATGAATTAATGAAGCTATTTTTTTAAAAAATTTTTTTTTAACGTTTATTTATTTTTGAGACAGAGAGAGACAGAGCATGAACGGGGGAGGGTCACAGAGAGAGGGAGACACAGAATCTGAAACAGGCTCCAGGCTCTGAGCTGTCAGCACAGAGCCCGACGCGGGGCTCGAACCCACAGACCATGAGATCATGACCTGAGCCGAAGTCGGACGCTTAACCGACCGAGCCACCCAGGCGCCCCTAATGAAGCTATTAAATCTGATCATTTGTATAAAGGAAGATCACTGGCCCCTGGCACCGGGAGGTCCTCAGACTGGAACTGAGGGTGAAATCTTCAGGCCTTTGAAGCTGACATAGAGGGAAGGGTAGAAATCCTCTGTGAGTCTGGTAAATGTTCTTGTCTGCACACCTTCTGTCTTCTCATATCTGAATTTCTTTCTTTATCAGGCAAGGTGGCTTCTGGGATTCACTGGATTTTCCCCAGCCTCTAAAGAGCCATATGAAACTGCTGTGGAGCTGATTTATTTAACCCGTTTAAATTAAAATTTATTCTCAGGCCATTTGATGCCTTCACTGCACTATCACTCAACTGCCCTGCTTGATAAGTGCTAATCTGCATACAAATATTCTTAGAGGTTATCTGATAAAGAATTGTCTGTGAGTTTATTATTTGCACCCCCCACCCCGCCAAAATTTTAGCAACCTGGCTCCCTGTGCACAGAGCTGCCTGTGACGTTCAAATGAAACCCTCTCTAACTCAGAACTGATGAATCACAGTAATGCATGTTTAACAGGCACCCCGGATGATTCTGATGCAGATGGTTTGTCTACATTTTGAAAAAGAACACTTGACTTAAAGTTTTGACCTGCACCCTCTTCCTTACACTTTCCTCACATCCTAATATGACCCAAGCTGAGGACCAAATTGAGAGAAAATTACGATAGCAAATGAAGAGAGGCACAGACTACATCCTGAGAGTTTAATATCATCAGATTTAGGTTATTTTTTCCCTAGTATTCCATATACATAAATAAATCAGGCTATCTATTTCAAGTACTACAATTGATACTTATCTTTATAAATTTACATACTTAAAAAAATATTTACACACACAAAAGGATTGCCTTTCCTAATCACCAATGAGAAGATAAGCAGAAATGTGACTGGTTTAAATTTACTCCTAAGTGACTTGGAGCTTTCTCTGAAAAATCAAACCCACCACAGAATCAGACACTCTGTCTTTTAAGTCCTTCCTCTGGTTCTCTTCAACAGTCTATGGCAGTTTCAATTTTGTCTAAGAAGGAATTTAGTATTTCATTGTAAGGTCTACACTGTCTCATGTTGTCCCTCCTAGAATTACAGCTTGTTTTAATTTCACCGTTCACTAGTAGCAGAGTAATAGACGGTGTTCCCCTGGAGGACAATGTGCTAAATTTCCTTGCTCTTAGAGGCTATTTGGGAGGAAGGAAAAGAGTGAGAAATGATTTTTTGAATGCTCATGTTTTTCTTATTATCAGCTCTTTGAACAGCCATTAATTCTTTAACAGGAATGTAAAGTCTTTGGCTTCCCTTAGGATACTGGAAGGCCAAGAAAGGCCAATGACACTCCCAAGACCTAAGTTTAAGTTACCAAATTTTTATTCTTTTCTCAAATGGCGCCACTGTGTTGCATATTATCACAAATGTTTCCAGAGACAGAAGCTGAAAAAGAAAACTGTCTACTTTTTCTAGATACTTTCATGGGATGATAAGAGAAGAGAATCTTTTTGTTAGGGTCATTTCTAAACTCATCAACTAAAAGCGAATTATAACTTCCTTTCAAAAAATTTAAATTAAGTCGCTAAATCTAAGAAACAAAGTACCAGTTAATGAAACATTAAGAGTATCTTCAGACGTAAAATGTAATATGCTAAAAACATTCAATGACAACGGCATTTATCACTGTTCTTCTTCATGAATACATATTAAATAGTAAGATAATAGAAGTACAAATGGTCCTAGAAATTCTGATTCTGCTGGTAATCTTATTATTTATGAAATAAAAGTTTCCATTTTGTTTTCTTCAGATCAAAGAAATACGATCTTACCTGCACACTCCCATTACTATGGTACCAGGTCCAATGTAAAGGAGAGCAATGTTGACATTTACACATCAAGACAGTTGAATCCCCCACGTAAGTGATCAATGGTTTGTTTTTTCCATGAATCTCAGGGACTAAGAAATATTTAGAAAAACATGTTACTGAAAGAGTTTGAATAAAGAAACTCATTCAAGTTGAGGACAAATTCTCCTTTCTTTCATTTTCTCATTAATATAATTTGCTTTATGTAATTTTAGCTTCATACAACGTGAAACCATTTATTTTTTAATTGGAGCACAGATGACACACAATATTACATTAGCTTCAGGTGTACATCACACAGTGATCAGATAAGTCTATATGTTATGCTTACCACATGTGTAGTTACCATCTAACACCATGCAACACTATTACAGTATCATAGACTATATTCCCTATGCTGGACCTTTCATTCCATGCCCAAACTGGAATCCTGTACCTCCTACTTCCCTTTACCCATTTTGCCCATTTTCCCCACCACGCCCCACCCCTCTGGCAACCACCAGTTTGATGTCCCTATTTATGACTCTTTTTCTGTTTTTGTTTGTTTTGTAGGACAAATTTCCTAAGAAATTTACTACTCACCGGTAACAGAATCAAAGTGAACACTGAATTTAGAAATGTTAAGTTTTAAGGATGTGAATGACTTGGTAAAGAAAATTAAAACAAAAGAACATAAGCAAAGCAATAAAAAGACAGCCACCAGCTCCATGGTGGAATCAGTTTCTTCTTATTGACCTCAAAGGATATATTATGGAATATACTTACACTAGAGATGTAGACTGATCAACAAAGATTACTTTTACTCATTTATTTTTTCTTTTAGTCATTTGAGCAGATTTTTGGTTTTGTGTTGTTCTTCCCTTTTTTGTTTGGCAACAGAAAGTATAAAAGATAACTGGGCACTTGCTGGATGTATGAATTGTAAAGATGAGGAAGGGAAAAATAATTAGTAATGACTAGGAAAGAAATTCTAACTTGTATAATCGCCAGGGAAATGGTAAAAATAGGTTGGAGAATAGGTTTTCTTTATAGAATCTGTCCTTAGGTGATTAATGTTACAATGATGGGTGTGGGGAGTCTTCTTTATTCCTCATTGTTTAAATTGTGCCTAAATACAATTGTGCGTATCACCCTCTCCTTCATCAAGACTGCTGACCAGCAGAGTGTTGAATGAGGCACTGCTAATAAAAAAGAGATGCAAATAAGAGGAACATATGTCACCCATGACAGTATAAATGCTTTAAGTAATCATAAGAAATGTAACTGAGCAATCTACAAATCAATGGTTCTCAAGCTCCTCAAAACTAAGGAAACATGTTTTTATGAAACTGAATGGTCTACAATTTTACATTAAACAAAGATGTGAACTGCCAATCTGAATTTATAATCACCCACTGATAGTATATGAAAACCTAGTAAGGTTCCACTAGGGTGCTCCTGAGAGAGGAGAGAGGTGAGTATATATGACTATCTTGATTGAAGACATCCCAGCCAGAGAAGATACTCTGTGCATTCCTTTGACTGAGACCACTAGTGTCCCACACTCCTTATTGGTCACCATTAGGCTGAGGGATATTTAGTTAATATGTGGTTAGTATGTGTGCATTTCAAAGGTCAAGTCATTAAGTGTTTGAAGGAAGTCAGCCCAATGTGACAATGATGTGACAAAGAATTGATTTGGGTGCAGGAAATACATACATTAAAATTACAGTTTCAGTGTTACTACTGTTGAGGACGTAGGTAGGACATACCTATCCTGCAGTGTTGTCGTAGAGGATTAAGTATGGGATCATAAAACATTAAGTACTTGGTACAGAGTAAACACCACAAACTTTTGATCATGGACTAGCTCTGCTTTTCTTAACCGATCCTTCTTACAAGTTGTAATGCTCATGGCCTTACTACATAGTGTCATTAGCCAGCTTACTAGGATAGATTATCATTATGTGCGAGGATGATTTCTAGGTCATGTAGTCGTTTTGGACAGAGAAGAAATAAGACTTAGAATAAAAAAAGAAAACTGGAAATTCATCTGAATATATCTCAGAACTGTAGGGACCTGTAAAAACACTCCAAAATGGGGGAAAGCCTCCAAGCTGAGTCCTTGATGGACCACCCAGCCCATGTGAGAAAGGACATTATCAAAGTAAAATAATGAAAAATTCAAGGGATGAATTCACAGGAAACAAGACCCAAAAGAATGTAGAAACAGTAGCTTTGAGATGTGGGTGATGGCACCAATCCATCCTTTAATAACATACATTAAACAACTTAGTGAAGCTGTAAAACAAATTCTACTGCTTGACACACACATTCAAGTACTTGGTGAAAGCAGTTAAATAAGATTTTGTTTGTATAAAGATTACAATTTCAGTATAAATTAAAACAATTAAATCAGAGTGCCTCATTACTGTTCCTTTGAATGAAATTAGTTGAAAGTTAAGTTAAAAAGAAAATCTTGTCAGGGTGCCTGGGTGGCTCAGTCAGTTAAGCGTCTGACTTCAGCTCAGGTCATGATCTCACGGTTCATGGGTTCGAGTCCCACATCAGGCTCTGTGCTGACAGCTCAGAGCCTGAAGCCTGCTTCGGATTCTGTGTCTCCCTCTCTCTCCACTCCCCCTCCCCCGCCCCTCTCTCTCTCTCAAAAATAAATAAACATTAAAAAAAAGAAAAAAAAAGAAAAAGAAAGAAAGAAAATTTGTTTCCAGACCTATGTAGTATACGGAGCAGAAAGAATATATGGAATAATTTTACATACTACATATAATCTAAGAACAAAAAGAAAAGGGCCCATCTACCACACACTAGTTTTCACAAGAAAAAGCAGAATAAAGTAACTAATACTTTAACATAATCTATGACCTAAATTTTTAAATCACAGAATAATTGCTGTCCATGTGCCTTTTTAAAAATAAAAGTAGAGTGTGTCCCTTGCATAAGTGTTCTGTCCTATTAAGTCAAACCACTTTTGTTCAGTGTCCTAAGTCTGTGGCTACCCCCCCTCCCCTCCCCGGGCTCATTCGTAGACCTGGAGAGCCCACTCTAATGTAGGAAAATAACCAATATAAGAAAACTGGAAGCAACTCTAGGATCTAAGAGGATAGATTGACCATCTGTCCTGATATTAACATGCCTGTATTCTAATTCTTGAGAAGACCATACTTTTCAGTGTCAAGATGTTACAGGCCTACATTATGCTGAACCATAGGACATTTTGTTCTGTTTTGTTTTTCTTATGGTAGATCCAGCTTCCTCACTGGACACTGGAGTTGGTGGCTATAGAAGCCTGGACTGAAGCCCCTGGTGACCTCAATAGAGGTTCCCTTCTCCCATCCAGCCCTCCAGCTTCCCAGTCCTAAAGAGGAGGATTATCCTGTATTGGTCGTGGTCCAGGGCACTGATCAGGCCCTGTTCTTCAGGGATAGAAATTTGGAGGTATAAATACCATAGCCTCACACTCAGCATGTTTTTTTCCAGCTCAGGAGGGTATATACTCTTGTCTTGGTAGTAAAGACCAAATGGACCTTGGGCTGAGAAGGAATATATGGCTCTGCTTTAGTTGAAGGTCAGTACAATCTAATTGAGAAAAGAGAAGCCTTCCATGTGGCATAGGCTTCCAAGAATTTCAGCAAGGTTTGTGGCCAAGACTGGCCAATAACAAACTGTTACTTTGCTTGACCATCCCTTTTTTGTGTATATTTTCTTATTTGAGATTTTGCTGTGAGAAGGAATGACTGGACCTAGTGAGAATGAAGTTATTTGTGGGCCTTCTGACAAAACACGATCTATCAATTCAAGATCACTTCCTAATCATACTTCATCCCAGTATGTCCAACACCTGGTGTGGCTTTATTCTTAAATGAAGTATGAGAACACAGAAGCTCTTGGAAAGATCAACCCTCCTTCAGGTGAGGCCTCAACTAAAGACTTATAAATGAAGCAGAGATTTGAGCTTGGCTAAAATAAGGATTCTTTTCGGAAGCCACGAGGCTCCTTCCAAACCTCAGATGAAGCAGAGCCACACTTCTTGAGTTCCACATGAAAAGGTACAACATGTATATATCTGGCACTGTTTTTCAGTAGTGCAGCTCTGTTATAGTTACTTCTAGAGCTAGGCTAGGCTCGCCTCGAAACAAACACTGCTTTGAAGGCAGACTTTGAAACCAGTTGTGTTGGCCACTAGTCAAGGGCACAGTTTCTGCTTTCCTTGTGTGTTGATCTCCTATCCCAGATACCTTTCCTGGTTCTCAATCTCAGCATGATTCTTTCTGGAAATTCATTAGGACATGCTTTATTGGGAAAATCCGTGTTGAAATAAGATCAAAATATTGAAATCTACCTGTAAGCTAAGAATCAAAAGTGGAAGAAAGGCAAAATTTGGGGGAAGAAACATGGCAGAAAAACACTGTTTTTCAGTAGGCCTCTAAGAGGCACAGGGTTGGAAAGCATGACTGGTAGCTGAAAGGGGATTTTCAAGAAAATCTGGGATATTTTATGAGGTTTGGGTGAGGAACATACAGCTCTCCTGCTAAATCATTCCAATGAAATGCTAAGATCAGGGTACAGACAGCAGACAACTAACTGTGCAGTGACTTAGTGATGCTACAGGGAAACAAAAGCAAAATTCTATTTTCTTTTCATCTCCTCTGTTTTCTTGACTATCCCCTAGACTCATGACCAAGAGGACATGAACCACTGCTCTGCTATGCTTTATATGGCTGATAACAGCAGTATGGATCTAAATAATAAAATGCACTATGGTCAGGAAACATGAATTTGTTTGAACTTCTCCAGAGGTCACAGTTGGTTGTGGGCTGCTACTTATGTTTGGAAATATTTATGCAAAGAAGGACAGTGATACAGTAGTCGAATGTGTTCTGTTGACCTTCTGAAACTTTGGATAAAGCAGGACAGGTGAGAGTCTTGGGAATGGAAGAATCCCAAGTTTGAAGATGGCAAAATTGCTAATTCAAACTCGTGTCTAATAAGATGCAGTCTGGGATGTACCTGGTGACAGTAAAAGCCCAATGGAGTTGTAAGGTGAGAGATTTATATTTGCATATTCATGGACTAGAAAAAAATCAGCTTGTGTCATTTTGGGCTCAAAGACATTAAGGTATTATCAAATTAGGAAAAAGATCCTTTTCCATAGTTGAAGATAGCTAACTAGACTTCAACACCAGGGTTTGAAGCTGAAGTTCCAACTGACTCTATTATGCTACTCTTCCATACTTTGACTCCTTGGAAACTTCCTAGTAAAGGCAGATGGCCACTCCAAGACAGGTTGTGCAGTACTTGGTACTATCAAAATCTCACCATGACTTCTAAAAAGTTCTATGTGCTATTACTTGTCCCTCACCAACCACATTTCTGCATCTTTCTACTACGAGATTTTAACATTGATGAATATCGTAGAAGTTTTCAGCAACTATGTCGGAATACTTGACCCACTGCCGAGGAACACCATAGCCCAGCATTCATTCATCTTTCTTGAGGGAAAAGTAACCACTGACATATTAGCACTTGCAAGCTTCCACGATGACTTTGCTCTCTCGCCTGTACCGGCATCAACAGCCAAACACACAAAGTTTGCTTTATACTAATCAGTGATGTTGAAGCCTTTTTACAGTCTTGTGGTAATAAACCAACCCGCTCCCATAAAGGCCAAAGCAGGGATTTTGCGGATGAACTGTTCTGAGGACTCAGGCTCATACCCTATAGTTGACTCATATAGTCAAGAGCAGAATGCGTTTTTTGGCTGGATTTAAAATAGAGGATAAAAAAGCCTTTTCAACCACACTCAGCTGTAGCATTGCTAAGGAAAAATAACCCTTCTTCTTAGGAAGAACCACAAACAAGCCATGTGGAGACATAATATAGTAGGATATTTATAAAAATATGTATCTTACAGATCTAACTACATAATAACTAATATGAATGAATTATTCTGCAGATGCCTTGAAATTGTAATCAAATGCAATTTCTCCTCCAAGCAATATTCAATCTAGATGAATTAAAGGAAATTATTATTTTACCAAAGAAGATCTGGAAAGCCCAAACTTATTAATTTTCTAAATAACTTCAGGATACAGTAGATACTTAAAAGTTACATTAATGATAAGTGGACATTAAAGACCAAAACACTGAGCTAAACTACTTTAAGAATACTATAAAAAGAAAAAAATAGTAAATATTCAGTGGCTCTATGCATTCCTCAAGCATTTGATTTCAAACCTAGGCCCTGTGTTGGTGCTCCGGAGACCAGCCAGAATTAGCCTCGATATCACAAAATAGATATGGAATCCAGAGGCCTTCTCCAAGAACACTCAGCATTAAGTGTATTGGCACATTGAAAAGTAAAATGCTTCTGTTCATCTTCACATTAGAGGCAGGAGAAATCACTACTAAATAATAATTTAAGTAATTTATTATAAGAGAGCTGATAGGAAAAAGTATAATATATTCAATATTTAAATTCTGAACAGGCATTACTAGTACATATTTTTATTTATTTTATTTTATTTTTTTAATGTTTATTTATTTTTGAGAGAGAAAGAAAGAGACAGAGTGAGAGTGGGGGAGAGACAGAGAGAGAGGGAGACACAGAATCTGAAGCAGGTTCCAGGCTCTGAGCACAAGGCCTGATGCGGGGCTCAAACTCACAACCATGAGATCACGACCTGAGCTGAAGTCCGACACTTAACCAACTGAGCCACCCAGGTGCCCCACTAGTACATATTTTTAGAAAAGAGTACTATTTAGGAGGGGGGGGGGGGGAAGCAATTTTTAAAACTGAATCTCCTGGAATCATTTTAAGCCTGAAGATTTGATGAGTATTTCCTCAAAACTATAGGATTTCTTTACACATTGAAGGGAGACTCAATAAAATGTTTACTAGGATTGTGTGTATGCGTATGTGTTTAATATTCTTTTAGCTCATTAGGAAGGAAGGAAGGAAGGGAAGAGGGGACTGGGTGAGGGGGAAGAGGAAGGAAAGACAAAGACAAGGGAAGGAAGGGAATAAGAGAAGGAAATATATAGTGTTATCTATCCTTTACTAAATTAAATTAAGCAAACAGAGGAAAAGAGGTTAAGAGAGAATGTCCATGATCAAATAATCAAAGGATGGTAATAGTTTCTGCCTTTGCAGAGACCAAATTGCATGAACACAAGGATTTATTACATTTACCGAGTAGGAACATTTACAAAACCACATGAAGGAAACGAATCTGTGAGTATAGAGGGAATATAGGGAGGGATGTAGGAGCAAACCATCTTAAATGAAGACAATACTGAAGCAGGCCATTCTGCTCTTGATGGGGCTTTGGAGATGGTATCCATATTTTGTCAGAACAGCTAGCCAGACTTCAAAATTTTCAGGAAAAGTAGAGAACAATTTCTCATGTACGCTGGGAAATTAATGTAAAGCAAAGCCCAAAATAGTGAATATGGCAACAGACCACATTTCCCAAATACCAGCATGGACATTGTGGTTCTCAAATCCATCACAAAATAGGGGTTTTTCATGACGATAATTATCCAACTCAAAGATCAGTCTTTATTATGAGATTGAGATCTTTAAGGTTTTGGTTTAATGATAGTAAAAGTAAAATACTCTGATTTTCCTTTGTTTGTACCACAGGAGAGTACTATGGATTGTATTCTGGAGTGTGTCCTTATTTGAGGAGACCAAAAACAGGCAACCCTTTGTGCATCTCCATATTATTTTTAAATGTTATGGATCCCTGAAACCCCTAAGTCCTGGAGCCACTGATAGATACATAACACCAGATCGCATTCTCACAGTCCAGGGGTGCAATAACAGATACCTAGAGGGATAGTATAAAAGCTCTGAGTTTAGTGGGCTAAGCAAATGAAAAAATAAATGAACTCAAGAGACTGTTATGACTTGCAAATAACCTGGCACCCCAATCTTTCAAACTAAAATTTGTGCTTTAATCTAGGGGAGGGAGGCTGGATGGCAAGTTGATTGGGAAACACAAAGTCTACCACTGGGAAGACTGGGAAGCTCCATTTTTAAGGTCACAACTTAGGATTCAGTGAAAAGCATATGATTTTCTCTCAGCTAATTATGTTTAGTGCTGTAATGATAACTTAAATATTTGGATATTTAGAATTTTAAAAATTTCATGCTGAAATTATCACTCTATAAATTATTAGTACTGACCTTTGAAGTTAAATGTACCTCTTTGTTCCTTTTCTCCTCCAAAGAAACAAGAATAGCTTCCCATTTGTTTGCTATTAATGATGGTAAACCTAAAGAGAATTTATTAATATAGACTTAGTTCTCAAAACACTTCTTGATCAAACTGAAAAAGACTTAGCATTCAGTCAAAATTCTAAAATAGAAACAGTCCCGTAAATATGCAAAATAGAACATTAGCATAACTTTCAAGAGACAGCAAAGGAAAGAATGCCCAGTCAGCAAAAATGTTAAGAAGTTAACAAATTTCATCTAGCCATGCAGGTTAAAATTTTATATACTTACATGTACTGGGCATACAGGATGCATCCTGTTGCATTGGTGAGATAATTCTCAAGTAGTTCATCACCTTTTTTCCAAGTCACATTTACTGAATTCACACCCCTAGATATTGTGATTTGGCATGTGAGTTCTATATTAGAAGGTCTTTCTAAAGTGATGTTTTTTTCCACCGGTACATTGGAATGTTCTATTAGCCACAAAAGAAAACCAAGAAAAAAAAAGTTGTAAAGTTACATTTAGGGGAGACCCAACATATATATATAGATAGATCTATATCTATCTATATATCTATATCTATATATATATCTATATATCTATATCTATATCTATATATCTATATCTATATCTATATATCTATATAGATATAGATATATAGATAGATATAGATCTATCTATATATATATATGTATATAAAGCAGTTTTAAGTAATCAATAACAATGCTCTATCAACCTTTTTTTTTAATGTTTACTTAGTTTTGAGAGAGAGAGAGAGAGAGACAGAGCATGAGTGGGGGAGGAGCAGAAAGAGAGGGAGACACAGAATCTGAAGCAGGCTCCAGGTTCTGAACTGTCAGCACAGAGCCCGATGTGGGGCTCAAACCCATGAACCGTGAGACCATGAAATGAGCCAAAGTCAGACGCAGACCGACTGAGCCACCCGGGTGCCTCAATAGTTTCTTAATGTAACATTCCTTTGAAGAATTATTCCTCTGTCAACATAGATTAGGTTCCCTATATTAATCTTTTTCATTGTCACAGCTGAAGAAAGGGTTTGTTACATTGACAGAATAGCAAAAGCTTAAGGCTATGATGTTAATCTTAAAATCTCTAGCTGACAAGGATATAGGGAATGAGCACTGTATAAAGGAGTGCCTTATGCTGATAGCACAGAAACAGTCCAACTGCAAAAACAAAGGAAACCTAAGGGAGAGAATGAAGTAACTGTTGGGACTCCTTTCAGGAATCATGTTCTTTGTAGTTCTGACAAGAATGTATCAGTATCCAGCAAATGAATGAAGAAACTCTAGAAATCTGACACAATGATGTTGCAGATCTGGGCATTTTGCATGAATTGCTGCAACCCTCCCCAACACACAATTGTGTGTCCCTTGGGGAGGAATACCCCACTACCTAAGCTGTACTTATGTCCCAAAATATAAAATAAAGGGGGAGAGGGTCCTGAAACGAAGTCTCTAGATCCATCTACCAGTTTACAGGAAATACAGAGGATGGGAAAAACATGTTAAACTGCACCCCGTGAAAGTGATCAACAAAATCTGGAGTGTGAGAAAACTCTACAAGACGAATGATCTGGTTTTGTCAACTGATAAATTAGAAAAGGGAAAGAAACGAACCTAAAAATAAAAAGATACTTTAAAAACACGCCTTTAGAAAAGGAACTAAAACCAACCTGTAATATTTAGGGATGTACACCTGCGTAATAAAACAATTTTAAAAACCAAGGCTGTGACTGTATAAAAATCAGAGTAGTGCTGGTTACTCTTAAAGGGAAGTAAAGGGTTGTGTTTGTGGGAGGGCACTGCCTTATAGAAACACGTTTCTCAATCTCATGGTCAGTAGCGTGGTATCACTAAGAGCAGAACGCAGAGCCAAAAATGTGGAAAAGAAAAAAGAGAACCTAAGTAGCATAACATCATTTTTAATTCCACTTAAAACTTTACAGAAATGCTTCCTTAAGCAATGACCAGGTGCAAAGTTAGCACAGGTAGTGTGAGGTGCTTGGTGAGCACAAGCTTGAAATAACTGCTCTCGGAATTACAAGAGTGCTGAGTAAACAACAAAAACAAAAACAAAAACACCTAGGTATAAACAGATCTTAACAACATCCAGTTATACAGGGAAAAAAACTGAGTCAGACAAACTGAAGGAATTTACACGTTTTGGCTCATTTTCTGAGTGCACCAAAAATAAGACTAGGTACTAGTAAGCATGAGAAAATGTTTTAAGATTTTTTATATTCGGTCCTAAACTTCTGTCTTCTGTTCCTCATTCGCCTTTAGCTCTGGGGTACCCTTAAAAGTTAGTCCTGTCTCTGTCAAATCAAGAAATTTACTTCACTAGTCAATTTCATAAAGGAGTTCTCTACACAGTCTGTGCCTTCACCCAATATAGCATATTCTGGTATCTTACTACCACATTACAAAAAGTGCTTTACCATAGGTTAAAAATGGCCTTAATTGTTTAACCTGACTACCTCTTTTCACAGCTTATGTTTTATTTAATGTCTCCCAAGTATCAGCCATTGCCAGGGACTACATACGCCTTGAAATTCTCTTTCCCTTGCTTCTATTTCAGGATTTTAATACTTTGCTGGCCACACCAACTCCTCCAACCACCCATAAATGTGGTATCCCTTGGGACTTTGCTCTCTGGCCCCTTTCCTTTTCAATTTGACACTCCCATGTTGGATTCAACTATTATCTCTAATCTCCTTTATTCACAAAACTCTTAGCTCCATTCCAGACTTGCTTCTGGATCCCCATGTCCATAGCTCTGGTGTCTACTGAGCATCTAAACCTAGATATCCCGCAGGTGCTTCAAACTCAATATACCCAAGGGAGATGGATTAGCCTTCTCTTCCCCTGACCCACAACACCGAATCACATATGGGAGAGTTCAGTTGATTCCAACTCTGAAATGCAAATATATTTGCCCAGTTGTCTCCAGCCACTTTTAATGTATGCCTTTGAGGTGATTCAGGACACACTCCCCTCAAAATATGTCACCTTGGTATCCTGGATTTTTAAAAACATTTTAAAATGTATTTTATTTACTCTGAGAGAGAGAGAGAGAGAGAGAGAGAGAGGTGGAAATCAAAAGATGGAATCAATTTCCACCAAAAGAGATGGAAATTGGCAACATGCAACAACATGGATGGACCCCAAGGACACCAACCACAAGTGAACTAAGCCAGCCATGGAAGGACAAATACTGAATGACTGCACCCATCTGGAGGGGTCTGCATTTCTTCAGCATTTGCTCATAGCAGTTATGGTCTTTGCTGGTCCTTCAGGGATCCTTAGAAAGCTGAGCTAGTTTGCTTTATCTCCTTGCTGCTGTGTGACAGGAAATATTAACTTACAGAGAAGTAAGGGGCCACAGGAGGTCAAAATGTCCAAGGTGCGTCTATTGAAAATTCTTTCACATCCTGCAAAACTGCTCACTTGTTGCTTCAGGGACAAAGTCTTTGGAGATTTCTGTGAGTCTTTTCGCCAGGGCTAAGCTGAGTGTCAGTCATTACTGCTGGCCTCTGCTCAGCAGAGTTTATGCTGGCAAGGTACCCCTGCTCAGAATGAGGAGTCCCAGGCCTTGGAGCTGCAGGCCATTGAGCTGCCAGAGGCCCGAGAGGCCGGAGCACCCAGAGAAGGCTATTTTGACCCTTGCATTATTTCCCTGGCACCTCGTGGGGCTGACGACAGACTATCTTTCTTGCGGGAGGACTCGCGAGAAGACATGGCAGCACTATCACTCCTAGCGAGAGGCCTTTACATTCCAGAAGGTGACTCCGGGACACCACGCTCTTTTCAGTGATGTGGCTCATTGGAGCCTTCCAACATTAGGAAGTTAGAATATGAATTTTCACCCCCATTTCACAAGGCAGCCGCCCAGTGTCAGGTTCCTTGCCTGACATTGCTGACAGGGCAATACAAAGTATCTTCATGTTGGACACCTCAGTTTCCTCATCTGTAAAATGGCACAATACATATTTCCTGAGACTGCAGAAAGAATTAAATGAGCTATCATGGGGTAAATGTTAGTAATATATTAATTGCTGAATAATTCCCCCACTTAACTTCCTCTCACCATTTATCTCACTGGGGAATATAACAAAAGCTATGTGTTACCTAAAGTTATGTATTTTTCACATCATTCCATCTTTATAGCAGTTCTATGACATAAGTACCATTTTTATCATTCCTACGTCAAAGATGAGGAAGCTGAGGCAAAGGAAGGTTACCCATCTTTCCCTAGATCACATATCAAGACAACGACAGATGTTAATACAAAATTAGGTGTGGCCGGGTTCGGATTCTTACAACCAATGATGTGTACCGACTCTCAAAGATATGAAATTCTTATGATAATGGAATGCTCTTCCTCATCACTTTCAAACTATTAAACTGCGGTCTTAAATGAAAGAAAATATAAATAAAAGATGAAATAAACTTATAATGCAGCAACATAGCAATGTGATGACAGATGGTGTGATCAACATACTTTAAACATTCACACTTTCAACTGAATGCGTGTAGCCTTTCTTTGTGTCAGGCCAGTTTCTCAGCCTTCCTTGTCACCTCCCTGCTTCTTGGAATACTTCGCAGAAGCTTCTGCAGCTTGCTTTCCTATCAGAAGATCAAAAACATGTAAAAAGTCTTGCCTCTATTTTGTAGTTAGCCAACAAACTAATATGTCCATTGAACTCAATGGACAATGTTTCAACTTCCCCAAAACCACAACTGCAATGTATTTCTGCTATTTTGGAGTGTTGCAAAAACATCCATGACATCAACATTTCTAAGACTATACCCAATTGCTCAATTTCTGAACTATATTTTTAAAAGGATGTTCTTAAAGTCAAATGGTAATTTACATCTGTCTCTTCCTAATTCTCTTTTATTTTCATAATTAAAAGTTTTTAAGTATATGGACATTTAAGCAATTTGAAATCTTCAGAGAAATGACAACAGTAGGAACTTAATGGGTCTATTTAGGAATCATATCACTCAAAATAAAAGTCTACTTTGTTCCTCTATAGAAAAAAAAGTGAAAAAGGCAAATTGAAATTTCTTGCATAAGACAGTGTTTCCAAATATGCTTTAAAAGCAGTAACTTTTATTTGCAAGAGTTAAATGTACCACAACATAAAAAAACTGGTAAAATGGGACAATTCTGACTGGGGCAGAGATAGGAAATATGGGGCTCTTCTTTATTTTACTGTAGATGTCAGTGAGGTCCCATGTTACATCCTAAAATATAGATGGAACATTTAGAATCTTGACAGAAATCGTCAGAAGGCCACTTGAACATGAGGCCAACATCTGTACACAAAACGGATTCCTATTTTTAACATTTTGTTGCTCCATTTATATGATGCTTCTTACTGTACGGAGTTTAACTGACTTTATGAAACAATTCCTCTGAATAAGAATAAAATATGGTATCTTAAACTTCATATTCAAAATTTGTACAATAACACAAGAAAATTGCTCCTTGCTTCTTGTAATTTTCAGCTTCTCCCAAATTAAATTTCATATTGAAGTAAAGAATCATGATTATTTTTTTTCTCTGCATCTGTTATTTAGATGCCATCTGATCAGCACAATACTGATGTGATAGAGTCTAAAATACACATGGTTTGTCAGTAAGATACTACCTCACACTAGTCAGAGTGGCTAACATTAGCAACTCTGGCAACAACAGATGTCGGCAAGGATGCGGAGAAAGAGGATCTCTTTTGCACTGCTGGTGGGAAAGCAAGCTGGTGCAGCCACTCTGGAAAACAGTATGGAGGTTCCTCAAAAAGTTAAAAACAGAACTACCCTATGACCCAGCAACTGAACTACTAGGCATTTATCCAAGGGATACAGGTGTGCTGTTTCCAAGGGACACATGCACCCCCATGTTTATAGCAGCACTATCAACAACAGCCAAAGTATGGACAGAGCCCAAATGGCCATTGATGGATGAATGGATAAAGAAGATGTGGTATATATATATACACACACAATGGAGTATTACTTGGCAATCAAAAAGAATGAAATCTTGCCATTTGTAACTACGTAGATGGAACTAGAGGATATTATGCTAAGTGAAATTAGTCAGAGAAAGACAAATATCATATGACTTCATTCATATGTGGAATTTAAGATACAAAACAGATGAACATAAAGGAAGGAAAGCAAAAATAATATAAAAACAGGGAGGGGGACAAAATATAGGAGAATCTTAAATACAGAGGACAAACTGAGGGTTGCTGGAGGGGCTGTGGGTGGGGGGATGGGCTAAACGGTAAGGGGCATTAAGGAAGACACTTGTTGGGATGAGCATTGGGTGTTATAGATAGGGGATGAATCACTGGAATCTACTCCTGAAAACATTATTGCACTATATGCTAACTTGAATGTAAATTTAAAAATAAAATTAAATAAATAAATAAATAATAAAATACATGTGGCTCCTGAATTCCATAACCTTAGAACAGAAACTCACCAACATGCACAAGAAACCTAAATGGGTATAAGCCTAACCTGAGTATAAAATGTATATTTAAAAAGTATATAATAAGGAGCACCTGGGTGGCTTAGTCGGTTGGGTATATGACTTTGGCTCAGGTCATAATCTCACAGCTTGTGGGTTCAAGCCCTGCGTCGGGCTTTGTGCTGACAGCTCAGAGCCTGGAGCCTGCTTCAGATTCTGTGCCTCCCTCTCCCTCTGCCCCTCCCCTGCTCGTGCTCTGTCTCTCTCGGCCTCTCAAAAAATAAATAAATGTTAAAAAAATTTTTTTAATGTATATAAGAAAAGTATGTGTGTGTATGTATACATGTGTCTGTACACACACACACAAACACACACACACAGTCTCCAAGTCTTCCCTTTGGGATCCCTCAAGCTCTAGGAACTATGTGACTGGTGTTATATAAGCACAGCTTAGTCTCAAAATTTTTGGAATTTTATGCAGGCAGCATCAAAAGTCAGGGAAATACTAGAAAATGTAGATGGCTTCTACACAAATGAAGCCGGGTTTACCAACCATAATTCAAAGATTCAGCAATATGATGGAAAATGTTATAAAATTAGCCAAGAAAAGATGTTAGTTAGACTTCATTAAATGAAGTTCCTGCTGGTCACTTAGTACCAAGTATAACAGTTATTTCTCTACTTTCTAAACTGCCTTGAAATCATTTCAAATAACCATTTAAAAGGGACATGGTTCCATTTGAATTTTAGAAAGGCACATTTCTTCTTGTTTTCAACAATGTAGCCTTTAATTTGAGGGTATAGCATTGAGTAATAATCCATCAACTAAATACCTTTTTATACAACATAAGGAATAGGAGGTACTGTAATAACTGTTCATATCAGTTAGAGAGAAAATACAACTAATAGTTAAACTGTTTTAGTAATAAAACAGGTTACTATGATTTCCAGATAACTAACACAAAATTAATCCAACACTGTAGTAGTAGATTATCCTATTTTTGGATAACCAGAATCTGAATACCATTCCCGTACATGTAAGTTTTAATGAGAGGCAAAGCCCCCTCAGTCACTATGTAAGCCGAAAAACCAGATATTTCTTCTACCTCTCTGAGGGTAAGGGCATGGCCACTTGACAAATCATATTCTCCCATCCAGGACTTTAAAATTAGAGAGAATGACTAAAGGCCCTACACAGAATTGAGAAATTAATCACACAGCAATGGCAAACGTTTAGCAATGATAGGGTATGTGTTCATATAGTCATTCATTCAAAACTTATTTACTGAACACCTACTACATGCCTTTCATTCATCCATTCATTCACAATTGTACTAAAAATCTACTAGGTGCCTTTACTCTGAGCACTGATATCAAGAGTACAGTATTAGCAACAATATCTTAACCAGATGATTTCAGGGTTTCTTGCTGTCTGCCCTCCTTAGGTCTTTGGCATATTCGAGACTTTGGTTTCCATCCGAATCATAAATCTGGAGAAATAGAAAGCCTGGGGGACAAGCTTTTTGACATTGGTGTGGGCAATGATTTCACGGATATGAGCAACAAAAACAAATATAAACATGTGGAACTATAGCAAACTAATAGGTTTCTGTATAGTAGGGGTACGCAGGTGGCTCAGTTGGTTAAGCATCTGACTCTTGATTTATTTAGGCTTAGGTCATGATCTCAAGGTCATGAGATAGAGCCCCGTGTTGGGTTCCACACTGAGTGTGGAGCCTGTTCAAGACTCTCTCTCCCCCTGCCCCTCTCCACTGCTCACTCTCAATCTCTCTCTCTAAAATAAATAAATAAATAAATTGAATTGCATTGCATTGCATTGAAATGAAATGAAATGAAATGAAATGAAATGAAATAAAATAAAATAAAATAAAAACAGGCAAAGGAGCTGAATAAACATTTCTCGAAAGAAGAGATACAAACGGCCAACAGATACTTAAGAAAAGGGAACTCCTGTACACTGTGAGTGGGAATGTAAATTGGTTTAGCCAGTATGGAAAACAGTATGGAGATTCCTCAAAAAATTAAAAACAGAACTGCCATATGATCCAGCAATCCCATTTCTGGGTATGTACCTAAAGGAAATGAAATCAGGATTTCAAAGAGATATCAGCACTGCCATGCTCACTGCAGCATTGTTCACGAGAGCGAAGATGTGGAAACAATCCAAGTGCCCACAGAAAGAAGGATGGATAAAAAGGATGGAACATTATTCAGCTGTGAGAAAGAAGGAAACTCTGCCTTTGACGATAACAAGGATGAACCTGGAGGACATTATGCTAAGTGAAATAAGCCAGACAGGAAGAGACAAATACTGTATAGTTTCACTTTTGTGTGGAACCTAAAAATAGAAAGAAAAAAGCTGAACTTGTAGAAGCAGAGAGAGTAGAAGGATGGTTACCAGGGATTGGAGGAGTGGGGGAAATGAGGAGATGCTGGTCAAAAGGTACAAGGCTGCAATTCTGCAGGGTAAGACTAGAGAGCTAATTAATGTACAGCATAAAGACTACACTTAATAACACCGTACTGAACACTGCAAATATGCTAAGACAGTAAATTTCAGGTGTGCCCATCATACAAAAAAACCAACTTTGTGAGATGCTATGTTAATTCATTGACTATAGCAACATTTCACTATATATGTATAACAAATCAGTATGCTGCACACCCTAAATACATACAATTTTTATTTTCTTATTTTTCTTTTTTTCTTTTTTCTCTTTTTTTTTAAAATTTGCATCCAAATTAGTCAGCATATAGTGCAACAATGATTTCAGTAGATTCCTTAGTGCCCCTTACCCATTTAGCCCATCCCCCCCCCACACCCCCTACAATAACCCTGTTTGTTTTCCATATTTATGAGTCTCTTATGTTTTGTCCCACTCCCTGTTTTTATATTATTTTTGTTTCCCTTCCCTTATGTTCATCTGTTTTGTCTCTTAAAGTCCTCGTATGAGTGAAGTCATATGATTTTTGTCTTTCTCTGACTAATTTCACTTAGCATAATACCCTCTAGTTCCATCCACATAGTTGCAAATGGCAAGATTTCATTGTTTTTTATTGCCAAGTAATAATCCATTGTGTATATATACCACATCTTTATGCATTCATCCATCGATGGCCATTTGGGCTCTTCCCATACTTTGGCTATTGTCGATAGTGCTGCTATAAACATGGGGGTGCATGTGTCCCTTAGAAACAGCACACCTGTATCCCTTGGATAAATATGTAGTAGTGCAATTGCTGGGTCATAGGGTATATTTTTTAATATATTTTAAAAAGGAAAAAAATTAATTGTAATAGATATTCTAAGTCGAATGAGATTTAAATCACAGGTGATAATATAATATCAGAAAATCATTCGTTCCCCTCCAAATTATTCTACAGATTCAGTGAAAAATCAGTCAAAAACCAAGCAGTATTTGTTGTGGAATTTGATTCCAAAAAAATCTACATGAAAGAGTAAAAATGCAGGACATTAGAAAACCTATTAAAAAGAAAAGAACAAAGATATAAAGATGTATCATAATGTTTCACAAAATTAATATTAATGTATTCATGATGCTAAAAAACACCAAGAAATTAATGGAATAAAATTTCTGGATTGCAACTTGGAAACTATTAGTGGTCAAGAAGTCAAGATAACAGTTACCATGAGATTTGTTTTTTAATGAATTAGAAGAGAAATTATCAGTGTAACACAACTATTAGGTGTGGGCATAGCTTAATGAGCATTTTGTTTAGTGTGTGTGTGCATGTGTGTGTGCTGCGTGTGCATGGGTGGTGAATCAGGTTATAAGGTAAATTCATTTCTTACTGTGCCCAACTCTATAAAATGTCCAAAACACATTGAAACAACAAAGGAACAGAGTAGAACGTGGGAATTTGGAATATGATTAGGGTGATGTTTCAAAGCTAAAGGAAGAAGGAGAACTATTCAATACTGAGTGTTGAGACAATGGCTATCTACATAAAAATAATTTAATAAAGTTAGTGCCCTATCACACACAGTAAATAAAAGTACATTTCAAATGGATTGAAAACTGAAAGGTGAAAAACTCCTATGAAAATACTTCTATAAAAATGATAGGAGAAAACAAAAACAGTGAAACTTCCTCACAATAAAAAACACCATGCAAATGTTTAAAGACAACTGGGAGACAGTATTTGTAATTTCAGTAAAAAGTACAAATCAGTACTTAAAATTTATAGCTGTCTTCCAGACATCAATTTAAAAATATATAAACCCAATAGATAAATGGATACAGGATGTTAACAAACACACATATACATATATATAAGTAGGTCCAACTCCAAAATGCAAATTAAAACAAAAGTGATACAGCTTTTAGCGCTCATGCTGCCAAAAACCAAAGAGTTTAATAATATCAAGTGCTGGTTAGGATCGAGGGAGAATTATAGTCAAATATGGGACTAAGGGAGAGGTAAACTGTCACTTTAGAGGGCAAATTGCAAGTCTGTATTAAAATTAAAATGCACATAATTTCTGATTCAGCAATTCTACTATGTGGTATTATCCCTAGAGGAGCACATGCAGTCATGCCCAGAGAGAGAGATGTAGAAAGAAGTGTTCATTATTGAACGGTTTACAATAGAATAAAAGTTCAACAAACTGGGGTACATTGAGAGGAAAATGTCTAAGAAGGCTGGTATATTTATACTGTGTGCACAAGTAAAAGAAACAAGCTATGCCCATGTAATATGGCTAGATCTCCAAGAATTAATACTGAATGATAACAGAAAGCAATATGCAGAACAATACATTTGGGTTTAAAACACTAATTTTAAAGAATACAAAACAATGCACACAGTACTCTATAGTTTCTATGAATACAAACACACACACATACACACACACACACACACACACACACACACACACACACACACACTCATTGAACAGAGGTTACTCCTGGAGAGGAGAGACTTGAGACAGAAGCAGGGGTTGTGCAAAAGGGCTTTGACTTCCTCTGACAAGTTGTTTTCAACACCAGAAATTCTATTTGGCTATTTTTCAAACATGCTTTGTCTTTTTTTTTTTTTTTGATAGTGTAATATTTTCTCATGTTTTAATATTTCTTCTTCTATACCTCTACCTACTATTTCTATGATATAACAACTCTAGACAATCTAATCCTGCTGTTCCTCAGTGGACTCTCAGTCTTGGGGACTACTCCACTGTATTTTGTATTTCTGACTTGTAAGTCCTCAGTAGAGATTCCACAGCCAGAGCAGGCGATGTGTCCTTCCATAAAGTTTTTTCATTTGCTTCTCTGCAGAATTATTACCTGCCAGGGTCATGTTTGTGTTATTTTTCAGCTTGCAGGCTCCTGTATAATCCAAGTAATGTAAATGTGCACTCTAAATCTCATTGAGGGCAGGCCCTTGACTTTGAGTACTCAGGGTCTTTGTTTTTGATGCAGAACAAGGCTAAACCAAGGCTAAAATCATGGCCTGGTGCTAACCCACTATTCCCCACCCCTTCTCACTTCCTAGGCCAAACCTCTTTTCACTGTATTTATAGCCTTCTGGCGGTTTTCAGTTCCACCTTTCTGGAAGGATCGGCTTTCTGGGGATTTTCAGTTCGAACTCCCCTCCTTGCTTAGATTCAATGCCTTATTCTCAGATCTGTGGCTCTTGGAACTCAAATACCTTGTTGACAAACACAAAGAAAACCAACACATCCGTTCACAAACTTGATGCCTGGTCATCAGTTTTGGCTGGCAGATATTGTTTTTACTTTTTGTGTACTTAACTAAATACTTAAAAGAATGTTTGAGATATTTTAAATTTTCTAGATATGGTAGGAGGATTTTCAGATTCCCTAATTTAGTATATTGCTGGAAATAAAAGGTTACAATATTTTTTTTTAATGTTTATTTATTATTGAGAGGCAGAGAGAGACAGAGCATGAGTATGGGAGGGGCAGGGTCTGAGGGAGGCACAGAAGCCAAAACAGGCTCCAGGCTCTGAGCTGTCAACACAGAGCCTGACGCAGGGCCTGAACCCACAAACTGGGAGATCATGACCTAAGCCAAAGTCGGACAATCAACCAACTGAGCCACCCAGGCGCCCCAAAATGTTTCAATATTTTTGAAAATCAACTCACTTTTACTTATGTAATTAAAAATTAATTTAAAGTGCTAAATACAAGGGTGCCTGGGTGGCTTAGTCAGTTAAGCATTTGACTTCAGCGCAGGTCACTATCTCTCGTTTCATGAGTTTGAGTCCCACGTCAGGCTCTGTGCTATCAGGAGCCTGCTTCTGATTCTGTGTCTTCCTCTCTCTCTGCCCCTCTACCGCTCACACTCTGTCTCTTTCTGTCAAAAATAAATAAACATTAAAAAAAAAAACCTAAAATGCTAAATACATATCAGAGAAACAGAAACTACTTCTCTATACGTGCTTTATTGAAGATGTAGCTTTTGACTTAATTCTGAAAGACTGGGAAGATCTGAATGTAAGCAGCAGACAAGGGAAGAGATGGGACTATATCCTATCAAGTTCCCTGTCCCACTTATGCTAGGATGTCCCGTCCCTGCTCCTTACCACCATCATCTAACTTTTTCATTAGATTCTTCACCCAATGTTAACAAGCACGTGATTATTAAATCATTTGTCTTCTTATGTTGACGGGGTGGGGCACAGTTACACAGCTGTTCTTTAGGTATAGAGCAGTGGTTCTCAACTGGGTAGATTTTGCCTCCCCAGGGGACATGTGGGTGGCACCGTGTGGAGAGCTTTTCGGTTGCCACAACTTGGTGAGTGCTACTCAAATCTAGTAGGTAGAGGCCAGGGATGCTACCAAACATCCTCCAGTGCCCCCCAGTAGCCCCACTGCCCCTACAGCAAAGAATGATCCCGTGTAAAAGGTCAGTACTTCTGCTAATGAGAAACCATGGTGAATGCGTGCAGCTACTGCCACTTATATCACTACGGTAGCTCCCTCTTCCATATCTTTCTGTCACTCTGAATGTTAATATTCACTTCGTTTTTCTCTGCACATCAGCAGCGTCTGCAGAAGGTGTGATGACTGAGAGTCTGGCCCTGAGAAACATCACACCCATTTGAACCTCCTCGGAATCCTTCTAAGGTCTTCTCTGCCACAAGGGGTCTGAGCAGCCAAATATAAGGGACTCATTATTCTTTTTCTTTTTCGACTAAAAAGTCCATTTCTTTTTCTCTCTTCCTGAATCCTTTTTCTCAATCTCATGGACCAGGTTAGAGTCTGAGAGGTCCTAACCCTGACTTCTTGACTCTAGCTCTAGGCAACAAGGCTACCTTCCTTTCCCAACCTTAACGACTCTTCTCAAATTTCACTCCATACCTTAATTTAAATATCTATTCCATTAGTGACTGCTTTGTCTGACTCCCCGTTTCACCAGGACCTTGCCAGGCCAGCTGCTAACATTTCAACATGGCAAATAAAATTTGTCATCAGGGAGAGCCTACCCCAACATTACCAGGGTGGTCAAGAAAACTGCCCGCTGATGTTTTGATTTTGACCTCTTTAGTTAAACTATAACACATTGATTGAGATACCAAACACTATAATATGCAGAGGGAAAGAAAAAAAGAATAAAGTAACAATAAAGAAAACACTCTAACTGCTGTAACACAAACAATGAATTTCAAACACTGGCAATGGAAAAATTAGTGATGTAAAAAAAAAAAAAAAGTCCATTATCAAAAGAGCAGTTTTAAAAAGCCCAATGATATTAGAAAAGGGGAAAAAAGGGGGAAAAAAAGAAAACCTCTTATTCTTAATCAGTTATACTTTCACAATATATTCATTATCTCCACAAATGTAATTTCTATAACAAATGTATTTAAGAATAAGGTAATTAAAATATTTGTTTTCATTGTTTTTGAAACTTTATATATTTTCAAAAATAATGTAAGTTTCCTTAAAATAGGTATAATTGTTTTAATAATACTGTTGAGGGAAATGGATAATTGGGCATTAAGAAAGACAGCATATATACTGATTAATAGCATGGCCCCCGGCAGCACACTTCCTGGATTCAAAACCACGCTTCAACTTCTCATCTGGGACCTCGGTCAATTCACTTGATTTCGTTGTGCCTCCTTTTCCTCATCTGCAAATTGCAGATAGTAATAGTACCCACTGCACAGAGTTGTTATGAGGACTGAACTACATTATATTTAGAAATATATACATTGTCTGTAGTCAATCAATCCCATGTGCCTGTTAAGTAAATAATTAGCAGCATTTTAAAAACATAAAATAAGTAAATGGTCAGGCTTCCATGAATCAAAGGTCATGTTTTCCATTCTTCCAGGCACAGGATCCTGTGTTTCCCCAGCCTCTAGCATCTTTGGTAAGTAAGCATGCTAGGAGCTGGGCCAGTGTCGTCACGATGGTCCAAAATGTGCAACTAATGTATTATATTTGAATCTCTCTACAAGAAACATTTTATCTCCTAACAGAGAGATCCATTTCTAAAAGGGCCTGAGGGAAAGAGAAAATAATAAGGACAACCTAGAAATGTAAGTGCAGTTCAAGTACACAATAATATCACAGTATGAAAACATTCCACTCATAAAGTGGATTAAAAATCCTAGTGACAGCAATAAGAAGAAAGCCCGTGGTTCCTAATGAGCTTGAACACATCTTCAGACTTAACTTCTGTATTTCAGTAAAGGTGGTCCCTAACACCAAGCATTTCGATGGGCAGGAACCATGAGAACAACCTACATGAAGACGCAACCAGCTCAAAAGTCCACTGTTTCAAAATCAACGTCAAATCTTTTCTTTTGTTGAATAAAAATGAATCCAGATTCACCTAAGGAGAGATTTTATTCAGAGTCTATTGCGGTAAGGAAGATGCTCCAGACTTTGGATCTGTCTGCAAGTATCTCAGAACCAAACAGAAAACACTTTCCTTTTACAGGAAGCAGGGGTGTGGGGCGGCGGGGGGTGGGGGGGTGGGGGGGTGGTGGTGGCAGGTCAGTGGGCACTTTTGAGGGGAAACAGAACAAACTGATGGATGGAGGCAGCATGATCGGGCTGTGCTCAGGCCTCGTGCTTGCTTAGACTTGGGGCAAACCAAAGTTCAGGGGCCTGGGAGGAAGAAAAAGCCTGACTAAAGCTTGATCAAGCCAAGGCAGATGATAACTAATAGACCACTGTGAATGCTTGGTCTCTTCCCAATGACAGGAATACTGGTTTTAATAGAAGCGTTAGAATAAAAGAGTAGTTAGGAGTTAAACCCTCCAAACGGGTTAAGTAAGTAAATAACCAGCCCAATACCAACTGAAAAGTCCACTTTTTTCTCTCTTCCCGGACACCAACCCTTTTTTTCTCAGGGTCCTTACTGGGTAAGTGAGGGGCATGATGTTGCCAACATCACCTGGCTTGTCAAAGGATTTGCAAGCTTAGGTTCTCATATGGGTCTGTCTGGAAGAAACATTTCATCTGATGAAGAAAATCAACAAGTAGAACACGCAAAAAGTAAAAAATTAGGTAACAACACAAGACACAATTACGTTTTACAATTAAGGATAATTCCAAATACTGGAATAGAGACTGAGAACAAACAGTTGTACAAAGTCATAAGAAATGGTCTCCAAAAAAAGGTCAGTGCAAACATTCCTTTGGTATCAGAGGGGAGATGTGGGAAGCATACTGTTTGTATGAGAAAAAGAGAAACAGTTCTTAAGACAAAAGGACAGTTAAAGACCGGACAGGTATCGGATAAAACATGCTATTGACCCAATAAATGGGTTTACAGTATTTTAAATTCTAGTTATACTTTTAACATTGTTACTAAAACAGACAACTACTCTTACTCATTTAAAAAAATCTGAGATTACTTTTGAAATACTGGAATCCAAAACTGTGAAAACGAAAGCAGAGCTGAGTTTCAGCACAGAATACTTTACTTATTTTTCCACAGCACTGTCATTGACTCATTTAGTAGCATCTTTCATTTCCCTGCCTAAAGGTCTCCCAGGACCTCCTCAATGCACAGAGATTTGAATGGACGTACCAGCAAGAATGGATGAAAACGTAAGAGCATCTGCCAATCAAAATGAACCTTCCCTTCTTCTCTGGCGTCCCTCTTCTAGAGAGGCTTCCTTAACCTTCCCACGTCTGACCAGCTGCCCCCTCCCTGCACACCAAGCACATTGCCCTCTTTGCCTTAGACTCCTACATGCTCCCTTCTAATCGGATGAGGTACTGGTATGTTTCTCCCATCAGACCATGAGCTGGGATTAATACCTCATGAAGCAAAATGCAGTCACTTAATTAAACACAAAAACTTTGGGGGGGCACTGTATTATTTGAAATGTGGTACATTTACCGGTCAGTGATATGTTATGACTCTCCAAGGAAAGGTTAGAATACTTTGTCATCATTTCTCGTCGGATGGGTAGACTTGTCAAAGGTGAAGCTGTAAGAAAAAGATCAGGTGACTACATATTATTATCAAGATGAAACAATATTTTACTTATTTTTCCACAGGACTGTCATTGACTCATTTGACAGCATCTTTCATTTCCCTGCCTAAAGGTCTCCCAGGACCTCCTCAATGCAGAGAGATTTGAATGGACGTACCAGCAAGAATTGATGAAAACTTAAGAGCATCTGCCAATCAAAATGAACCTTCCCTTCCTCTCTGGCGTCCCTCTTCTAGAGAGGCTTCCTTAACCTTCCCACGTCTGACCAGCTGCCCCCTCCTTGCACACCAAGCACATTGTCCTCTTTGCCTTAGACTCCTACATGCTCCCTTCTAATTGGATGAGGTACTGGTGTGTTTCTCCCATCAGACCATGAGCAGGGATTAATACCTCATGAAGCAAACTGCAGTCACTTAATCAAAAACAAAAACTTTGGGGGGGGGCACTGTATTATTTGAAATGAGATACATTTACCTGTGGGTGGTATGTTATGACTCTCCAAGGAAAGGTTAGAATACTTTGTTATCCTTTCTTCTTCAATGGGTACACTTGTCAAAGGTGAAACTGTAAGAAAAAGAACAGGTGGTTACATAGTATTATCAAGATGAAACAATACTTATTTTTCCACAGGACTGTCATTGACTCATTTGACAGCATCTTTCATTTCCCTGCCTAAAGGTCTCCCGGGACCTCCTCAATGCAGAGAGATTTGAATGGACGTACCAGCAAGAATGGATGAAAACGTAAGAGCATCTGCCAATCAAAATGAACCTTCCCTTCTTCTCTGGCATCCCTCTTCTAGAGAGGCTTCCTTAACCTTCCCACGTCTGACCAGCTGCCCCCTCCCTGCACACCAAGCACATTGCCCTCTTTGCCTTAGACTCCTACATGCTCCCTTCTAATTGGATGAGGTACTGGTGTGTTTCTCCCATCAGACCATGAGCAGGGATTAATACCTCATGAAGCAAAACGCAGTCACTTAATCAAACACAAAAACTTTGGGGGGCACTGTATTATTTGAAATGAGATACATTTACCTGTGGGTGGTATGTTATGACTCTCCAAGGAAAGGTTAGAATACTTTGTTAACCTTTCTTCTTCAATGGGTACACTTGTCAAAGGTGAAACTGTAAGAAAAAGAACAGGTGGTTACATTGTATTATCAAGCTATGTATTATCATACATACAAGCTAGTATGTAACAGCTAAAATGTTATATTGTATACTATTGAATGAAAAATGTTTCAGGAAGCTCCAATGAACTAGGTCTCCTATGCTCCCAGAGATTCAGAAATATATGGAGCTATCAAATGTGACCAAATTTCCAACTTTTTCTATGTTCTTTTTTTTTTTTTTACTGAAAAATACCTACTGATTTATATCAAGTAGCTTTAAAAAAATTCATTGTCTTATCCTACCATTTGTAGTTTCTTTATAAAACATAAATGAAGACATTGAGGAATTAGATAAGAGTGGTAGAAAAGACAGACATGAAGAGGCAGAAAGAAAATGAGTAAACAAAGACAGAGAGACCATAATAAAGGGGCATTAAAAGAGGACAGAGAAGATACAATGAACACACAGTGAAGGTTTCTGTTTGTCTTCCAGTGACAGACCCAGCCGCCCTCTACCAAAGTGACTTTTGGTTTTCCTCTGTCACTTCTTTCATCTTTTGAAAACCTTTATTGAAGAAGAAAATTTCCATTTCCACCTGGCCCACTCATGTGGAGAGTGTATTCTGGCTACGGTTTCTTTGACTTCAAGGCACCTGAACTTACCTCCCATGAAAACCACCCCAACTCTATCAAGTAAGTCAAAAAAGGGAAAAAGGCTTATTTATGAGTGTAGTCTTGGCTGCATTCTTTCAACATTTCATTCAATTTAAATTAAACCTGAGCCTTTTTTTATTTCACTTTCTTAATACTCTGCTCAGAAACTTACTCCTAGTGCAAGATTAGATTTCCAGTTCTTTTCTCATGTGCATGAAAAATATCAAAATTAGTGATCACCTTTGTTGGTTCAGCTTATACATAGCTTTTACAATACTGCCTAATAAAAAATCTACCTAGCAGAACCTAGCTCTCCAATAAGCTGTATTCCAAAGGCTTGATCACTTCAACGCAGCTTTGGAAGGTAGAATGCACTTCCTCCTTAATCCTTTAATGAAATTAATATGTAAATCATACCACGCTCTGACAATGATTATAACGGAAAATATGCCCTGAGTTTCTCACTGGGCTATCAGGAATACAAAACATTTCTTCCACCCACATCTAATATTCATTCATTTATATTCTCTCTCTCTCTCATTTTCTCTCTCTGTGTCTCCCCTCCTCTCTCTCTTTCCCTGTCTCCCTCTCTCTCTCTCTCTCTCTCTCTCTCTCTCTCTCTCTCTCACACACACACACACACACACACACACACGGCCAAAAGGCGCTTATCATCATTCTTCTCCTGATAAAAAAAAATATTGTTTTTTCCATTCTTGAGCATAGCTCACTTAGAGGTTGTATTTAAGAGGAAATATCTCAGGAAGATGAAGGCGGATATGATTGACTTGTGGATCGGAAGCCAGGAGGGTGCGGATGGGAAGGAATGAGCTGCTCTAGATCATCTGTTCTGTGAAATTTGCAAAACATCAACTTGGATATCTTTGCTTCCTTGCTTGGGAGTTCTCTTTTCTTGGCCTAGCCTGCTGCAGAGCTGAATACAATTGTGAGGGTTCCCACCGCATTCTTTACCCCTAAAAAAAGCCTATAATCCTTTGAAAATAATATTGCTAATAATACTAATAAACGATATGAGATGGTCTAATATCTGATATTTATTAGACCATATCATTTATTATTAGTAGTAGTATTCATACCACCAACAGCAATAAGAAAGTGACATAAGCTGAAAAAAGTGTTTTATTTCTAATTCTTATTTCACTTAAATAAGTAAATATGTAGAGCCCCTGATACATGCTTGATGCTGGTAAGGACAATGAGGCTGAGTAAACTTGGTCCCTCCAGGGTGACATGGGTCATATTAATATCAATTAAGCCCACAATGTGATTGAGAGTCATTAAAATTTCAGAGTGCCACCCACTGGCTGTATTGACTATAACTGGCTTGTGTATTTCCCAAATTGGCGTGTGAGCTGCAGAGTACGAAGCCAGGTTTCCATCTCTGAGGGACTCTGGATGGAATAGAGGTGGAGATAACGCCAAGCAGATGGGCTTGGAGGCTGGGGTCATTTTGCATTTCTCGCTATCAGGACCTGGATGGAAGAGCCCACCAGTATTCGAGCAAGAAGAGAAAAGAGGTCTAGGTGTGGCATGGGCAAAATCCAAGCTTACAGAAGCTGAAGGAATAGGAGGAAAAAGAAAAACCAAGCTTCAAGAGCAGGGAAGTTTGGGTAACTCCAGAATGTGCTAACTGTTGTAACCACTTCCCACGGCCAGTCCATATATTAAAAATACAGACATCCGTAAACCAGCCGCCACCTGTATCCTAACTTTATATCCCTTCTAAAGCATTCATTTATCTTGATCAGGCTCCAGGTTCCACTGAACAAGCCCAAGTGCAAAAGGAAATGTGTAACTCTTGCGATGTTTTGCCTTGGGAACAGTCCCTTTAAGAGGCAAGGTACACAAACCTCTTGAGTGGAAAAAGCAGGGCAAGTCTCCGGAAGGTGTGAGAATAGTAACAGTGAGAAGTCCTTTGTTTTTAATCAAAAAAGTGGGAATGTAAACCTTACTGCTTTCAGTAGGAGGACACTGGCAGGAGGCTGATTCAGCTGAGGTTGATGTTTAACGGAAATTGGCAGGAGAGTCAGGCAGATTGGTTTGAATACTTTTCCAAAAGGATTAGGCTGAGTTGCAGAAAGAAATTCAAAAGGAGAGGCAGGAATTTTGTATCCTAACCCAAGTGCTGCCTCTGACTTGTTACCTGGGGTTTCATTTCATGGAGGAAACAGGAGGGATCAGAAAAGTTGTATAATATTGAGTGACGGTACCAAGATCATAGCATACATTCCTCAATGTATCCTGCTCACCCCTTTCTTAACCATTGCTGGAGATTTTTCCACTCGACATTCTTTTATAGGTAGTGGCCAAAATGCCACATGAAAGAGTAACATCTAATAGTTTTTTCTTTTTTTTTAATTTTTTAATGTTTATTCATTTTTGCAAGACAGAGAGAAACAGAGCACAAGTAGGGGTGGGCAGAGAGAGAGGGAGACACAGAATCTGAAACAGGCTCCAGGCTCTGACCTGTCAGCACAGAGCCCGACGCGGGGCTTGAACTCACGGACCACGAGATCATGACCTGAGCCGAAGTCGGATGCTCAACCAACCGAGCCACCTAGGCACCCCACATCTAATAGTTTTTCTAAGGATTAAAGATTTTTCTCCCTCTGCAGGGGCGATGGGACATGAGGGTGTTGCACCAAAGAACTGAATAACATCCTAATTTTCAACTATTATTAGGTTCATGTAAGATAGCAAAATGGTCTCTACTTAAATATCTTTCACATATTATATTTTAAAATAGACATTGCTAGATGGGTTTATAATTTATACTATTAACACTTTTAAATGAAATAAACATGTTCTAATTTCTACTTAAAATATTAAGGTAACATTTTCACATATTTAATTCGGGAGCTCCATTTTAATTGAAGTAAATTGGGAAGATAAAGAAGAGGGTAAGTAACACTAGAACACTGCATTGGGTCTTAAGATTTGCTTTCACCTGTATCAGAAAATAAGTTCAACCGTACCTCTGTTTAAGAATAAGCATTTTCTCTAAGTCCCTCCCCCCACCATCTCTTTATTATATTTTACAATCTTGGAAGGACTTCATTTAGAGAAAGGTGTAAGTAAAAGCCATTATTAGGATAAATATCATTCTCTCTCTTTTTCTCTCTCCTCCAAATAATGTGTTGATTGCTATCAATATATATAACTAACATTATTTTTAATAAATCTTAATTTTAGCATTGTCTGATACACAGCATTATAAACATGCAGCCCAATTACAAAAAGACTATAACCTAGGAATGGATAATATATATTATTTATACAACAGAGTTTTGGAACTCAGAATATATTTCCTCATGGAAGCAATGCTATATATAACCATGAGATCCCATGCCAAATTGCAAAAGCCTTTTAAGCCATGATATGACTAAACTATAGCATTAAAATATCGAATTACCAATATTTCTAATAAACAGTGCTTTTAGAATTTTACTTCTGGATTCAAGGAATATCCCCTGTCTGTAACAGCAATAGTAGAAAGAAGAGGAGAATAAGACTATATTGATCCCAGACACATAATCCAGAAAGAGTTTGTCAAAAGAGAAAAGAAGGTTTGACAAAAAATAAATTCCTGATGGGGACATTTACAAGTCAGACTTTCTAAGTCAGGGACAGATAAAAAAACAAACAGGGAACTCATATTTTTTCTACATAGAATGAGAACCATTGGACAAAAAGGCCATTTTTAGACCAGCAAAAACAAACAAACAAAAAGATGAAGAACAATTAAAAAGCCTAATGGCAAGAACAGTGTGCTCTTTTACAGAGCCTTGTAAAACTGTTTTTAAAACTTGGCCACATTGAAATATAAACAAATTGATCCTTTCGTTTCTTTTAAATATGATTTCACAATAAAATATATTTTGAAAGGCAGTGTGAAAACTCTTGTTTCAAAATACCTCTAAATGGCCATTAAGATATTTTAACAGTGAAACTTAGGTCAAAAAAACTCTTAAAAAATAAAACCCCCAAGGTTTGACTATGGGTTTGTCGAATGTGTCACTCAGTAGATTATTCTTTAATGACACTTACATTCTGTTCAGTGGTTCTCAGCTTGGGCTGACCTTTGCCTCCACAGGCCATCCGACATTCCGGAGGTCACAAAATGGAGGCCGTTACCACTTGTATCTAATAGGTTACAGTAGTTTTCTAGTAATGCCACACAAATTACCACAATGTAGCAGTTTACCACAACAGAAGTTTATCCTCTCGCAGTTCTAGAGGCTAGAAGGCTGAAATCAAGGTGCAGGGCTTTGCCCCTTCTGCAGGCTTTAGAGAAGAATCCTTGCCTCTTCCTGGCTGTTGGTGGTTGCCAACAGCCTTGGCATTTGTTGGCTGATAGCTGCATCAGCCCAACTTCTGGCTCTGTCTTCACAGGGCCATCTTTCTTCTGTGTGTGTCTATCTCTGTATCCAAATCTCTCTCGTTTCTTTCACAAAGACCACAGTCATTGGGTTAAGGGTCTATCTTAATCTCCTATGACCTCCTTTTAACTCGATTACATCTACAAAGACCCTACTCTCAAATGAGGTCACATTCACGGGTACCAACAGCCAGGACTTGAACTTATCTTTTTTGGAGACACAACTCACTCATGATATAGGAAAGGCCAGCGATGCTGCTGGGCATTCTACAATGACAGCCCCCCACGATAGAGAATTATCAAGCCCCAAAAGTCATAATGCCAAGGTTGAGAAACCTTGATTTCAAAACAGGTACCTCCTTACTTCCGATTCTTCAATGTGATTATTTTTAGTAATCTTCAAATGGCCCTGTGGCCCTCAGGTCCTGTTCTATACACTTTAGGTGTAGATATTTTAAAGCAAGAACATCTCTTGCCACCTTTTTTGCCAGCCACACCCTCCTGCCAGGGGCCTTTTGAGGACCTTTCACAGACAGGCACTAAGGGCTGGAAGGAGTTTTGAAACACAAACCAGGAAATCTATTATAGCTATTAGCTAGCTCCAGCCTCTTGGCTACACGAGGAAAGCACTTGGGCTTCAAGATCAATCGAATGATGTATCTAAATTCCCTTTCAGGATGTCAGAACTATGTAATTATAAGGCTATTGAAAAAAAAAAGATTCTATCTTTGGAGTGAAGATACATTAGTAATAATATAATCACAACTTTTTAAAAATAATTTTTTTAATGTTTATTTATTTTTGAGACAGAGAAAGACAGAGTGTGAGTGGGGGAGGAGCATAGAGAGAGGGAGACAAAGAATCCAAAGCAGGCTCCAGGCTCTGAGCTGTCAGCACAGAGCCTGATGCAGGGCTCAAACCCACGAACCGTGAGGTCATGACCTGAGTCAAAGTCAGATGCTAACTGACCAAGCCACCCAGGTGCCCCAATATAATAACAGCTTTAAAAATTGCAGAAAAACATTATTTCCAATTAAAGGAAAAACACCATTTTCAAAGATAACATCTATTATTTCTAACAATATATTATTTGAGATAGTATATGTGAACAGTGACTATGTCTTATCAGGAGTAGGGGGTTTATTATTTTCATAGAATATTGTGAGGTTTTTTTCTTTTCTTTTCAAGATTTTATTTTAAGTAATCTACACCCAGCATAGGACTCAAATTTACAACTCTGAGATCAAGAGTCACGTGCTCTACCGACTGAGCCAGCCAGGTGCTCTGAGGTTTTTTCCTTCTATGTCACTGTGTGTGTCTTTTTTTTTATTTCTATGGTTCACATTATATTGTGAAATATGGAGGCCAGTGATACAAAAGTAATTTCAAAAGAATACACTGTAGGATGAACAGCCTCCACACTTACAATCTGTTTAAGGACAAAAACTCCTTTGAAAAATGATACTTAATTACATAAACTAATGACAGTTTCTCAACTCTCATTGTGGTTTAATGTCTATGTTGACTAAAGCTTTCCCAGAAAGAGTTGAAATTCTTTTTTCTTTAAGTTTGTTTGTTTGTTTGTTTGTTTGGAGAGAGAGAGAGAGAGAGAGAGAGAGAGAATGGGGAAGGGGTAGAGATAGCAAGAGGGAGATAGAGAGAATCCCAGGGAGGCTCTGCACTGACAGCCCAATTCAGGGCTCAAACTCAAATTGTGAGATCATGACCTGAGCTGAAATCAAGAGTCGGATGCTTAACCAACTGAGTCACCCAGGCCTCAAGAGTTGAAATTCTTTTTCCTTCTTTTCAAACAATCTCAAAGAGAAGAGTTTCAAGCACAGAAAAATTTTCCCCTGAACCATCTGAGAGCAAGCTGATGACCTGATGACCTATTCCCCTCTGAAATGTTACTATACATTCCTTACAAAGGACATAACCCTCACACCATCCCACAATGCCATTAAAATTGGGAAATTAACATTTATGCTATTACCATCTCATCCCACATCTCATCGAAGTTTCAACAAAAGTCCTTAAAATGTGTTTTTTAGCCAAAGGTTGCAGTTCGGAATTACATGTTGCTCTCAGCTGCCGCATCCCTCTGTTCCCCTTCACTCTGGAACAGCGTTAGTCATTCTTGACTTCTATGACCAGTATGGCTCCAGAATAGGTATGTTGAATATGATTAGATTTGGAGTAGACCTCTTTGGCAAATATGTCATAGAGATGATGTTGTGTTCTCATTGCATCCTATCACATGGCTCACAATTTTTAATCCTCTCTTTGCTGATGGTTTTCACTTTGATCATTTGATTAAAGCCTTCTCCACTGTAAAGTTGTTCTCTTTACCTTTTCATTAATACAACTTCACCAATTTTGTGGGAAGTTACTTTAAAATTATGTAATATTTTGTGCCTCATCAAACTTCCAATTGATTCATTTAATTAATTTACATCAGTATGTACTCATGAATACCTATATTATTCAGTGGGCATTCTCCAGTGGATACTAATGGATACTAGTCCATTATTATTATCATTCATTTTGATGCTCAATTTGTCCCAGGTTTGTCCACTGGGAACTCTCTGGCTCTTGTATCTTTTTGACACGGCCCATCATTCTTTGAGTACTTCATTGCTTTCTGGCACAAGAAGTTCAGGGTTTATCTTATACTTTCTCTTCCCTTTTTGTAAAATAACTCATTTTTCCAGGAAGTCCTAGTTACCCATTAGTAAAGAATCGTATATAGAGTCAAGATTTGGCTGCTAAGTATGGTCATCACAACTGAGAAATCAGTGGTCCCCACCTCTGTGGGCAGAGCTAATGCATGTGTATATTCACACACACACACACACACACACACACACACACACACCGTAAATAAATATATGTGAAAGGTATAACATACATACATACACACATATATAAATATATATGATGTATATGCGTTACATGTATACTTACATATACACATCTATACCTGTACATCTGTTTATATAGACACACACATAAAAGACAAATAGATTTAAAGTCATGAATTCACGCTAATGCTGTCAATTGCAACCCAACACTGCAAGGTTCATTCTAGTTTCCCCTCTTTCTTTATTTCCTTCTGCTGAAAGAGAAAAACCTACATCCTATTATCCTTACTCATTCTACTTATTTGCTCAATCCTCTTGTATGTAATCTCCCAGTGCCACAGCCACTCCTGGCCCCAAAGAAATGTCTTCCTCACCCATTTGGGCTCCAACATCTTGCACTGTTGGCTCTTCTGTGTCCTTTCCCTACACCCCCCTGATCAAGATCAGACAGCACAATGTCCAGCTGCCCCTGCTTTGAAGCCCGTCATGCTGTTCAGCTCTGAGACCTGGCTCTAGGCCACCCCTTTGCAGGAGGACACATCTCAACGTACTCGGGCTCTAACACTCCACATGAGGCCGCTCCCCTACCTGGATGCCATCCTGACCTGGCCCACTTTCTAATTCCCTGACCTGGGACCCTCTGGCTTCCTCTAATAAGGGAGCTTGCCTCCCCGCATTCCCCAACCTAATGACTATAGAACCCATTCCTAGGAGGAAGAGGACAAGATGGGAGCAAGAGGTGGGGACCAAAGAACAGGAAGAGGAAGAGCCAAGAACTAATTCTTAACAAATGCTTATATAATTTTAAATGTGATGATAATTTAGGCTCAAAAGTTTGATGCATCAGATATAACTCTATTAAACATAAGCTTATAGTTAATCTGTTCCTTTAAACAGTTTAAGGAAATGACTCAAAACTGCTAAAAAATATTGCTGAAGTTTTCTACTTAGATCTAGACTAACACAATGTCAGGCACATTAATATTTATTACTAGGTGGTTGCTGTATATGTGGGATGGGGAGTATCTCTAGAAAGGTAGTTGAGCTCTTCCTATCTCTTCCTACCTCTTCCTATCAAGAGATCTCTTGATCCCTTCCTATCTCTAGGAAGGTGGTTAATCAAGAAAGTATATAAGCAATGTCCCCCAGAAGTTAAAAATGACCACTTCAAATGTTTCCCTTGCAAACATATTTTTCAAAAGATAAACACGACTCGGGGCACCTGGGTGGCTCAGTCAGTTAAGCGTCTGACTTTACCTCAGGTCACGATCTCACAGTTCATGGGTTCAAGCCCCGTGTTGGGCTCTGTGCTGACAGCTCAGAGCCTGGAGCCTGCTTTGGATTCTGTGTCTCCTTCTCTCTCTGCCCCTCCCTCACTTGTGCTCTGACTCTATCAAAAATAAATACATGTAAAAAAAAAAATTAAAAAAAAAGATACACATGACCCATCCCCTCAATTTGTTCCACATAAGAGTAATATTAATGATGTTTAAATATTCCCATTTATCTAATATTTGCTTTAATAAAGTGATTTTACATTTCTTATTTAATTGAAACAGCTTAAAAGAATTAAAGTGAGTCCCTTTGTCTAACTTTATTCTAGAACTCAAAGTGTGTTAGCATGCTCTTCAGCTGAAATCAAGCATTTAAATCCATACACCGTGTTCTGTCAGTGGTTCCAAACTTTCATACACATACCCAGTTATCTCAGAGAGATGAGTGAATATTGTGTTTAAGAAAACAGATATTGGAGGGGGCTCCTGGCTGGCTCAGTTGGTAAAGCATGCGACCCTTGATCTCAGGGTCACAATTCATGCCCCACATTGGGCTTAGAGCTTACTTTAAAAAATTAAAAAATAAAGAAAACAGGCATTGGAGTCAGACTGAACAATGCTTAATTTCCTATTCTACTGCTTAAATAATTATATATACTTGGGCATTTGTTTAATCTCCCTAAATTCCAATGTCCTCATCTGAAAGTCAGGGACAATAAAAGCTAACCCATAGGGTTATATACTGCACAGTGTAATGCCTGGCCCACTTGTTATATAGTAAATATGATAAATTATAACCATGTTTATTATTAAAATTTTGCCCAAACTCTTAGGCTTATAGAATACCTATTTCCAAGTAATTCAAAGTACCTACATAAAAAATAGCCAGTAAACTTCACAATAGCCTTTAGCAAACAGAAAACTGAATCTCCCAGAGATCAAAAGAGATTCTATAAAATAAAATGAAGTCGCTTCACGATTTTTAATCCTGCCTTAAAATGAGATGCTAACTTCATGCCTTTTATACAGCACATCATTCTACAGTTTTCACCTAAGTGGAGGTGAAAGGCCAGGACTGACACTATATACATACACAGACAATTGCCACACCTACATACACCATCCCAATTATTTATAACTTTGTTAATTTAACCCACTTTCATTTGTTCCCTACTTTTTTCTCTTTAGAAGTCTGCTCTGAATGTCAACTTAAACCTGACTCCCTGCTACCAACAGCATATAAATATTCACCCAATGGTGCACTCTCTAGGCCACCGCGATTCTAAAGCAGTGGGTTGAAAACCAGCTTAGGATCTCTTGATTAAATCACACGGGAGCTTTCAAAATACCTGATGTCCAGCCTAAATCCCAGGCCAACTGAATCAAAAGTTTTGAGGGCAGGAGCCAGTATCTGTAAAGCTCCCAGATAATTTTAACATACAACCATGTGGAGAACCATAGGACTTACCCAGAATGCAATGGGCCTCAGAGCTGCAACAGTCTCAGGTGAACCAGGAGTGAATCAGGAATGGGCAGGAATGGCACGGTGGGGGGAAGGGGGGGTAAAAAGTCTTTGACCACTCTTTATAAGTGGTAGGAATGAAAAAGAGGTATGTGGCTAGGAAGTGGGGCAAGGAAATTTAGGAACTGAAGCAATCCATAATGCTTTGTCCAAGTTAACAACTAGACCCTTTAAAGGACGTGTAAAAAACTGAAAAATCTTATCCTTTGATTATCTTTCCATCTTTATGTTACAAAAAAGTCTACATGCTGTAAGCTCATAAAGGTGGAAAATCTTGTGTAGACTATCTTAATTTTAGTTGGTGATAGGCAGTATCTGTCAACCTGAAAGGCAGTCTATTCTCCTAATTAGCTGCTAACACTTTGCAATTTGTAACACAGAAACCTGCATTAGAAAGTAGGTTGGATGAAATACTTTCAACATGGCAAGTGATTATAAACAGGTGAAACTACAATGCCAAATCTGGTGTTGGTTTCGGTAATGTTTTGCACACAGATCCCTGTTTCAAAGTGTCTGAAACAATTAAAACAAAACCCGCAAAACCTTCGTTTTCAGAGACCGGGGTGTTTAAAAGAAGACACACACACTACCCAATGAGCGGGGGGCTTTGGTTGATCGGTTGTGGTTACGTTGTTATTTCAACTCAGCTCTAAAAAACATCCTCAAGTCCAGCCCACCTGCCAGGCAGGGAGGTGATATTTAAACCTACTATCGATTCCAGCGAAGGGAGTTGGCCTCGGGGAATGTGGCTTTCAGAAATCCTGGCACTTTAGCGGAGCGAGTTCCTTGCTCCCGCCCGCACCCCCACACCGTGCCGCCCTCGTCCCAGGAACACCCAGACCCGTCCTGCTACCAACGCCCCCGACTCGCGGGGCGCTCTCGGTTCCAAGATTCCCTCCCCGGAGCGGAGGAGCCCGAGCCGCCCCCGTCCTCTCGTCCAGCTTGGGCAACCCCCCAAGCTGGCCAAAGGACGGAGGGGGCCGCCGCTCCGCACCCGCGGTCTCCAGCATCCCCGCGCCTCTCCCCACCAACGCCTCTCCCCACGGGGACCGAGGCTCGCGCGTCCCTTGCAGCGCACCCTCCTCCCCAACTCGGCCCTGCAGCCATCGCACCTGTGGGCTGGCCGTCCGCCAAGCTCCCGCGCGCCGCGGCGAGGAGACACAAGAGGGCCAGCGGCAGCGGCCCCCGGGGCCCCAGCAGGCCGGACGGGGCGCGCATGGCTCCGGCGGGTCAGCCGCGGTCCTCGCGCACCGCCGTCGGTGGCCGAAGGCCCTGCGCACAGTCGCCGGTACCCCGGCGCCAGCAGCTAGTCCCCGGGGCGGGGCGCGCGACTAAAAGCAGAGTGGGAGGGGCCCAGGCGCCCTGCCCTCCTCCCCTGAGACGCTCTCGCCGTGCCCGCCGCCGACCCAGGGCTGAGCGCGGTCCTCCATCAATTATGCAGCACGCCGGCCGCGGCAGGCGCGTCCGGCTGTGCAGTGGCCACCTCCGCGCCGCAGCCTCTCCTGCCTCCGCCCTCCCGGCTCTGGCGGGGCTCGGAGGGAGCCTGCTACAGACGCGGCAGGTGATGTCTAGCCCGTCTCCGGGAGGAGAGCTTGAAACTCCTAACGTGTGCACACATATATACATCTACAGACTATTCTGTGCAGTTCGTCTGAAGCAGCGGTCACTTATTTGATGACACACATGAGAGGATGGAGAACACTTTCCCGCTCCCCCCGGGACATCCCTGGGTTATTAAAGAGATTTATGTTTGCGCAGGTGGTAGGCGCTCTCCAGCTGCCCTGCATCCCGGACGACTCTCTGCTCTCCAATCGCACACACCCTCCCCTCCGGTCTCTGAAGGCTTAACCGGTTCTCTCTAGATTAAGGTTTCCGAGTCCCAAGGCCCCATCGAGTCTGCTTCTCTTTTCCTTTTGTTTGCTTTGCCTAACAGCTTTTAAGGAGCCACCTAGAGGTCAAGAAACAGAAAACTACCGAAAGCAGATACTGTGTAAATGGCACAAGCCTGTTGACCTTCGTCAAACTCGAACACAGTTTTAAGATAATACTACTTCTAACCCGGCAAGACTGCAGCTTGGGATTTTCAGTGCTCCCCACCAAATAAAGTCAAACTAAAAGCTATCAGAGAGGGGAGGGGAAATCTATGTTATAACATAAGAGGCAGTAAGACCTTATGATTCTCCAGGGTGTTAGAACACATGAAAAGATTTTAAGTATTTCTCATGAATCTTGTTCCCTTTTCCTTTGTTTTGGGAATGCCAGATTTGATACTCATAAATTCATTTTATATCAGTGTCAAAAAAAATTAAAGAAGATGCGAGACACAAATTTTGAAAACTGAAGCGCTAAACAAGAGAGAGCGATGCTCACTTTACTGAGGAATGGTTAAGTTTTAATTGGTGTATTTATAAAGTATGCCTGTTTCCGGTTCAGTATTATATAGGCAAAATTTCGGAGGAGTGTAGATTATTTAAATTGGTGTTAAGAGAATATGAGTAATACAATTCACTAAGCATATTAATATTAATTAATATTTAAAAATCTGCCAAGCGCCAGGCACTGGGTTCAGAATAGGCTGCATGGGGGGCACCTGGATGGGTCAGTCAGTTGAAGGTCAGACTTCCCTCAGGTCATGATGAATTCAAGCCCCACTTTCTGCTGGCTGCTGTCAGCAAAGAGCCCACTTCAGATCCTCTGTCCCCCTCCCTCTGTCCCTCCCTCACTGGCACTCTCTCAAAAATAAACATTAAAAAAAAAAGCACACACACACACACACACACACACACACACACACTAGAGAACTACTTATTTATGAACTACAAATCTCAGGAAAAATTCTTCTCAGTGAGAAAATTATGGTTATAATGATTAACCCTTTCTAAACAAAGCCTTATAAGAGACCCTGTAGGATTAAGATGTTACATCATGGACTCTCTTGGGACCTTGACCAGACTTGCTAAACCCAAATTGCCTGATCAATGGTTGCTAAATCACAACCCTGTCTTGCTGCCCTGAATCCTGTCTCGGGATTAACTACAATCATTTGTCTATACCTTCAGAGTTTGAACAGCAAGCACTTTTCCAAACAAGCTGAACATTGACTGACCTTCCCCAGGTGTTCCTGGGAAATAGGCCCAAATTCACTGTATTTCAGATGAGCTGACCTTGTTTAAGGAAAAATTATCTTCTCGGTTGAATCAATGTGTTGGTGAACAGGAAGAAGGGACTTGCCCAAGCTGAGGCAATTGCTTTTGTTGTTACAGCAAGATAAATTGAGAAAGAAATATAATTCTTGTTTTGCTAAGCCTTTTTTTAATTTTTTTTAACCTTTGTTTATTTTTGAGACAGAAAATGAACAGGGGAGGGTCAGAGAGAGGGAGACACAGAATCTGAAACAGGCTCCAGGCTCTGAGCTGTCAGCACAGAGCCTGATGCAGGGCTTGAACTCACGGACCGTGAGATCATGACCTGAGCCAAAGTCGGCCGCTTAACCGACTGAGCCACCCAGGCACCCCTTGTTTTGCTAAGTCTTTTGACAGTCTTTTCCCATTGTTACCTGCTTTATATTTAGATAGTTGATATTTTTGACCTTATCTCAACTTCACTTCCTTTTTTCAAACGTTCTATAGTCTTTAAAACCAGGGTCTGTAATACTTTTCCTGTATAGCTTTTTCTGACCTTTCTAGTCCAAATTGAACTTTTCTTTCATGATGAATTAAACATGGCCACAAATAGTTTGACTAGTCCTCACCATGTGGAGTACTGAGGGGAAACGAGAGTCCCGTGTTTCCCTTCTTCAAGCTGGCTGGTTGGTCTCTGTGACTACTCTGGTCTATTGAACATGGCAAAAGTAACATTGTGTGAGTTTCCAAATCCAAACCACAAGAGCATCTTCTTCCTTCCTCCTCGTTCTTGCAAGACAGACTCCAGGAAAGACGTGTGACTACTTTGAGATCAACATGCTGTGAGAAGCCCAAACTGCATAGAGGGACAGGAACAATGAGATGCCAGGTGGAGAGAGGCCAAAGAGCAGGAAGGTGCTACATTTGTGACAGTCTCTTCTTGGAGCCTTAGGCAAGGTCAGTCCCCAGCTGAGTACTGTGCAGTGACCCCAGCTGATACTCCGTGGAGAAGAATTGGCCAGCTGAGCCCCGCCCGAACTCTTGGCCCACAGGATTGGGAGATAGCGCTGTCACTTTAATCCACTAAATTTTAGGGTAGCTTGTGTCACCACAGTAAATTATCCAACAGTCTCCTCTGAACTCATACTGTCCCTAGGATTAATTTGACAATTAATAATTTATAGCTTTGTGACTTGACCTTCATTGTTGGCTTCAAGTTACATTTAAATATTTTATTAGTATTCAACTGGTTATGTGATTATATCTTCTTTCCCAACTATATTACAACTCTTCTCAGTACCTCAAAATAGTTCTATACATCTTTGTGTTTCCTGCAGTATCTTAAAAAAAATAGTTACTGCTAGTGTGCTCTGTTTTTTACTTCTTAGAGAATCAGTTAGGAAATACACTTTTTTCCTTTTTTTGCTAAAACTTGTGTTTGTAGAATAATGCTATAAAATCTTTATTTTTTTTTCTTTTAGGATATAAGCTGTTGTTGAGTGAAAAGTATATGACAGGATCCTAGAAAGGTATGAAAATGAGAATGACAGGGGGAGGGGCCTGGGTGGCTCAGTCAGTTGGGTGCTTGACTCTTGGTTTTGGCTCAGGTAAGGATCTCACAGTTTATGAGTTAGAGGCCTGCGTTGTGCTCTGTGCTGACAGTGCAGAGCCTGCTTGGTATTCTATCCCTCCCTCTCTCTCTCTGCCCCACCCCCACTTGCCCACACTCTCTCCCTCTCTCCCTCTCTCCCTTTCAAAATAAATAAATACATAAATATAGAAACACATAAAGTGAGAATGGGAATGTGGGTTACCTCTTTTGGAAGGCGCTATTTAATTTTTAAAAATTTTTATTGAAGAAAAACATTATATCAAACAGTAATACACGAGAGGGAAGGATGTAATATGTTTACCTGTATCACTCAACAAACCACAATTTCTGTCTTTGTCAATCTGACAGTTGAAAACAGCATGCATTTACAGTTTATATTTGTTTTATTGTAAGTTGGGGTGAGCATTTTTAATATGTGCAAATGTAATGTACAAGCATTGTTGCAAACAACAAAATTCTGTCTCAGTCGTTGAAGCAGAAAAACAAGCATTTAAAACTTGTCAGGTACTTCTTGGGATTGTTGAAACAATAGACTCAAGGTAAACTTTGAGGAACACCAGAATTCATGGAGATCACTGATGCCTGCCCCATCAAACACGAAGGCCAGGGACTCGGTACCCTGAGTCCACTTCTGCCTCCATCCCTGAGGCCTCTTGCGTGTCAGCAGCTGACCCTTGGCAATCCCTGCAGCCCCTTCACCAGCCAAGTGGGAGGGCTGTTCTGCTCCCCTCCGAATCGGTCGCTCACCTGGGAGTGTAAGGCCAGAGCATGAGCCTGACTAGCTTCCAGAGACCCTGAGTGTTTGAGAGAAGACAGGATTCCTAATGTGGAACTCTCCCTAAATACAGAAGCGTTTCCCAAATACAACCAGGGGCCCTGAATATGTCAAATATCCACTCCAGTCCTCCTCACTGTGACAGGCAAACTTTCTTCATGCTGATTCTTTAAAACAACAGCAGATGCTCCCCAACTTGATATGCCTTGTACCCACTTAAATGCAGACACGCCATCCAACCCACAGAGAGAACCTGCCCCACTAGAAGAGGGAGTTGGATCCCTGCCTTGTACAGATGCACATTCTCAGGCCCTGGGACAGGAGCTCGTAGTGTGTGCATTTGACATATGCTTTTGTACAATTTGCTGAGGTAAACACTGTAACTGGAATTATTTAATATGACCACTTATTTCTACTCCAACTGCTCCTGTATCTCACTTTCCCACAAGTCAGATGGCATGCTGGGCACGTTTCTGGGATCCCCCTAAGAGCAAGTTGAGTTAAGGATACATTTCATAGGGCTTTATTATAATACAGTTTTCTGTTTTGCGGTCCCTTTGGTACAGAGACAAGTTATTGCTAGCCACCCAGTTTAGAAATGGCTTAAAGGTATACAGACTTCTTGCTGTGTGACCCAACTAGCACTGTGACTGAGTCAACTCTCTGGGCATCTTGACATAAACGTGAACAATCAAAGACCAGATCCTGATATCATATTGTCACTTGGCACCAGAAATAAGTTGATAGGGAGGAAAAAGGATGCCATAGCCAAACCAAAAGTGTATTGGACTGAATTGTATCCCCCTTAACCCCCCACACACCAAATTCATATGGTGAAGCTCTAATCCTCAGTACCTTAGAATGTGACTGTATTTGGAGATAAGCCTTTAAAGAGGTAATTAGGTTACATGAGGTCATATGGGTTGGCCTAGAATCTAATATGACTAATCTTGGACCTAATCCAATATTGAATCCTTATAAGAAGAGGAAGAGATACCAAAGGAAGCGTGCATGCACACACACACACACACACACACTCAGAAAAGGCCGTGTGAGGACACAAAGAGAAGGCAGTCATCTGCAGGACAAGGAGAGAGGCCTGGAGAATCCAAGTTTGCTTCCATCATTTGTCACTGTCTATTTAGTTTTTGGTAATAACTTTTCCCAGTGTGCCTTCTGTCTTGTGACATTACCACCAAGAATTATTTGTTATATAGCCAAATTAACCAGTCTTTTTAAAAAAGGGCTTTTGATACAGAGAAAGACAGATACCATATGGTTTCACTCTTATGTGGATCCTGAGAAACTTAACAGAAACCAATGGGGGAGGGGAAGAAAAAAAAAAGAGGTTAGAGTGGAAGAGAGCCAAAGCATAAGAGACTCTTAAAAACTGAGAATAAACTGAGGGTTGATGGGGGGTGGGAGGGAGGGCAGGGTGGGTGATGGGTATTGAGGAGGGCACCTTTTGGGATGAGCACTGGGTGTTGTATGGAAACCAATTTGACAATAAATTTCATATGTTGAAAAAAAATAAAATAAAATAAAAGTAAAAAAAAAATAAAATAAAAAATAAAATAAAATAAAAAAGGGCTTTTGCTTCTGTCATACCTAGAAAGGCCTTCATTGCTTTAAGGAAAAAATAAAGACATCCTATGTTTTCTTCTAGTATTTTTTGCTTTCTCTTTTTTATGTTTGAAATTTAAGTTAATGTAAATGTTGATCTCTATAAATGTAAAATTATTATAAAAATTTATGGTAATAATTGTGACTTACCTTCCTGTCATTTTCAGATATCTTGTACTTTAGAATTTTATGTCATCTCTGCATTTGGGCAATAAACTAACCAATCATTTAAATGAAGTGTTTGTTATTTGTTTAATATTCCTGATTCTTTCTCATATTTCAAGTTACCTTAAGGAAGTGGCAATGTCTAGTTAAGAGGATGGGTGGGGGGAGAGGCTAACCAAATACATGAATAAGAAGGAGAATTAAATAACCTGAATATCTGAATATGCACCTGAATATATACCTGAAAGTAGAAAAGATTCTGTAACTGGACTGAGTCTCAAGAGATCTAGCTCATGTTCACATTTTAGAGACAAAGCAATTTATAAAAGGCAAAATCGAAGATCTCAAAGCCTTTATCCCTAAAATTTTATCTCAACCTTTACAATGTTGGGGGGAGATGGAGAGGGAGAATATTGTTCACTATAAATGATTTCAGAGTTTCAATTATTTTTAATTTTTTTTAATTGATTTGGAGATAGAGAGAGAATGTGTGTGTGTGTGTGTGTGTGTGTGTGTGTGTGTGCGTGCGCATGCGTGCACTTGAGGGAGGGGCAGAGAGAGAGAGGGAGAGAGAGAATCCCAAGCAAGGTCCATGCTCAGTACTCAGCACAGAGCCTGACATGGGGCTTGATCTCATGACCATGAGATCATGACCTGAGTGAAAATCAAGAGCCAGAAGCTTAATTGACTGAGCTGCCCCAGGCACCCCTACAATTTCAGTTTTTATCCAAATGTTTGACTTTGTGCAAAGAGTCTTATCTCAGAATAGAACCAATATATTACTTCCCATGACATTTTAACTGTTTTGTTAGTTTTTTTAAATAAGAATTAAAAGTTAGATAAAATGAATTCATCTCTACAACTAGATAGTTGCCCATTTGTAGTGATGTCCTTGTTTTCTTTTTTTCATTAAACCGTTACAGAGAAAGTGTGCTCTATTTTAGTTTTAACAAACTGTGAGGTGCTCTATAAAGGTCTTTTTGAAGATGTGGCATAATCAATAAATAGTAACTCTGGTTTGTGTTCTGATGCAAAGCAGCTTTGTATTCACCCTGGAAGATTAATGGTTGCTAAGGAGAGTGTTTATCTGATAAATGTAGGTTTTGTTTGGTAAGGAACCTTTGAAGAAGGTTTAGTTTTTCTCAGTGTAGAGAATCAGCAAATATGGAGAGAGCATGTGAAAAAAGAAAGCTCTGTGTGTGGATGAGACAGCCTTGCATATTCACACTGGTTAAAAGGATATTTGAAGGCAGTAGTTTTGAGTCATAGCAGTACCACCTAATCTTTTGGTGAACTTAGAAGTAACTACCCCTCCAAATTTCAGTTTCCCTTCCTTTAAAACAGGGGGATAGTACACATCTGTCAAATGTTGTTGAGATAAAAGTTTTGGCAGTATTGCAAACTATAAAATAGAATATTTGGATGTTTGTTGTAGTGATTTTTGTTGTTACCACTATTATTGTTATAGATTACACAATTATGGTATTTTTTGTCTTGAGGATCTTTTGTGCAAAAATGCATCCAATTTGGAGCTGTGTTGTGTTGTGCACTGTAGCTGAGAATAAATGTTACCAAGTCACTCTAGTGGATTAAGGAACAGAATTTATTGACAGGGGCGCCTGGGTGGCTCAGTCGGTTGAGCGTCTGACTTCAGCTCAGGTCATGATCTCAAGGTTTATGAGTTCAAGCCGGGCATTGGGCTCTGTGCTGATAGCTGGGAACCTGGAGCCTGCTTCAGATCCTCTCTCTCTCTCTCTCTCTCTCTCTCTCTCTCTGCCTCTCCCCTGCTCATGCTGTGTCTCTCTCTCTCTCAAAAATAAATAAAAACCTGGGGCGCCTGGGTGGCTCAGTCGGTTAAGCGTCCGACTTCGGCTCAGGTCACCATCTCGCGGTCCGCGAGTTAGAGCCCCGCGTCGGGCTCTGGGCTGATGGCTCAGAGCCTGGAGCCTGCTTCCGATTCTGTGTTTCCCTCTCTCTCTGCCCCTCCCCCATTCATGCTGTGTGTCTCTCTCTGTCTCAAAAATAAATAAACGTTAAAAAAAAAATTAAAAAAAATAAATAAAAACGTTAAAAAAAAAGCATTTATTGGCAAACCTTACAATGGATGTGATCACCAGAAAGAAAGACACAAGCCATCCAATACCTCCTCTTAATTAGCACAACACCCCTGAGGAGGCCTGCTGGTGCCAGAGTCCTCCACCAGACACACAACGTAGGTTTGGCATTCAAGGAACTGTACCTCACTGTTGATAGAGAGCAGCCTTTTTGATGGAGTTTGTGGCCAACACATACAGGCATGGTAGAGAAATATCAGCTGCCAGCATGCTGTGACCTTGGTGCCCGTGCAAAGCGAGATTTAGACACAGCAGCTTTGTGAGGGACCGAAGGAAGAAAAGCAGCACCAGAGTAAAGACAATTGTGTAACATTGAATTTAGAAGCAGATCTCCAGGTCCCCACCTGAATTGTACATTGTTGGGCAAATGCTCCTCTCCCAGCCTCAGAGAAAACGGAAAAGAGTAAAACTGGTCTTTAGTCTTGATCTGCAGACTTGAGGGTGTGGGTACTCAGGACTGGACACATAATTTTGGGGGCCCAGAGCAAAACTCAGATGCAGGCCCGATGTTCAAAACTCGCTAATTTTGAGAGGACTACCATAGAGAATTAAACCACGTGTAGGGCTGTTATTAGGACTCAGGGTAACTTTACAAGTTGGTTCTGCCTCCTATATAGCTGGCTGCGTGGGTACTTTACTGAAAATAGTAAGATCGGTGTCCACACGCACACTGAATGCTGGAGGCTAAGACCTCTTTTATTTACTTTTTAAAAAATATTTTGGGGCACCTGGGCTGGCTCAGTCGGTCAAGCGTCCAACTTAGGCTCAGGTCATGATCTCACGGTTGTTTCAGCCGCGCATCAGGCTCTTTGCTGACAGCCCAGAGCCTGGAGCCTGCTTCGGATTCTGTGTCTCCTCTCTCTCTATGCCCCTCTCTGCTCATGCTTTGTCTCCCTCTCTCTCTGTCAAAAATAAACATGAAAAAAATTTACAGTGTTTAATTTAACTAAAGTTGACACATAATGTTACATTAGTTTCAAGTATACAACAGTGATTTTATAACTATATGGTATGGTCACAGGTGTAGCCACCATCTGTCATCATAGGATGCTATTATAGTATCATTGACTACATTCCTTATGCCCTACCTTTTATTCTCATAAATATCATAATAAAAATCCTCAGATTAAAAGATGATATTGTATCTATGAAAAAAGAACAAGCTGTTATGAAAAAAGAACATTTAAGGGGAAAAAAGATCAGATTTTAAAACATGATAAAAGCAACGAAAGGAGTTTGGGAACATAAAGTTGAGGAAAATCTCACAGAAAGTAGAGCAGAGAGACAAAGAGATGGCTGTAAGAAGAGAAAAAAGATAGTATTATATAATTAGTCCAGGAGGTCCAATAGCTAAATAATAGAGAAAATGGAGACAATCGACAGCAAAATAATTCAAAAATTGGGTAAAACTGAAGGAAATGGCAAGCTGAAGGTTTCCACTAAGTTCCTGGTTGAATGAAAATACACCCCTCCTGTATAGCTGGAAAATACCAAGGCACATCTCTGTGAAATTTCAGAACACTGTGGATAAGAAGAAAATCCTATAGGTTCCATAGAAGGGGATATGGAACTGGTCAAAAAATAGAATGGCTTTAACATTCTTAACAGAACAGAAACACCTCCAAAATTCTGCAGGGAAATGTTGTCAAGCTAGAGTTGTAGGCCCTGTCAATTAATGTCAATTAAATATGAGGACAAAAGAAATGTATGTTAAAGTATGAACTATCTCAAAAAAATCATCCCCCGTGCATACTTTTTCTCAGCAAGCTACTGAAGAAAGTTCTCAAAAGTAAGAGAGTAAATCAAATTAAAGGGGAAAACATGGGAACAGGAAGGGAGCTCTTAAGATGAGAAAATATTGCAAAAAATATACTCATCAAAGCATACTGAATAGTAGCAATGAAAGTGTGATTTATTTTCTTACTTTAATTAGAAATCCTATAGTAATCTGTTGTTGAATGGAATTTTTGTTGCTTATTTTTGTTAGTTTCTCTTTTCATATTAAATCTTCTCCTTGCGTGTTGGGTGATGTTGAATTGTTTATTCTTGTTTAAGATTGTGGGAATTAAAAGTTTATTTTAATCACTCTGAGCACATATATGGGACTTTTCTGACTTTGAGCTTCACTTGAAGGTTCTTTTTCTTTCTTTTTTTTTTTTAAGGTTTTATTTTTAAGCAATCTTTACACCCAAAATGGGGCTCAAACTCACAACCCCAAGATCAAGAATCACATGCTGTACAGACTGAGCCAGCCAGGCATCCCCACTTGAAGATTATCTTAAATGTTTTTGAGGAATCTTGGGCTGGTTGTACATACCTGAAAATACGGTTTTTGATAGATACCCATAATTATACAAAGGAAGTTTTCTTTTATTCCTAAATTACTGAAGGTTTTTTGTACTTAATGAATACTTTTGAATCAATCTCTCATGATCAGTTACTTTTAAAAGTAGAATTTATTTATTTATTTATTTATTTATTTATTTATTTATTTATTATGCATACATGCATGAGCTGGAGAGGGGCAGAGAGAGAAAATAAGAGAGAGAGAGAGAGAGAGAGAGAGAGAGAGAGAGAGAATCCATGCTGAACATGGAGCCTGATGCCGGGCTCAATCCCTTGAACCTGGGATCATGACCTGAGCCAAAATTAAGAGTCTGATGCTTAACCAATTGAGCCACCCCGGCTCCCCAAAAGTAGAATTTAAAAAGAAATCGCACTGAATTTACTGATTGATTTAGGGAAGGTTGACAACTTTGTAATGTTGATTCCTCTTTATTTGGTTGTCTCCATTTTATGTAGTCTGAGGAAATGTTTACTTTTCCTTCATGTAAATTTTACACGATCTTAGTTAAATACTTCTTAAGTATATAATTCATAGCATTGTTTTGTTTTTGTCATTGTTAAGGTTTGGGTTTTTTTTTTTTTTTTTTTTTAAGTAGGCTTCATGCCCAGCATAGAGCCCAACACAGGGTTTGAACTCACCATCCTGAGATCAAGACCTGAGCTGGATCAAGAGTCAGATGCCCAACTGACTGAGCCCCCCAGGTGCCCTTAAAGGTCTTTTAAAACAAATGTTTGTATTTTGTTATTTCTATAAATTTTAAAAAGTGGGTTGGACACAGAGACTGGTGGGAGGGCTGGGGGAAGAGACCCAAGCCTAGAAAAATGGCTGACTAATGGAGGGTGGCCTAGGAGGGGGTGGTGCACAGGTGCCGGCTGGGGTCAAAGCACCTGAGTACAAGCAGAATGGGCTTTGAGCTCATGAAGAAGCTGGGGTCTGTACTTCCTGCCAGGGGCCCTACCCAACATTCCAGGGGCAGGGGTTACGCTTTGCAAAGGAGGAAACTGAGGCCCAAGGAATTTGGGTATCTTTCCTAAAGTCGCAAAGCTGAGTCCAAACCACACTGGGACTCTATCACTAGAAGAATCTTTCTGGTCCTTGTTTCCTCATTCTGTCCTCCCAGCTTCCCAGTAAGCACACAGACCCCAAACCACCCTTGACACCTTGAGCCATGCTGTGCATTCCAGAGCACCCCACTTACCCACCCCTCTACTGTCCCTGGCGTTGCTGAGCAGCCTGTGGTCTGTGGAACTGGCCCCATCCTCACCCTGGTCCCGGAGCTGCCGCAGGAGCTCCCGCTACTGACCTGGGCTACACAGCCCTATCTGGCCTGCTCCTGAGCCTGCTGTCCCACCCACTCTGAGCTGGTCGAGGGAGCGCTCCCCGGGCGGCTGCGGTCCCTGCACACCTCTGCCCTGCTCCCTCTGGCTGCTAGCCTAATGGGTGTGCTGCAGGCAGGCCTCAGGGTACCCAGTGCAGCTGGTGGCCACGGCCATATGCCTGTCCACCTGGTCACGCTGGGCGGGGCAGGGTTACTACTCCAGACAGCCACAGTGGCTGCTGCCATGGCTACATGCTCAACAACAAGCCCCCCTTCCTGCAGCTCTTCTGTGGCTTCCTTGTTGGCCTGGTCTATGCAGACAGCGCTTTCCTGTGGCTGAAGCTCTGAGCTGTGGCTGCAAGCACTGCAGAGAGCATCTTGTGCAGGGCCCGGGCAGGGTGCCCTTAGACTCCTTCTTACCTCGGGTGGCCTGGCGGCGCTGCCCGTCACCCACCCCGGTGGAGGGAGGCCTCCAGCCCCTGGACCTCCTTACATGGCCTCCCCTAGCCTCAGGCCCCACAGTGAAGGCTCAGCCCAGCCCCCGCCAGGCCTGGAGACAGTGCAGCAGACCTGGGAGGGCTCCTCCGAGGTGGGCCCGGCCTGGGCCCCACTGTGGGCAGACCCGGAGGAGCAAATGCTGCAGGTGGGGATCCAGCCCTCACTCCTTGGGCGGGAGAGGGGACAGCCCAGGGTGCCGAAAGCCCCCTATGGCTGCCCAAGTCCTCCATCCCCTCTCTGCAGACACAGCAGCTGGAGCACACGGGCTTCCTCACCGGCAGGCAGCAGCGGCAATGGCAGCCACAGGCCACCTGGAGGGCGCCATGTCACTCCTGGTGGGCGGGGGAAGGTAGCACTGAGGCCCTAGTGACTCAGGGAAGAAGCTGCTTGCCCACCCCCGGGGCCCTGGTCCTCCCTAGCACATGTAAGCCTTCGGGTGACGAGAGGCTTGGCCTGTGGGTGAGTAGTCCGAGCCCCAGACCTGTCTCCGGACAGCCAGACAAGCAAATAAGCAGGGCAGGGTAGAGCAATGGTGGGAGTCTGAGCCCGTTGGTCCCCACAAGCTGGCAAAGAGAGTCTGGAGAGGTTTGCCACAATGGTGGAGTCAGGTAGGAAGTCCACCTGCCGCAGCACCTGAAAGAGCGTCGCTGACCTCTGTCCCCTGGTGGTATCCTCTCCCGGGCCTCAATAAGCTGCGCGGAGATACCTCCGCATTTTGCAGGACCCAGTGCAGAATGTAAACGTGGGGCCTCTGTTCAAAAAGGAAGTCCCGTTACAAATACTAAACCATAAAGTTGTTACCTTTCTTCTGTGGTCTCTCTCTTGACTTCTGTCTTTTCTACTTGGTATCTAATGTTGTTCTAAGTAGAAGAAAAAAGTTGTAATTATTCGAAAGAATTACACCATTTATATTGTTCAATACCAGATTAGATGCAAATGTAAGAGCATTTAACTCAGATGCAGACTCACTGAAATGACAGAATATAATTACTACCTATAAAATACTGTCATGTCTTTACAAAATATTTTGTTTGCAATAAGGATTATATAACAATCAAACTTTAGAAACTATTAAGGTAATGTCTTATATTTAAAGTTAAGCAAGCATTTTACTTTAGAATATTATCAGAAATAGCTCAATGAATATATAGCAAAAATCTTTTTAATTAGCCACATCTCATTTTCCCTTTCTTTCTTTCTTTCTTTCTTTCTTTCTTTCTTTCTCTTTCTCTAAAATTTTTATTTATTTATTTATATATTTCTAGGGCTAAACATATTTATTATTTATTATTTATCTATTTATTTTAAGTTTTTTTAATTTTAATTTTTAAAATTTACATCCAAATTAGTTAGCATATAGTGCAACAATGATTTCAGGAGTAGATACCCCTTAGCCTTAATGCCCCTAATGCCCCTTATCAATTTAGCCCATCCCTCCTCCCACAACCCCTCTAGTAGCCATCTGTTTGTTCTCCATATTTAAGAGTCTCTTATGTTTTGCCCCCTCCCTGTTTTTATATTATTTTTGCTTCCCTTCCCTTATGTTCATCTGTTTTGTATCTTAAAGTCCTCATTAAACGTTGAAAAAAATTAAAAAAAAAAAAAAAAAAAAAAAGGCGCCTGGGTGGCGCAGTCGGTTGAGCGTCCGACTTCAGCCAGGTCACGATCTCGCGGTCCGTGAGTTCGAGCCCCGCGTCAGGCTCTGGGCTGATGGCTCGGAGCCTGGAGCCTGTTTCCGATTCTGTGTCTCCCTCTCTCTCTGCCCCTCCCCCGTTCATGCTCTGTCTCTCTCTGTCCCAAAAATAAATAAAAAACGTTGAAAAAAATTAAAAAAAAAAAAAAAAAAAGCCCCCTACTTTAAAAAAAAAAAAAAAGAAAAAAAAAAAAATAAAGTCCTCATATGAGTGAGGTCATATGATTTTTGTCTTTCTCTGAATGACTAATTTCACTTAGCATAATACCGTCCAGTTCCATCCAGGTAGCTGCAAATGGCAAGATTTTTTCTTTTTGATTGCCGAGTAATACTCCATTGTACAAATATACCACATCTTCTTTATCCATTCATCCATTGATGGACATTTGGGCTCTTTGCATACTTTGGCTCTTGTTGATAGTGCTGCTATAAACATGGGGGTGCATGTGTCTCTTCAGAACAGCACACCTGTATCCCGTGGATAAATGCCTAGTAGTGCATTTGCTGGGTCTAGGGTAGTTCTATTTTTAGTTTTTTGAGAAACCTCCATACTCTTTTCCAGAGTGGCTGCACCAGTTTGCATTCCCACCAGCGGTGCAAAAGAGATCCTCTTTCTCCGCATCCTTGCCAACATCTGTTGTTGCCTGAGTTGTTAATGTTAGCCATTCTGACAGGTGTGAGGTGGTATCTCATTGTGGTTTTGATTTGTATTTCCCCGATGATGAGTGATGTTGAGCATTTTTTCATGTGTCGGTTGGCCATCTGGATGTCTTCTTTGGAGAAGTGTCTATCATGTCTTTTTGCCCACTTAAAGATTTTATTTTTTTAAGTAATTTGTCCACCCAACGTGGGGATCGAACTCACAACCCTAAGATCAAGGGTCGCACGTTCCACTGACTGAGCCTGCCAGGTGCCTCAGTCCCATTTTGGCTTTAAAAGCAATAGTATTTGGCACTTTCTGGAGTACTTTCAAATAACTGGTTATGCCCACTTGTGACCCCACACAACCTATGTTTCCTATTTCAACAAAGCCTTTATCTTTGAAGTGGAGTAGTGTGAGATCAGATATTGTTGTTCCCCAGGGAAGTGAAATTCTAGACACTCATCGTTCAGTTTCACCTTTCTGATCAACTCAGGTTTATAAACAGGAAGAAAGTGTAACATCTTATATACACAGAGGAAGAGAAAGGCAGAAGAGAAGATACTTTATATACATATCCAGTGACTTTATATACATTTCCAGTAGAATTAGGACTTGACTGGGTTAGCATCTCTGCTCTCAGTGTTATTGTTTACTTGACGGCAATAGACAAATGTTTCTCTAAAATTTGAACTTCTCAAAGTTCCAAATAGAATCCGGTCCTAAATATGTACAGTTGTGTGTGTGTGTGTGTGTGTGTGTGTGTGTGTGTGTATGTGTGTGTGTGACATATGAATCCTGATCATTCTCTATTAGGTAGGATCTATACTTTATATATCTAATACCAATTTCAAGGAGAGTAAACACAAAACAATTTTATCAAACCTAAACGATTTAACTTTAATATGTATATATATATTTATGAGATATATTTATCAGATTTATATATTTATATATTTATCAGATAGCTGTACTGCTACATTCTGTGTTATACATAAATGGACTAGAAATATAAAATGGTATTTTTCTCTGTATTCCCAACTAATAGGGAATTTCATCAACATTATATTATAATAATTTCATGCTCTGGGGACACAGCTTTTAGTATTATTTCTTGTTCTCTATTTAATACCTTTTATTGGCTTGAGTTATAATTAATTATATAAAACACTTTAAAAATATTTTGCTTGTTATATCTGCAGAAAAGAATATTCAGAAATTCTCATTTAACAAAACACTAGTGCTCTCTTGGAATGGAAGTATATGAGATGCCCTTAAAATACATAAATTCATTCTTAATCGCTCTCACACACACGTATGCACACACATCTATATATCTAGATAAGATATCTAGTTATACACACCTATATAGGTTTATATATATATATATTCATATATATTATTTCAAATTCATATATATGACCAAATTTTCAGTTAAAGTCTATATCCCCAAAAGTGTGATTGGAAAAGTCAGAAATATCTGACTGAAAGTATAAATTCTTTATAAAAAAGCAAAATTTAATGTATATTTAAAATATAAAATATGAAACCATATATACAACTTATACATTACCAGAGCATTTTGGAATGTGAACTGAATACTGTTGTTAAAATAGCAACATAATAATCCTGTCAAATAGCAGTGGCTGCTCCATTTAAGTCTAATTTTCCCAGTCTAGGATCAAACCTAAGTTTATTTCAATCTCTCTCATTCTCAAATTAAACTATACAGTAAAAAAAAGGCAAAACAAAAATGCACTGTAGTTTGAAAAGTGTATGTTAATGAAGCAGTAATATTGGTTGATTTTTAAAAGTATTTTACTAGAAAACAATTTCAAACCACTGAATTTAAAGACATCTAAAAATATAGCAAATGCAAGAAAGTACAATTTTAACACTGTAATCAGTTGTGGTTAATTTGGTTTAAAAGCCAGGACTCTGGCTGTACAATGTTCTCCTTTAACATTCCTGTATTGTATTCAAGTCAGCATTGACTTTGAAAATTTTTTCTGACTTCAGATTTTGTGTAGTTATTTTTCTTAGGCTTTTCTATTTTTAAAATTTTGTTACGGAATAATTTAGAACGATATTCCAGGTGACTCTTGTTGTGAGAATAAGTTTAATGGAGATGAGCTTCTAATGAGGGGTTTTTTCCCCTCATTGGAAACATTCTTTCTGCCACTATCACCCATATTTATTCAGCCTCCACAATTTGCTTTTTCTTATAGGCAACATGTTAATACAGTTCTTTCATGTGTACCATTGAATTTATAATCTAATTAATACAGAAGAGAAATTAATCAATAGAAATATAATTTTAAAACTCTTAATGCCTCAAAATTTTTCTAATCTTTAGTAAAACTGTTGAGGAACTCTAAAATGGAGATGTCAACATCTTTTCAAGGAAATGGTCAGTTTGCCGAACAAAGGTCAACTCAGAAAATTTGCTGGTGTTTGATTTACAGGTGATGGAAGGAGACAGCAGTAAAATGTGATCCAGATCCAGAACCAGAAAAGACATTTGCTGATGCAATTCCAACTGGAGGTGTCACTCATGTTCTATTAGTAGATCAGTAGCTTACACTGGACTCATAGATGATTTTTTTGTGGTTGTGTGTTCATTTGTTTATCAACACATGACCACATCCCTCAGATGATGGCTCTCAAACCTAGGTGCACATCACCATCAGTTCTGGAAATGTCTCAAAATGCAGTTTTATAGTAGCATCCAATTCAGTCTACTGAATCAGAATCTTTGGAAGCAACACCTATAAATCGTTTCCTTCTGTCCATCCCTCTCCTCCTTTCCCATCCTTCCTTCCTCCCTCTCTCCCTCTTCTTCCCTTCAAGCATATTACAAAAACAAAAACCAGAGGTGCAATATAGAAAAGGAAAGAAATAATAAAGATAAATTAGTGTCAAAAAATCCTTACAAAAGCAAATATTCAAATAGTTCTGAGATTCTTTTTCAAGTGAAAAACATGATGGTTTATCCAGTTCATTTAAAAATTATACCAATAGTGGTCCCCACTATCATTTTCCTGTAGTATGTTATTAAGATGGTTTAGCTGAAAGCGTAGTCTGACCATTGACTTATTTGCCTACTTAGGTTCCTATAATATGAATTCCCTAAAGGAAATTCAATAGTACCACGCTTGTCCCTAATTTTGTTCAATTTACCCTGCCCCTTAATTGCTCCCACTGTCTAAAACACCCTTTCCCACCTTATTCAGCTCTTAAATTCCTATTTATCCTTCTAGATGAAACTGGTACATTCAGTAGATAATTTAATGACTGAGTGCCTATTTAGTACTAAGAGTTGTGATTGCACAGAAAATACAAAATGGAATTAGGCTTTGTCCCTTCACCAAGGATATTACTGTCTAGCTATTGAGAGTGATAAGTAAATAAACAGTTACAGCAGGTATGATAAGAATGATGCTAAGAACACTTTGCTAATGCAGCAAAGCAACATATAAACTGAACTGAAGGCCATACCAAGGTGAAGCAAAAGTACCATGTGTCTGTGCCCTGTTCTCGAACTCTCCTCTTAATATTTTTATCATTTGAATGGAAACGTAGAAAATATTCTCAGCAAGGCTTGAGGGAAAGCAACACAGCAGATGGGAGATTTAATATACTAGAGAGTTGAAGCAAGATCCAAACTAATGTCAACAGTCTAGGTTGATGGTCCAAAATCAAGGTAATCGCACTGAACAAGGGAAAAATATAGTATGGGATGGGAGGCACTTATCTGGATGATATTTTTAACAGAACATATACAGATTTAAGAAGATAATTTTACAAGTCCTGGCTGTCCTACAGCTGTCTAATATTTATTTAAAATTCAAAAATGCTTAAAATTAAGTAATGTATACATTAGAACTTTAAGAAAAGCAAAGGAACAGTAAGCATAAAATCCAGAATAGTGGTTACCTAAGAAAGAGGGGACAGGTGGAGAAATACAAATGCAACAATGATGGCAGTTGCACCAGCAACTGGTGTTGGCAAAGGGCAACCAGCATCAGGTGTATCAGAAATGTCTTGCTTCACAAATGGGGTACATCAGTGTGTGCGTGTGTGTGGATTATTTCAAAATTAAATTTGAAAATAACAAAAACTTACTCTAATTGTATCCATTCAACTAGGAAATCAGAATCACTAGGAGAAAAATATATATAATTTGCTCCAGAGAATTGGGCAACTGTGGGAGCTGGTTGAGCACCCCTGGTGATGTTGTTGTTGCTGCTTCTCATGCTGATGCATAAAGTCTGCTAGGAAGGCAGTCAGGAAGGGAAGGTAGCTGGAAACTGGAGGAGACCAAGGGGAAATTGGAAGCCAGAGGCACAAGACTGAACCCCAAGAGGACAGACTGAAACCATGTTAGTTTCTTTGCCTTGGACCTTGTTGACAAAGGTATTCTGCAAGATTTCCAGGGTCCTCTGTTCACAGAGGTAACAAATACACCTGACTGAGGAATAAAAGAAATCACTTGGATCCAGGGCAAACTAGGGTGCTTGGCAGACCCAGCTGCTACTTCACCCCAAGGAGGTGATTCAGCAGCTGGAAACAACATGTGTGAGCTTGGAAACAGCTGTTGCTTCCCCTCTGCTTCCAAGTCTCCCAAGTACCTCCCCTGTGGTCTGCCCATACGACAAAGGGAATGGAAAACGTAGTTCAGCATGGTTTACACAATAGTGACAAACGGTTGACATACCAGGCTGTTTTAAAAGAAGGCATCTCATTTGTTAACTGCATTTGGCAGACAGTATCTAATTCAGTTCTGAGTATTGCATTTTAAGAGGGTCTTGTAGAAAATGTTATGGGATCTGAAGATTTATTCATAACATCTAAAGAAGGAAGGTTCTGATGATTCTTCAGATTTTTAAAGAACTCTCATGTGGAAGAGGCAATAAGTTTGTTTGGTTTGATGCAGAGAATCAGCAATTAAAATGTTACAGGAAGGTAGACTTTTAGTTCAATTTAAAGGCTAAAAATCCCTGTATTTATTTATTTATTTATTTATTTATTTATTTATTTATTCATTTATTTATTTATATGTTTTTAAAAGAATGAAACGAATTTTATTTATTTTAACAGACCCAGAGTGTATGCGCACGTACACAAGTAGGGGAGGGGCAGAGAGAAGGAGAGACAGGAGCCCAAGCAGGCTCCATGACATCAGTGCAGAGCCCGATGCAGGGTTCAAACTCATAAACTGTGAGATCGTGACCTGAGCTGAGATCAAGAGTCGGACACATAACCGAATGTGCCACCCAGACTGTCCAAGGCTAAAAATCTCTTTAGACTGCAAATTCTACAAAAGCGGAAAATAGTGTGTGTGTTTGTGCGCATATGCTTTTCTCTTCCAATGTTCAGTACGTATTTGCATATGTGTAAAGTGATAAAAAAAATGTTTGTTGGATTAGTCAATTAATTAATGGACAATGGAGACAATTTTCTAACAAATAAAATTGAACTAGCTAACTGCGAAATGGACTATGTACATATTACATAATTCCCACTTGACCATGGCAGAGTAAACACGCCATCTCTTCATAAGCATATGTTCTTTCAAGGTTGTAAAAATCAAGTAACAGGAAAGTTTAGAAACATAAGCAATCTCCATAAAAGAGTCATAAAATCTCAGATCTTTGAGAAATTACAGTTTAGTAAAATCATAAAAATAGCACAATGACTAAAAATATTTTATACTTCCTTGGGCAGCTTGAATGTGTCTACTGGATTATAAAACTAGGTGGAGGGTAAAGGTTTCCATTCTCTCTGGTAATAACATCTGTTAGTTCCATATGCAATAATAGACAAAAATACAATTTCATTTTTCATTTACTTTCAGGGGCTTGGAAGTCACCAATCATTTGAATGTGACTAGTTCTACTTCACAGACAGAAACACCGAGGAGACAAAATAGTGATCACTTGGGAATGTTTATGGTTTTGCATATAGATACCTGGCATCCTTTGAGCAATATATATATGAATATATATTCACTAATATTTGCATCACAGGGAGCCTGTGTCTCTCCCAGTGACCTACGGGTGCAATAAGAATACCAATCAATTCTCTTTAAAACCCAAGGATTTTGAAATGTTTGCATTGTTTTATGGAGTAGTCCCTTTCCTTTTTTTCTACTTTTGACTTTGTACAGGAGGGGGAAAATTCCTTTACTCTCTAACATTCTTTCAGTTGGTTTAGTAATTAAACTGACCTGAGACAGATTAGCAGGAGAAAAAGTTTTACTATGTGTACACAGAGGTCCAATAATGAAATTGAGACCCAAAGAAATGGCCAAGCCAGGTAATTTTTATACATTTTAGACATAGAGACAATAAATTTGGGAGGAATTGACAGGACAAAGAAAACAGTGTGGGAGTTTTAATTAGTAAGAAATTCTAAGTGGAATTGGGGCTGGGGTAGTAGATTAGCAAAAAGTAACAAAGTTGTTTCTACAGCTTTCTCTGCTTTAAACTCCCTATCTTCAGTGATAAGGATGTCATTTTACTGCTTAGTACATGGAGCGTACCTTTCACATGAGAGAATTATTTCCTGTCTCCAGGGAGACAGATGAGGGTCTGAACGTCCTTGTACTGGCTCTTTCCCAAGTAGCTTCAGCTCAAAATAATTAATACGCTATTGGGGCAGCCTGCCTTGGGTTCCTGGAGTTTTATCTTTTAAGTTTTGTAATTTATTTTTTCAATTTTTTTAAGTTTATTTATTTTCAAAGACAGAGAGAGAGAGAGAGAGAGAGAGAGAGAGAGAGCAGGAGCCAAGGAGGGACAGATAGAGGGGGAGACAGAGAATCCCAAGCAAGCTCTGCACTGTCAGCACAGAGCCTGATGCAGGGCTTGATCCCACAAACCATGAGATCATGACCTGAGTTGAAATCAATACTCAATTCCATTGATCTGGACTCTTGACCAATGGAGCCACCCAGGAGACCCATGACTCAACCATTCTATTCTATTTTATTTTATTTAAACTTTGTAATTTAACTTTATTTTTTTATTTTTTAAAATTTACATCCAAATTAGTTAGTATATAGTGAAGCAATGATATCAGTATATTCCTCAATGCCCCTTACCCATTTAGCCCATCCCCCCTCCCACAACCCCTCCAGCAACCCTCAGTTTGTTCTCTATATTTATCAATCTCTTTTGTTTTGTCCCCCTCCCTGTTTTTATATTATTTTTGCTTCCCTTCCGTTATGTTCATCTGTTTTTCTCTTAAAGTCCTCATAAGTGAAGTCATATGATTTTTGTCTTTCTCTGACTGACTAATTTCACTTAGCATAATACCCTCCAGTTCCATCCACATAGTTGCAAATGGCAAGATTTCTTTCTTTTTGATTGCCGAGTAATACTCCATTGTACAAATATACCACATCTTCTTTATCCATTCATCCATCAATGGACAGTTGGGCTCTTTCCATAATTTGGCTATTGTTGATAGTGCTGCCATAAACATGGGGGTGCATGTGTCCCTTCGAAACAGCACACCTGTATCCCTTGGATAAATGCCTAGTAGTGCAATTGCTGGGTCGTAGGGTAGTTCTATTTTTAGTTTTTTGAGAAACCTCCATACTGTTTTCCAGAGTGGCTGCACCCGCTTGCATCCCCACCAGCGGTGCAAAAGAGATCCTCTTTCTCCGCATCCTCGCCAACATCCTTGTCAACATTGTTGCCTGAGTTGTTAATGTTAGCCATTCTGACAGGTGTGAGGTGGTATCTCATTGTGGTTTTGATTTGTATTTCCCTGATGATGAGTGATGTTGAGCATTTTTTCATGTGTTGGTTGGCCATCTTGATGTCTTCTTTGGAGAAGTGTCTATTCATGTCTTTTGCCCATTCCTTCACTGGATTATTTGTTTTTTGGGTGTTGAGTTTGGTAAGTTGTTTATACATTTTGGATACTAACCCTTTATCTGATATGTCGTTTGCAAATATCTTCTCCCCTTCTGTCGCTTGCCTTTTAGTTTTGCTGATTGTTTCCTTCGCTGTGCAGAAGCTTTTTATTTTGATGAGGTCCCAGTAGTTCATTTTTGATTTGTTTCCCTTGCCTTGGGAGACAATGTTGAATAAGAAATTGCTGCGGGCAAGATCAAAGAGGTTTTTGCCTGCTTTCTCCTCAAGGATTTTAATGGCTTCCTGTCTCACATTGAGGTCTTTCATCCACTTTGAGTTTATTTTTTGTGTATGGTATAAGAAAGTAGTCCAGGTTCATTCTTCTGCATGTTGTTGTCCAGTTTTCCCAGCAGCACTTGCTGAAGAAACTGTCTTTATTCCATCAGATATTCTTTCCTGCTTTGTCAAAGATTAGTTGCCCATACATTTGTGGGTCCATTTCTGGGTTCTCTATTCAATTCCATTGATCTGAGGGTCTGTTCTTGTGCCAGTACTATACTCTCTTGATGATTACAATTTTGTAGTATAGCTTGAAGTCTGGGATTGTGATCCCTCCTGCTTTGGTTTTCTTTTTCAAGATTGCTTTGGCTATTCGGGGTCTTTTCTGGTTCCATACAAATTTTAGGGTTGTTTGTTCTAGCTCTGTGAAGAATGCTGGTGTTATTTTGATAGGGATTGCATTGAATATGTAGATTACTTTGGGTAGTATTGACATTTTAACAATATTTGTTCTTCCTATCCAGGAACATGGAATCTTTTTCCATTTGTTTGTGTCTCCTTCAGTTTCTTTCATAAACTTTCTATAGTTTTCAGTGTATAGATTTTTCACCTCTTTGGTTAGATTTATTCCTAGGTATTTTATGGTTTTTTGTGCAACTGTAAATGGGATTGATTCCTTGATTTCTCTTTCTGTCGCTTCATTGTTGGTGTATAGGAATGCAACTGATTTCTGTGCATTGATTTTATATCCTGCAACTTTGCTGAATTCATGGAACAGTTCTAGCAATTTTTTGGTGGAATCTTTTGGGTTTTCCATATAGAGTATCATGTCATCTGCGAAGAGTGAAAGTTTGACCTCCTCCTGGCTGATTTGGATGCCTTTTATTTCTTTGTGTTGTCTGGTTGCAGAGGCTAAGACTTCCCAATACTATGTTGACTAACAGTGGCGAGAGTGGACATCCCTGTCTTGTTTCTGACCTTAGAGGGAAAGCTGTCAGTTTTTTCCCATTGAGGATGATATTAGCATTGGGTCGCTTGCATATGGCTTTTATCATCTCGAGGTATGATCCTTCTATCCCTACTTTCTTGAGGGTTTTTATCAAGAAAGGATTCTGTATTTTGTCAAATGCTTTCTCTGCGTCTATTGAGAGGATCATATGGTTCTTGTCCTTTTTTTTATTGATGTGATGAATCACATTAATTGTTTTGCAGATATTGAACCAGCTCTGCATCCCGGGTATAAATCCCACTTGGTCGTGGTGAGTAATTTTTTAATGTATTGTTGGATCCGGTTGGCTAATATCTTGTTGAGGATTTTTGCATCCATGTTCCTCAGGGAAATTGGTCTATAGTTCTCCTTTTTAGTGGGGTCTCTGTCTGGTTTTGGAATCAGGTAATGCTGGCTTCATAGAAAGAGTTTGGAAGTTTTCCTTCCATTTCTATTTTTTGGAACAGTTTCAAGAGAATAGGTGTTAACGCTTCCTTAAATGTTTGGTAGAATTCCCCTGGAAAGCCATCTTGTCCTGGACTCTTGTTTTTTGGCAGATTTTTTATTACTAATTTGATTTCCTTACTGGTTATGGGTCTTTTCAAATTTTCTATTTCTTCCTGTTTCAGTTTTGGTAGTGTATATGTTTCTAGGAATTTGTCCATTTCTTCCAGATTGCCCATTTTATTGACATATAATTGCTCATAATATTCTCTTATTATTGTTTTTATCTCTGTTGTGTTGGTTGTGATTTCTCCTCTTTCATTCTTGATTTTACTTATTTGGGTCCTTTCCTTTTTCTTCTTGATCAAACTGGCTAGTGGTTTATCAATTTTGTTAATTCTTTCAAAGAACCAGCTTCTGGTTTCATTGATCTGTTCTACCGTTTTTTGTTGGTTTTGATAGCATTAATTTCTGCTCTAATCTTTATTATTTCCTGTCTTCTGCTGGTTTTGGGTTTTATTTGCTGTTCTTTTTCCAGCTCCTTAAGGCATAATGTTAGGTTGTGTATCTGAGATCTTTCTTCCTTCTTTAGGAAGGCCTGGATGTCTATATACGTTCTTCTTATGACCGTCTTTGCCGTGTCCCAGAGGTTTTGGGTTGTGGTGCTATCATTTTCATTGACTTCCATATACTTTTTAATTTCTTCTTTAACTGCTTGGTTAGCCCACTCATTCTTTAGTAGGATGTTCTTCAGTCTCCAAGTATTTGTTACCTTTCCAAATTTTTTCTTGTGATTGATTTCGAGCTTCATAGCATTGTGGTCTGAAAATATGCACAGTATGATCTCGATTTTTTTGTACTTACTTAGGGCTGATTTGTGTCCCAGTATATGGTCTATTCTGGAGAACGTTCCATGTGCACTGGAGAAGAATGTATATTCTGCTGCTTTAGGATGAAATATTCTGAATATATCTGTTAAGTCCATCTGTTAAGTGTCATTCAAAGCCATTGTTTCCTGTTGATTTTTCGATTAGATGATCTGTCCATTGCTGTGAGTGGGGTGTTGAAGTCTCCTACTATTATGGTATTATTATCAATGAGTTTCTTTATGTTTGTGATTAATTGATTTATATATTTGGGTGCTGCCACATTTGGCGCATAAATGTTTACAATTGTTAGGTCTTCTTGGTCTATAGACCCCTTGATTATGATATAATGCCCTTCTGCATCTCTTGATACAGTCTTTATTTTAAAGTCTAGATTGTCTGATATAAGTATGGCTACTCAGGCTTTCTTTTGTTGACCATTAGCATGATAGCTGGTTCTCCATCCCCTTATTTTCAGTCTGTAGGTGTCTTTAGGTCTAAAGTGGGTCTCTTGTAAACAGCATATAGATGGGTCTTGTTTTCTTACCCATTCTGTTACCCTATGTCTTTTGATTGGAGCATTGAGTCCATCGACGTTTAGAGTGAGTACTGAAAGATATGAATTTATTGCCATTATGATACTCGTAGAGTTGGAGTTTTTGGTGGTGTTCTCTGGTCCTTTCTAATCTTTTGTTGCTTTTGGTATATCTATCTATCTATCTATCTATCTCTCTCTCTATATATAGATAGATATATACCAAATTAAAATATACCAAATTAAAAATATACCAAATATACCAAATTAAAAAAAAAAAAAAAAAAAAAATATATATATATATATATATATATATATATATATATATATATATACATTCTTTTCTCCCCTCAGAGAGTACCCTTTAAAATTTCTTGCAGGGCTGGTTTAGTGGTCACAAACTCCTTTAATTTTTGTTTGTCTGGGAAACTTTTTATATCTCCTTCTATTTTGAATGACAGCCTTGCTGGATAAAGAATTCTTGGCTGCATATTTTTCTCATTCAACACACTAAATATATCCAGCCACTACTTTCTGCCTGCCAAGTTTCTGTGGATAGGTCTGCTGCACACCTGATCTGTCTTTCCTTGTAGGTTAGGGACTTTTTTTTCCCTTGCTGTTTTCATGATTCTCTCCTTGCCTGAGTACTTTGTGAATTTGACTATGATATGCCTTGTTGATGGTCAGTTTTTGTTGAATCTAATGGGAGTCCTTTGTGCTTCCTGGATTTTGATGTCTGTGACTTTCCCCAGGTTAGGAAAGTTTTCCGCTATGATTTGCTCACATAACCCTTCTACCCATATTTCTCTCTCTTCCTCTTCTGGGACCCCTATAATTCTAATGTTGTTCCTTTTTAATGAGTCACTGATTTCTCTACTTCTTAAATCGTGCTCTTTTGCCTTAATCTCCCTTTTTTTCTGCTTCGTTATTCTCTATAAGTTTGTCCTCTATATCGCTGATTCTCTGTTCTGCCTCGTCCATCCTTGCCGCCGCTGCATCCATCCATGATTGCAGCTCAGTTATAACATTTTTAATTTCATTCTGGCTATTTTTTACTTCTTTTATCTCTGCAGGAAGGGATTCTAATCTATTTTTGACTCCAGCTAGTATTCTTATTATCGTGATTCTAAATTCTGGTTCAGACATCTTGCTTGTGTCTGTGTTGGTTAAATCCCTGGCTGTCATTTCTTTGTGCTCTTTCTTTTGGGGTGAATTCCTTCGTTTTGTCATTTTGAAGGGAGAAAAGGAATTAATCAAGTAGAAAATTGAAATTAAAAAAATTAAAATTAAAAAAATATTAAAATTAAAAATTAAAAACACACCCACACAAAAATCGAATAGATGATGCTAGATTCTAAGTGTGTTTTGGTCTGGGTGTAGAAAGTGGTTTGACAAATTAGAGAAACAAACAAACCTACAAGCAAACAAAAGTGGGGGGAGAGAAAAAAAGGAAATCGTTTGAGAATTTGAAAAAATGAATACACTAAAGTAGACTAAAATACACAAAAGTAGAGAATATAGCAGCAAAAATTATAGAAAAATATTTTTAATAAAAATTAAAAAGAAATATGATTTTTTTCATTTTCTGTATTTAAGAAAAAGAAACACGAAAAAGAGAAAAAAGATAAAACAAAGAAAAAAGAAAAAACAAAAAAAAGAAATCGTTTGAAAATTTGAAAAAGTGAATACACTATAGTAGACTGAAATAAAATGATGGGAGTAAGATAGAATTTGAAAAATTTACATAAAAGCAAAAAATATAGTAATAAAAATTAAATAAAAATATTTTTAAAAGAAAATGAAAGTAAAAACGAAGTTTTTCTCTTTCTGCATTACAGAAAAAGAAATGAAAAAGAGAATAAAAGAAAAAGAAAGAAAAAAGGAAATTGTTTGAAAATTTGAAAAGGTGAGTACACTGAAGTAGACTAAAATAAAATGATGGAAGTAAAGTAGAATTTGAAAAAATTTACACAGAAGTAAAAAATATGGTAATAAAAATTAAAGACAGATATTTTTAATAAAAATTGAAAATAAAAATGAGTTTTTTTCTCTTTCTGTATTCAAGAAAAAGAAAAGAATTATAAAAGAGAAAAAGGAAAAAGAGAGAGAGAAAAAAATGGAATAGATGAACCTGCTAACAGATTGAAGTCGGACTGAAATTGCTTCGTTTTCCCCTAGAGGTCAATCCATGTAGCTGTTTATAGTCCATAGATTAAGCCGGCGGTGAGGTTTGCGTTCTTGAAGAGCGAAGTTGGCCCAGTTGGGCGGGGCTCGGTGTAACAGCTCTGCTCTCCTCTAGATGGCGCTGCTAGCCTACTGGGGTGGATTGTTGCGGTGCTCGTTGGTGCGCATGCGCGGGAGCGGTGAAAAATGGCGCCATCCAGCCACCCAGTCTGTTCTCCCGGATCAGTAATTGTGCACCGGTCCTCCGTCTTCAGCTCTTTTCCACTCTCCGCTTTTCCACTCTTCGTGACCAGACCCCAGGCAGTACCTCTCTCCTGAGCTTTGTCTCAGATGCGGCTGTTTTCCCCAGCCCCTTCCGAAGGACTGCGGCTTTGACCCACTCTGCCCCTCTGCGGGAGGGTCTCACCGAACAATGGCCAAATGAGCATTGGCCGAATGTCGGCTGCACCCAGGACGCCCGCTGGACCCTGCTGTTGCCGGTGCCCCGAGACTGCGGCCAGGTGCCAGCCTGCCCCCCAAAAAAATCACGAGACAGTGTAGCCTCAGCGTTTCAGGGACCATGGAAAATCGCAACACACATCTGGCACCAGGCTTCACCCTCAACAACCTTGCCCCAGCACCAGCGAATGTGGCTGCCTTCCGGGGTCTGCTGGGACCAGGTGGCTTCAACAGTCTCTACCAAATGTCCTTCCAGCAGTGGAACCGCTTTTCCCTGTGTGGCCCGAGAACCTCCCGGACCCCACTCTGTTCCTGGGGATTCACCTTTCCCACCAGAGCACCACCAGGTATGGAGCTGCGGAGTTGCAGCCTCTGCTCTCTCCCTGTTTACAGTCTCAATGGAATTTAAACCCTCTCCTTTCTCCTTTCTCCCTTTTTAGTTGAGTCCCTGCACTGTTTCGAGTTTTCCACTTTCTCTCCAGCTGCTTTTGGGGAGGGGTGCTTTTTCCGTATGCCCCCCCCCCCAAGTCTCCGTCTTCTCTCTGCCTGCAAAAGGAGGTCCCTACCTTTTGGGGCTTCTTGCTCCCCAAGTTCGGCTCTTCGTGTGGCGTACCTGCTGAATTCTGTGGTTCAGGTGGTGCAGATTGTTGTGTTAATCTTCCAATCGGTTTTCTAGGTGTGTAGGATGGTTTAGTGTTGGTCTGGCTATATTTCATGGACGCGAGACACACAAAAAGCTTCCATGCTGTTCTGCCATCTTGGCTCCTCCAACCATTCTATTTTAATTTACACCTTTCACAAATGTGGCTGAAGAACACGCTGTGCTCTCTGGTCTTCTGTTTCGTTAACGCAGCGACTCTTTCATTCTGGGCTCAGCCTCCCCCTCATGCTGTTAATAATGATATCTTCACAGGTCCCGCTTATTAGTTTAAATTACTCAGAAAACTTAATAATGTTGGCATTTTGCAGCATTAGTGAATCACATTTTTAGACTTAGGTTTTCCGAGGTGTGTATATGAGACCACCCACAAAATTCCGGGTTTGTCAGGTAACACAGTAGAAGCAAGTTAGAAAATGCATCATGCTGGGAAAACCTCTTGCTCCTACTCACAGTTCAGAGGATGTTTGTACACTCTTTTCTTCTCAATAAAGTACACTCAAAGAAAAGAAACTGTTGTCCATGGAGAGAGGTTGTGATCCTATGTAAAGACTTTGAGGTCAAATTGTAGGATTTGAATCCAGTGCTACCTTTTGCTTACTACATGACCTTGCACTTATCATTTAACCTGTTTCCTCATTTACAAAATGGAAATCTTTTTTTTTTTTTATTATTATTTTTTTTTTTTTAAATTTTTTTTTTTCAACGTTTTTTATTTATTTTTGGGACAGAGAGAGACAGAGCATGAACGGGGGAGGGGCAGAGAGAGAGGGAGACACAGAATCGGAAACAGGCTCCAGGCTCCCGAGCCATCAGCCCAGAGCCTGATGCGGGGCTCGAACTCACGGACCGCGAGATCGTGACCTGGCTGAAGTCGGACGCTTAACCGACTGCGCCACCCAGGCGCCCCCAAAATGGAAATCTTAAGGGACACCTGGGTGGCTCAGTTGGTTAAGTGTCCAACTTCAGCTCAAGCCATGATCTCACAGTTTGTGGGCTTGAACCCTGCATCAGGCTCTGTGCTGACAGCTCGGAACCTGGAGCTTGCTTCAGTTTCTGTGTCTCCCTCTCTCTCTAACCCTTCCTCACTCACACTCTGTCTCTCAAAAATAAACATTAAAAAAAAAAGGAAATCTTTAAAATTTAGTAGTACATAGTAGCCACTTCATAAATACTAATTCTTGTTATTATGACGGTTGTTTTCAGAGTTTCCAAGAGGTTTTAAGTTCTGATTCTAGAAATCCACTCTTATTATATATCCTTTCCCCCATTTTCTGCCCTCTAGTGGCAATTTCAAATATGACTTCTGTGTTTTATTTTAAATGAAATTCTTGTTCTTGGAAAAAAAAAAAAAAAAAAAAAATATATATATATATATATATATATATATATATATATATATACACAAATATATATACACACATACATACATATATACCCACTTTGTCTCCCTAGTCTTATTAGGCTCAAATCATTTTAAGTGCAATCTTATATATGTACAATTGCATGCAATTTGCAACCTTTTTTTTTTTTTTTTAATGAATTTGGTAAGAAATAACTTGGGGATTGTTTTACAAAAAGAATTTTCTCTTCAATTCCTATTTACATTCATTTCTCTGAGAGAACTCTGTCCAAAAGCAATCCCTTTTTCTAGAAACAAGAGCTCTTCCTTTACCTGACCTTACCAGTGAGATCCCACCCATTTTAAGCCCTATAAAAGCAACAGAGCATTTTTATATTAAAGGTATTACAGTACTTCCCTGCTCCCTGAGAAGTAAGCATTTAACTCCAAAAATAACAATGCTCCAAAAATAGAATGGTAACATCCACAAGCTATTGGAATATTTAATCAAAGAATGATAAAAAGACTTACTTGAAGCTATTTGTTGCCTTGAAAACTCTGTCACCTTCTTCCCTTCCTTTGAACACAAACTCCTTTCCAATATACTTACTCTAAGTCTGTATTTAGAGATAAAACAGATTATTCCTTCTTCCACAGCTTTACTGAGATATACTTGGCATATAACTAAGTGTAAGTTTAAGATGTATACACACATATATTGTGAAATGATTACCACAAAGGAGTTAGTTAACATCTCCATCAACTCACATAATTACCATTTTTGTACTTGTGGTGAGAACATTTAAGATCTACTCCCTTAGTAACTTTCAAGTATATCATACAGTACTGTTAACTGTAGTCATGCTGTATATTAGATCTCTAGAACTTATTCATCTTGTAACAGGAAGTTTGTACCCTTTGACCAACATCTCCCCATTTCCCCTTTTCCTCAGTATCATAGTATAAATAAGAGCAACAACTAACTGGCTTTCTTCTTTTTCTTCTTTTAAAGACTTTTAGGGAAGTTTGGGGTTCACAGAAAGATTGAGAGGGAGGTAAAGAGATTTCTCATATATCCTTTGCCCCCACCTATGCATGGCTTCCCCCCTGTCATTCTTAAGAACAGATCTTTGGTGTTTTTACAGCATAGCTCTTTATAATGAGTTCAGAAATATCACCTTGGACCAAACAGTTTTAGCATATAGACATATCACAAAAAGGGATATATTAAACTCTAAGAAATTAATTGAGTTATCTGAAAGACCTTGTATTTTTATTTATAAACCAGGAAATGAAGTTAGGAAGGATAATTGAAGAACTATACTGAGTTATAAGCCACATGATTTAGTGAGTAGATCAAATATTCAAAAAACGCTCTTGAACTATTTAATTTTATCTGTACATTATTTTGTCCTTGATCAGGATAGGACCATAAATATAAGAGAAAGAAAGAAACTCCTGGCTTAACAAGTCTGTTCAGTTTGACTGATAATATTTATTTCATGCTCCCTAAAACTTCCTTCTTTGAGCTTGGAGTGGAAAAATGCTTACCATAAAGAACGTTTTATTACCTTCCTTTTCTAAGTTAGTGAAATGTTGAAGACATCTCCTTCTGATGTCAGAAACATAAGATGTAAGGTCGTAATCATTACCATAGACCAAGAAGGATACGCTCAGAATAAAGGGAGACCCTGACTACTCACTTCAGAAGGAAGATAGGAGAGTCCCTCTAGAAGTGGCCAACAATGACTTTTCAGGAATATTCATAAACCTGATATATAAGCAGCTATTATTGGGCAATAGCATCAGTGTTAGAAATTAATATCTTGGTGCCAATTCATATCAATTTGCTCTCAGTTTCAAATGCTACATGCATAATCAGTATGAGTCGATATAGCTCTGTTAAATTTATATCATATATCACGGTTTATTTATTTTTAAGTAATCTTTCTACCCAAGGTGGAACTCACGACCCCAAGATCAAGAGTCAAAGGCTCTACAGACTGAGCCAGCCAGGTGCCTTGATATTATTCATCGAGGATTATTTAATACATTTAATTTGCTTTAATTCTGTTGGATAGAAACATTAGCAAAAGAAAGGCAAAATAAAAATTAAAAAGAGGAGATTTTAGAAGTATTCAAAGAAATGCCATTGGTTCCCTCCTTGACCAAACTTTAGCCAGGCTCCTCTGAGCCTTCTTCTTGACAAGCCTCAATCTTGGCCTATGAAGACTTTTTTTTTTGTTTTACCTTAAGTTTTTATTTTAATTCCAATTGGTTAACATACAGGGTTATATTGGTTTGGGGTGTACAATATAGTAATTTAACAGTTACATACATCACCATGTACTCTTCCCAAGTGCACTTCTTAACCTCAACACCTGTCTAACCCATCCCCCCACACCCTCCCCTCTGGTAACAAAGACTTAAATATCAGTATAGTTTCTAACAACACAAGGCCACATCCCTAGGATGACTCTAGCGCCCTGTTAAAGTCCACCTAAGAAAACTCAAAGCTGCCAAAAGAATTCACTGTTTGTTCCAGCCAATACCTGAAGATGGGGCCTTGTCTCCTAGCCTCTGTTGGAGGATAGGAGCTTCACCTCCATAAGCACGCCAGTTAGCAAACCCAGATGGGTTTCGTGTGGGAAGAACCCGTTCACTGCATTTTGTAATTTTCCACTTCCCTGACTCTACTGTGCCCGTGATCACTCCCTCCCCAATTCACTCATTCTCCTTTTAAAGCAGCCAGTCACTTCTGTACAAATTGAAGTTGAGTTCAGTTCACACTGGACTCTCTTCTTTATGTGATAACGTATTACTGATTAGAATTTGTCCTTACCACTTTGTCGAGTGCCCAGTTTTGTTTGTCTTTGACAGAAGGAAGTGGAAGAGACAGAAAAAATAAGAAGGCAGAAAGCACCCAATCTAGTCAAAATAATAAACCTAAAATGAAATACGTGAACTCACCATTTCAAACATGGTTTATTAGTGCTTATCGTAGTAAGGTATAATGTTAGGTATTGGAGACAAAATAGTGAACAAAAGGTTTCACCTAGTAAGAAACAGCAATGTGATGGGCCACCCACTTAGAAAGAAAATGATGTATAAGTACTATGAAGGGATCGAGAATAGGGTTCTTCAGAGTCCATTAAGATTTACAAGTGGAAATAACATTTAAGATGAATTCTGGAGGATAAGTGGGAGTTAGGCAGAGGAAGAGCTGAGAAAAGAGTGTTCCAGACAGAGCAGAGAGCATGCGCAAATGCCAGGAAGTAAGAAAACAAATGTATAAGCACAAGACAAAGAGCAGTTTCCAGGAGCTGAAAGAACCACATCATGGCTGGAGAGTAGTTATCAGGTCAGGGAAGAGAATGGTGGAAAAACCCAGGGTGAGGGAGGAAAGCTGGAGCCAGAGTCTAAAAGGTCCTGTGGGGTTGGTTTATACCTCCTCACACAGGGAGGAGGAGAGGTCTGAGTTTCCAATAAGGGCTAATGTGGCTTTTTTGTGGAAAATGGATTGGAATAAACAAGAGAAGAGATGGAAAGAAGTGGATTTATTCATGAGTTATTTAGGAGGCCATGTACAGGAACTCAGGGGTACTTAGCCGTGGGGTAGAAGGGATAGAAGGGAAGAAGCTGAAGTTGAAATTCCCACTTGGGGCTGGGCAGTTCAGTGAGTGGTGCTGCGTTGTGTTTCTAAAGTAAGAAATACAAAGGGGCGCCTGGCTGGCTCAGGCAGTAGAGGATGCAACACTTCATCTCAGAGTTTTGAGTTCAAGCCCCACGTTGGGTGTATAGATCACTTAGAAAAGTAAATAAAATAAAATAAGAAATACTGGAAGGAAAGCTGTTTTGTGAGAATAATGGGGCAGCTGTAGTCCATGACTAAAGATACACTACACCTTAACGTGCAAGTGAGGAAACTGTCATCTTTGTTTTAGTTGAATAAAAAAGCACCACACTAAGATCTAACTACACACAAGGTTTTAGTCAATTACTTTACCAGAGGACAGCAGGTAAGGTGTAAATCAAAACGCAGAACACAATGATTGCAACTGCATTTCCTCTATACAAGAGGTAGGTGACAAAAAGGGGGGAGGGACTGTAGAAAAGAGGAATAAAAACAAAGAAACAAATACAAGACGCTCTGACTCTATGAAGGAAGAAAGCAGATAAAACATCCCAGAAGTTGGGTAATTGAGAAGTTAAAAAATAAAAGTTAAAATAGGTAAGAAGTGGACATTAGAATTTTTCTTTTTATTATTCTTTAGGAACTATGTTAAAAAAAAAAAAAAGATTTAGCAATATAACCAGTAGGAAATACCAGACCTCAAAAATCTAACCACCGGACACGCTCATGCAGGTTTTACTTTAAACTTTTAAAAAGATTGCACTTTTCTGTACTTTAATTGAATGTTTCAGTCATTTACACTTTAACATATTTTACATGGGTGATAATTCCAAAGTAGGAAAAATCTTTGCTTTTTCCACCCAGGTAAAAAATTCATGCTATGAAACCTGCAAATTTATACAAAAGATGGGCAATGAGGAACTTCTAAAGTTTGTTGCTTTCTTCCTCTATGCTCTGAAACCACACAATTTCAAAAACTTTTTTTTTGTTGTTCTTACCACGAAAGTGCGTAAGTTCTCTAAAAGAAGCCACCGGCATTCTAATTTTTGAAAATCCTCTTAAGTTATTGGTGTTTAGTTTAACATATTTTAGATTTAAAAGTTAACAGTTCTGTTCTTAAGGAGATTCTATATTACCAAAAAAACAAAAACAAAAACAAAAACAAAAAAAACAAACCCGGAAAGTTTCTCTTAATTAAGATGTATATTGTTTGGGGTATATTTAGAAATGCTTTATCCTTACCTTATTCCTAATATTACCTGTAAAGTTTAGGTAGTGTAGCAAAACTTCACAAATTAAGATTTCATGCAAGTCTTATCATCCAATACAAATCTGCCTGTGAATAGACCCTACTGAATTCTTCTTTTTGTGTACTATTTTGCCATTTATTCATCCATAAATTGTTTATCCTTTACCTTGGGCTGGACACTATTTTAAATGCTGAAGATATAAAGCAAGTACAACCAGAAAGGACCCTGACTTTATGGAGCTTGTGTTCAGCCCAGTACCATAAGGAGGAGCTACAGAATGAAAGACCAAAGGCCATGGGAAGCTACACAAACCAAGGCCTCAGTGCCATAGACAGATGAAGGAAAATGATAATAATAATAATACTGCAATCTATTGTTTCCCTCAAAAAGTACACCTTTGCTTTAAACTTTATTACTATCAAGGTACAAAAATGACACTAGAGAGGCAATACTTGAGATCAAGATGAGAATCTATATTAAGCTTTACAGAATAGTGGGACAGAAATGATTATATTTTAAGATTTCTAGTGAGTGATATTTCATTTTTTAATGCACATAATCCCAAGTACCTTCCAAGAAATGTAAAGAAATGTAAATAATATACAGTATATACTCATACCTCAATACACTCACCATAACTAAATGTTTATTCATTGGGTTTTGTGAATGAATGACCTAAAATATTTCTTTCTCTCAATTTTTTTTAAATTTTTTTAATGTTTTTATTTTTACTTTTGAGACAGAGGGAGACAGAGCATGAGCAGGGGAGGGGCAGAGAGGGGAGACACAGAATCTGAAGCAGGCTCCAGGCTCTGAGCCGTCAGCACAGAGCCCCACACAGAGCTTGAACTCACAGAGTTGAGATCATGACTTGAGCTGAAGTCGGACACTTAACCGACTGAGCCACCCAGGTGCCCCTCTTTCTCTCAAATTTAAATGAAATAGAATTTTGTGATTTGTGCTTATATCAAATTTCCTGGTAAGTTTTTTTCTTTTAAGTTCTCATGTATGTCCCTCCCTAGAGTACAGTTTAATAATAGGGCTTCTACCCATTAAATTTTTCTCTCATTCTTTTGTTTGTTTTTTCTTTGTTTTTTGTTTTTGCATGGATATTTAAGAGATTTTTTTTTTTTTTTTAGTTTTATTTATTTATTTTGAGAGAGCAAGTTGGGGGGGGGTGGGCAGAAGAAGGAGAGAGGATCCCAAGCAGGCTCTGGACTGTCAGCATGAAGCCTGATGTGGGGCTCAAATCCACGAACTGCAAGATCATGACCCGGGCCGAAACCAAGAGTTGGATGCTTAACCCACTGAGTCATCCAGTGCCCCAAAAGTAGATTGTTTTTTAAAAGAGATACTGACAAGAAGCATCCTGAGAGTCTACACCATACCAAATGTGACTGTATTAGTCAGGGTTCTCCAGAGAAAAAGAGCCAATAGAAGATATCTATATCTATGTATCTACAAATTATATCTATATTTATCTTTTAGTATAAATAAATCTATATTAAATAAATAAATATAGATACAGATTTGTACATATATAGATATACACTTAATATAAGAAATTGGCTCATGCAGTTATGGAGGCTGGAAAGTCCCAAGATCTGCAGAGTGAGTAAGCAAGTTAGAGATCCAGTTGAGAGGATGGCATAGTTCCAGTTCATAAACTAGTAGGCTTGACCGAGGAAGATTCAATGTTTCAGCTGGAGTTTGAAGGCAGGAAAAAGCTGATTATCTCAGTTCAAAGGCAGTCAGGCAGATTAAGTTCCTTCTTACTCAGCCTTTTTGGTGTATTAGCCCTTCAACTGATTGGATGAGGCCCATCCACATTAGGGAGGGCAATCTACTTTACTCAGTCTACTGATTCAAATGTTAATCTCGTCCAAACACTCTTACAGGAACATCCAAAATAATGTTTCACAAAATATTTGGGCACCTTGTGGCCCAATCAAGTTGACACACAGAATTAACCATCACAAGTGACTTTCATTAATTTCCTTTGGTTTCTCAAGCCAACAGATAATGCCACTGCATTGAGAGGAAAGAGAAAGAGTTGGAATAATTTCGTTCAGCCTCAGGGTATCTTTCTTGTTTCTTAGTCCCAGAAAAACGAAATAATACAACCACAAACATGTCTTTACATAGGTTTTCTTTTCTTCCTCTTTGCTTTACGCAGAATTTAGTAACCTCTGGGTCTTCTGTTCCATTGACAGGGCTGCAGAAAAAAATGTTTTTGAACTTTTTCCAATATATTTCAAAAATGATATCCTATTTGGGCTTCATACTTGATTGGATGTTTTTAAGTTTATTTCTCTTAACAAAGTACCTATCAGAATGTAAAAAATGTCCCCTCCTCCCATTGCAAGCTATTTTAAAATTGCCCAGGTGGTGCCCTCATCAGCATTTTGCCTGTTCATTATGCATATGTGATATTCATTGTTTTGTGTTTCCTACAAGCTTTGTAATTTTTCCTAAAATAATGATTTCCTGCTGAGATACTTCAATTGTGGATACATGCCACTTTAAAAAATTTTTAACCATCTGTTAATTACAAAAATCAAACTATAGCTCATATCTAAATAATTAGAAGCAATACCTGTATGTAGTAGGAATTCAGTAACTGATGAATGAATGAGTGAATGAATGAGTGATGAATGAATGAAGGTTAAATGCGGCAATGTGGGGGGGGCAGAGGTATTGATCATATTTGTGGTTGATCTGAAAAAAGTTCAAAAGATAAATATCTTTGGTAAGATAAAACTTGTATCTTGGCCAGCATCAAACTAGAACTACAAATAGAGAATAGTGATGATTTTAAGTTTATATCACATGTAAGTAATACATAAGTTTATTCTCTGTGTAAAAATGTTTAAATATTGAAGATAAGTTTAAGATACCATTGAACACTACCCCATAAACAATATTACAATACTGTTTTGTGGATTTGCGAATTTATTTCCTCCGTGAACTCTGAGTAGATATTTTATAATAGGAATGAGGGACAAAACTAGGGCAGAGTATCCACATAGCAATAATAGAAATAGCTAATATCTACTAAATTCCAGTCATTTTTTCTAAATACTATGCACACATTAACACGCTTAAGCCTTTCAAGGACACATGGTATCATTATTATGTACTATCCATTATTCCCATTGTGCAGATGAGTAAACATCCATTTCCCCCAGCAATTTTCCATAATTTCTCCAAAGTCATGGACCTGCAAGTGGTGGAGATGGAATTTGAACCTAAGTGGTGTGGCTCCTGCACTTGATCAAAACCACTACATCATATACAAAATATGTAGACAAAAAGGGAGCCTGTGGTCGAGTACTGATTGTACAACCATCTGCATGTGCACTGGTACAAAGCAAATGCCCAGCCTGGTCAACTCATGTTTCTCACTTGACTACCAGATACTTTGGCAAACTCTAGGATTTATATTCCACTTTATAATTTGCTGCCCTTCTCTTATATGGGAATCCCACTTCAGTTCTCAAATGTGGTTCTTGATAAATAACTGAACTGAACTAACAAGGGAGGACTCAGATAACGCCAAGATCTCACTCCAACTTTGTGGATCAACATTAACATACTCTTCTTCAACATGGATGATCCCAACTAAGCATCCTTTCCATTAAGCTGCGCAACCATGTGTTAGGTGCCTTCACTGTGTCTGAAGTGTTCTTCTTTTGTTAGTTTTCATGGTAACACCTATTTCTCTCTTAAACTCTTTCTAGGGTGCAATGTCCTCAGTGAAGTTTTCCTTGTATGTATTATTTCTATCTCTTTTGCGTTCTATCACTACTGCACCGTCAGTCTAGATTTTAATTCTTTTTTTTTTTTTTTTTAACATGCTGTTCTCACATTGGACAGTAAGATATTTGAGAATAATCATGGTTTGGGTAAACCAGATGTGAACACCATGCCTGGCACATATTAGATACATCATGAATGTTGTGAAACTAAATGGAAATGTGACTATTACAACAGCATCGTTGAGCCTGGCAATACTTTTTACAACCACGTTTACAACTCAGTATTTACCTGGTGTATGAATTAACTCCCATATGTTGAGAAAAATTCATTTCATATTTCCCCCAAATAGTCCAAAAAGCTACAATTTTTCCATTATATTTTATTTCCCTATAACCTTAAGATGAAAATCTTAATAATGTTTTACACTTGGAGGAAGATTTTTAGTTGTTTCTTTATTAAATTTAAGAATAATTTGGGGCATCTGTGTGGCTCAGTTGGTGGAGCCTCTGACTCTTGATTTCAGCTCAGGTTGTGATCCCAGCGTTGTGGGATTGAGCCCTGTGTCAGCCTCTGTGCTGAGTGTGGAACCTGCTTAAGATTCCCATTCTCTCTCTCTCTCTCTCTCTCTCTCTCTCTCTCTTTGTCTCTCCCCCCCTTCTTCCCCTCTTCCCCCCTCACACTCTTTCTCTCTAAAATAAAATAATAAATGAATAAATAATTGGGAAAAAAAGAGCCTACTTCCTTAAAAAAAAAAATAAGAATTCTACCAATTAAAAGTGTTCACAAATATTTGTAGTGGGGAATTGTATGTAGTGGCCATTTTTAAAAATATTACACCTTAGCAGTATAGAAGATGGTGGCTAATTTTACCAAAATGAGATCACTAGCAATTGTTATTCCCATTAAGGGGTAATTTCTCTCTTCAAATAATTTTTTCTGACTATAAAGCTAAATAAAACTCTCATTTATCACAGGGTAGCTGACAAAGATAACTAGAACCCTTTCCACTACAAATGCCAAGATATGGTGGATGGAACAAACCAAACTTATTTTTAAATGCATAGCTAAATTTTCAACAAAGAGAGGAAAATTTGTCAGTTCCAGAAATAAAATAGAAACTGAAAACCAAAGGGTAAGCATGTGAGTGGAACCTGAGACTGTCCTGTGATGTACTTCTCTTCCCAGTACTTTAGGGACTGAAGTTCTATTTCCCACATGAGAAAGGGGACATGCCTGGGCCGACACATGACAGAAAATTGGGACTAAGAGACCTGAACAGAGCTGGGACCCTCAACTGTCTACACATTTGGTGGACCATTTAATTTTTAAATTGTCCAGTGTCACAAAGAAACGTGCCTGTCTCGGCTATGTGGGAAAAAAATAGAACCCCAAATAAAGTGAAGTTCTACTTTATTTCCATAGGCTACCGTGGGCTTGAGGATAAAATTAGCATATTGTTAACGTTAACAATATGCATTACGTTGTTCTTGAGACCATGATTACCACCAAGCCACCTGGCAAAGCGAATGCAAAGCTGTTCCTTAAAGCCATGCCACAGTATTATCTGAAAAATAAAGAGAGGAAAAAAGGCTCACTAAAATAGGCAATTAACAAGTAACAGCATGTATGGAAATCACAGAAATAAACCATCATGAGTGAGGCTAAGCACACAAGAGAGGGGGATTACAGATTCAAGAACTTGAGACATAACAAGGTAATCTAAAAAAGAGTATACAATAAAAAATACATATCAATATAAAAAGCTCTTTTTAATATGCAGAGGTAGAAATATGGCTGCACTGAACAGGAAAGGTCACAGGATCAGATGATCTGGACAAGGAGAAGGTAGGATCAAAGGCAGTTAGGAAATAGAGGACATGACTCACGTGGGGGAGACAGTTTAAAGGATAAGAATTTAGTAAAAACAGCCTAAGTTTGGTGCATATTATAGAACTATGAGGAATAAGGTTGACCAGAGAGAATGAGTCCATTTCCGTAGGCAAAAACAGTGCAGTTCATTTCCAACATTCATCCCATCATTTCCCGAATAAGTATTGCGTGATTTGGGAATGGAACTCAGTTTTGGGGTGGGTCTGATTTGTCCACTACTTTTCTCCCCAAACCATGTCTGACCTACACGCAACACTTTAACTGTAAGCATTATGCCTGCCCACATCCCATTGCTACCTATGTCTCTGTAAATTCCCATGCTCTGCTTCTCCCCATTTTGTTTTCCAGAATTTATAGTGTCCAACCGGACGAAAAAAAACCCCAACAAAACAAAACACAAATAAAAGATTTGAAGATGCCCCTGTTGTCTTAAAAGTAGGACCTTTGCAGTAGAGTAACAACCGTGTAGAGTTCTGATTGGTGTAATGATGTGAAGGGAGCGGAGGTAAGAGGAGTGCCGTGCTGACAAATGTTTAACAACCCGCGGGGAAAATGGGCTGACTTGTAGCCTTTGATGATGATTTCTATGATATAAATACTCCTACCAAGGCTGATTTCAAGCCTCAGTGGAACAACCATCTTGCAAAATCCCTGATAAATGAGCACTTGTCTGTCTCGAACCGCTGTGAGCTGGCTCCAGCACACTGCCGCTCCCCGCACACCTGTAGAAGGCAGTGTTGCACCATGTCACGTGCTCTTTGCCAGGTGGGTCGGCCACTGCCATTTTCTAACTGGTTGTAGCAGCCTATGGATGATAAATGTTCTCAGACTCTAGTGACAGGGTTATGGCCATCTAAGTGTTGATGATAGTGTGGGCTTTGTTTTTTCCAGAAATAAAATCGAAACTGAAAACCAAAGGGTAAGAATGTGAGTAGAACCTGAGCCTGGCCTGTGATGTACTTAATGGGGGGTTGGGAAAGAATACACCAAAAGCTATTTTAAATTGGACTCCCAAACTATAATATATTAACAGTATTTCTCAATTTATTAGTCATTTATGCAATGAAAATGTATTGAGCACTTTCTAGACACAGTTTGAGCTAGAAAGGATTGAGCAGTGAGGAAAAAGTACAATGATTAAAGCCAAACAACTCCTTCTCCACCGCTCTTAAAAAGTTATTCCCTAATTTGGTTTTAAAATATTCCATTGCTTTCTTTTATGTAATTGAATACAAAGCAGTATCTATGCACAGTGATCTTATGTTCAGTGTATAAATGTTGGAAGTAAATAAATCTCAAACATAAACATATGGCAAGCCCCAGTAAAACATCTGCAGGTAGAATTTTTATTTTAAACAAACCACCTAAATCATGGCAAGTCACAGGATCAATAATCCACCTATTATAGTCAATAAAATAATTAATGGCAGCATTTTTTGTGAGAGAAAAAAATGGAAAAAATCTGAAATGTTCATTAATTGGAAAATAGACAAGTAAATTGTGACAGATCCATACAATGAAAGGGTTTCATACAATTTTTAATTTAATTTAATTTAATTTTACTTTATTTTATTTTATTTTATTTATTATTTTGAGAGAGCACATGTGCTAAAGAGAGGGGCAGAGGGAGAGGGAGAGAATCATAAGTAGACTCAGCACAGAGCCCCATGTGGGGCTTGATCCCATGATCCTGGGATCATGACCAGAGCTGAAATTAAGAGTTGCATGCTCAACTGACTGAGCCACCCAGACACCCCCATTTATTTATTTATTTTGAGAGTAATAGAGAGAGAGAATGCGCACACACTCACGTACGAAAGGGGGAGAGGGAGGAAAAGAAAGAGAAGGAGAGAGAGAATCCCAAGTAGGCCCTGCACTGTCAGCACAGATCCTGACATGGGGCTGGATCTCACAAACTGTGAGATCATGACCTGAGCTGAAACCAAGAGTCAGAGGCTTAACCTGAAAAGCCACCCCGGTGCCCCCATACAATGAAATGTTACATAGCAGAGAAGATGAATAAATGGGTGGGCCTTACAAATTTAATGTTGAAAAAAATTGCCAAAAAATACATAGTATAATGCTTTTTAAATAAAAATTGTAAAATGTTTATATATACACATATAGGTATGTGTACGTATACATGCATATTTATATTTTGTATGTGTATTTACATGTATACATACAATCTGCCAGGCATGGTAATAATAAACACCAAATTGCATGAAAGTAGTAACCTCAGAAGCTGAAGGAAATATGATGCTGTTAAAAAGAGATTCATAATCAGCTTTAACTATATCAGAATGTTCTATTTCTAAACTGAGTAATATATAGATTTTTGTTGACGTTTTGTTCCTTTGGAATTATGAAATATTCCATAATACATTTTAACAATTAAACATTTAAAATTTGCCTGGGTGGCTCAGTCAGTTAAGCATCCAATTCTTGGTCTGAGCTCGGATCTGATCTCAGGGTTGTGAGTTCAAACCCCACACTGGGCATTGCACTAGGCATAGAGCCTACCTTAAAAAAAAATTAAATTCATTGGCTAAACATTTGTCACTTCATAAATATTTGTGTGATTTGAGCATTAGTCAAGAATATTATCTTGTGCATAAAAACCCTCATTAGTCGTCCTGTTTTCAAGTTTGGGAATTACTTTCCTTGATATTTAATTATCAATATGTCACTAATGTTATTAAGAACTTTCTACCCAACTTCAAATCATACCTTGGAGAATAATAGATGTACAAAAAATTAGAATTAATATTTAGGAATGAGAGATATCATCTCACCTGGAATAAATATAATAATGACACAAATTCAATCTCTCTTTGTTGTTTTTTAGTCATGTTTTGTCTCAGGAAGATCTACCAGGTTTTTCATAATCACAAAGATTTATGATGTGGTGTGTGTGCTGGTGCTTGTGTGTGTACAAGCATGTGTGTGCACAAACGTATGTGTGCAGGATTGAGTCTGACCAAGAAATCCCTGCATTGCCAACCTCAGAACTGAAATTATATATTGGATGTAAATACTGTTGACATAGCTCTCAGTGAGGCTAAGGAGAATATTGCCTCTCCTTCCATTGAATTTTAAGGTCAGATCCAGGGAAAAATTGCCTTACAATGGAAAGGGCTGTTAGGAGAACAAAAATGTAGTTAGCCACAGAGTTTCAAAATTCTAGATCTCTTTAAAAAAAAAAAAATCTAGATGTCTTTTGGTCACTGACCAGTTTTGTGACCTTACTTCTCTGATCTTACTTTTCTGAATGTCTTGTTTTTTCTCACTTGTATCAGATATCTGGCATTTTATGTATAATTATGTAATCCATACCAATTATATTCATTTGCTACAAATAGTAGAATTTGTTTTCCCAAAGCAACCCATGACTTAACATGTGCCCCAGAAATTCCCTCAAAGATAACAAAAGTTTCCTAGCACTGCAAAAAATGAAACAAGATGTTTCCTCTGGTTTATTCTTGGTGGAAAAAGATGAACAAACTTAGACTACTTGGGACCTGAAAGAACCAAGAAAGTACATGCAGATGTACTTTCCCTGAAGTGGTAACAAATTTGAGGAAAAATGGCAGAAAGGAGAGGAAACATTCAGGTTTTACTAATGCTTGAATTTGTTTTCTATTTTTAAAGTTTATTTATTTTGCGAGAGAGCGAGAGAGACCAGAGAGAGTGCATGGTGCGCGCGCGCACGAGAATGAGTGGGGGAGGGGCAGAGAGAAAGACAGAGAGAATCCCAAGTGGGCTCCGAGCTGAGAGCGTGGAGCCCAACACAGGGCTCAATCCCATGACGCTGGGATCATGACAAGAGCCAAAATCAAGAGCTGGACGCCCAACCAAGCCACCCAGGTGCCCCTGTACTGTTCTATTTAGTTAGGGCCATGCAGTTTTTCTCAGGACTATATAAATTGACTTTACCAAATTCTAGCACAATTATATTTTAAGGAAGTAATATATTTACAAGATTCTACATGGATAAATTTTGATATGCAAAAATTATAAATTAAGTAGTATTTGTTTACTTTCAAATGGACTTTGCCTAATATTTAAAAATACTATTTAATTTATAAAAATTAAAATCTCCATTGAAACTTTAAGGTGAACATTTATTGCTTAAAGCAATGTTCAACTGTATTTGAAACAAAATTTATATTAATTCACATCTTGCATACATAAAATGATGTTATGGTGATTTTTGTTTTGTTTTGTTTTCATTTTTTTTAATCTTTTTTGTTTTGTTTTGTTTTCATTTTTAACTAAGGCTTGAGTTCCTGATGTGACTGAGGCAGAATGTTAATACTGATCCTTGTTGATGACTATTCCAAAGTGTGCAACTTGGTAGTTTAATGAAGTAATGTTGATAGTCTTATGGCGGAAATAAAATTTAATAGTAACATCAAAAGAAATTTAACATGTGCCTTCATAGGAGATGTCAATTCTTTAAGACTTTATATTTAAGTAATCTCTACACCCAGTGTGGGGCTTGAACTCACAACCCCGAGATCAAGGTCATATGCTCTACAACTGAGCCAGCCAGGCGCCCATAGATGTCAACGCATTTAAGGAGAAATGCCTTGTTACCAAATATTATTAGTTTGAGACAGTAAACTCCTTTCCCAAAATAATCCAGGAGGAATTTTTTTTCTTTCTTTCCTTAACACCACCACCAAATTTCCCCCAAACTTGGAAGGTAAATTATCCTACAGTTACACATGCTCAATCGGCTTCTAGAGTTTTCCGATCCAGAGTAGAGAACCCACTTCATGTGCTTTCCCAGATTCCCACATTCACAACTGTCCTCCCAGACTTGGACACTTTGCTCATTAGAATGCTCCCCGTCACCATTGGTGCATCATCTGCTCACGCTGCCAGCTGTCTCAGCCCTCACAGGTGTCAGCTGGCCCAGCCCAGCCTTCATGCACTGTCCACAAGGCTGCTGCAGCAGCCCATGCTCCCAGGCCAAACCGAGAGGACCCACAGTGGCTCTGGTTCTTCCCATCACGTCCACATTCAGATAAAGTATCGTGCCATGGGGTGTGGAACAGGGCTTCCCCAGCACCTAATAATACAACTCAGAAGTGGCAGGGGGTTCGTGTCCTACGGACAAACTGAAACTAATAGAGTCAGGAAAATGGAAAGAGCCCTCAGTTAAATTCCTCTCTTTTCCTTCTCTCTTACACTGTTCCAAGTAGCAGGGGTTTCTTAAGACCCTCTTCAAAGACTTCCTTCCTGATGTGAGAAATACACTGTGCTTTCAAAATTCTGAAGCTGTGGCCTGCTGGGCCACCATACCACTTACCTTCCTTCAGCTCACTCTTTTTCCCTTACTGTAGCTACCCTGGCAAGGGTAAATCTCCCAATAAAGTCTTAGGATTTGGGGCTTTGACTCAGGCTCTATTTTTCAGGGAACTTTAAGACATCCTGTTTGGGGCATATCTAATCTTAAGCCAGTAAGAAACCTAAAATGCGATGATAATAATTTTAAAATCTTTCTGTAAAATTCCCTTGAATATCCATTGTTATCACTCTTTAACAACAACATGCCAAATTAAAAATTATAATAATAATAATAATAGGGCAAAGATCTCCTGAATGCCCATAAATTAATACAGTTCAGGAGATCCTATTTTTTTCATAGCTCTGTGCCATGTAACGTAAAATACTAATAATATTTTTAAAAACTTCAGTCAGGACTCAAAGGATAATAAAAAGTGAGTATTTTTAAAGAAATATGGGAAACATATTTAGTTTACTATAGAAAATAGATCTTATGAACAATAGCAGTGAACATTAATAAAAACAAATTTGTTTAGTTTCTTTACAGTGAACTGTATTGAGGTACAATTTATATACAATAAAATGCACCCATTTTAAGTACGCATTTCAGTTAGTTCTGACAAATATCTATACTGATATTACCACTATCACCATCAAGATTTGAAATATTTGCATCACCCCAAATAGATCCCCCTCATGACCCTTTGCAGCAAAAATTTCCCACCCTTAGCTTCAGGCAACCGCTAGCCTCATCAGCTTTCACTTTCTGTCACTGTACAGTAATTTTTCCCTTCTAGAATTTCTCATAAATAGAATCATCATACACACATATTTTGTGTGTATGTGCATGCCAGGCTTCTTTCTTTCACCATTTGTTTGAAGCTCATCTATATAGGTGTGTGTGAAAGTAGTTTATTCCTTTTTCTTGCTGAGGATTAGGCCATTTTACTGATATACCACATGTTAATGGACCTTCGCACTGTTTCTAATTTTTGCCTATTACTGATACAGCCACTGTGAATATTTGTATGTAAGCTTTCTGTAGTTTTATCTTTTCACGTATTTTGGGTAAATTTCGAGTAATGGAATTGCTGTCTCGTAGGGTAAGTGTATGTTTAACTTCACCAAAAACTACAGAATTATTTTCTAAAGTAGTTGTACCCATAGGCAGTGTTCCATATCCCGCCCAGCAGTTGACATTATCAGTCTTTATAATTGTAGCCAGTTCAGTGGGCAGTGTCATCTCCTGGTACTTTTAATGTGCACTTCCTTGCTGTGTAATGGTATTGAGCATCATTTCATGTGCTTATTGACCACGTTCTATCCTTTTGTGAGAATCTTTTATTCATTTTTATTGGCGTTTGTCTTCTCACTCACTTTTAAACAGTGAAAAGCCTTCAGAATCCACTCAAGGGTCTTGTGGTTTGCAAATATGCCAGGGCATTTTAATTAAATACAGGAAAAAAGAACAATTAATTACCTCATTTTCTGCTTTTATCTTCCCTCCTCAGGAAGCTCCAGCCAGTCTAGGCTTCTACCTGTTCTTAGAACAGGCCCAGTTCTTACCCCGCCTCACGCTGCTCTAGCAATTAGCTCAGCTTGAAATTCTGCCTCCCTCTCCCCCTCCTGAGACTGGATCCTTCTCCTCCTTCAGCTCTCAGCTCAAATGTCACATTCTTACCAGTACCCTCCCCGACTACACAATGTAAACTAAAGCCCTTTAGGCTATTTCTGATCACAGCACCCTGTTCCATCACTTAGCATCAGCAGTGAAATATTTTTATTTATTTGCTTACTTGCTTATTGTTTTCCTCTACACTGACCTGTGCTCCCTTGCCAGTGGAGACCATGCCCAACCTGGGTTGGATTTCCGAGGACCCTCCAGCACATTGTGCAGAACAAAACTCACATTGGAAGTTGAATAAATATTTGCTGCTCAATACATTAATACCTCAGCTCTCCATGCATTATTAAATTGGAAGGTCAGTATATGTAGAGAAATCATCCCCTACAGTTCCTGTTGCAGTTTGACACAGCTATCAATGATTCACAAATGGGGATATCCTTGGAATCTCTTTCTACTTGACTCTTTATCAGAAGATTCCTAGGATAAAAGAGGTTTCATGAGCTTTCCTAGATGACTGAGCAACTATGGGAATTCCAAGAAGCTACAGTATAGGGGCACCTGGGTGGCTCAGTTGGCTAAACGTCCACCTTTGGCTCAGGTCATGATCTCATGGTTCGTGGGTTTAAGCCCCGTGTCAGTCTCTGTAGCCAGGGACCTGCTTTGGATTCTGTGTCTCCCTCTCTCTCTGTCCCTCCCCCGCTCATTTTCTTTCTCTGTCTCTCAAAAATGAATAAATGTTAAAGAAGAAGAAGAAGAAGGAGGAGGAGGAGGAGGAGGAGGAGGAGGAGAATAAGAATAAGAAGAATAAGAAGTAGCAGCTGCCGCCTCCACAGTACAGTACTTAGCTTTTTGGGACTTCATATCAATGCTGAAACTTTTCAGAAATTTACAGGCCTAGGAATTATCCTACAGGGATGCTCAGAATAAACAGGATCATCTAAGTTTATTGGACTACTTTGGGGTTCACTGAGAAGGTAAGCAAATCACACAATGAGTAAACCATGCCCAATGGAAACAGCAGGGAATAGTGGGTAGCTTGGTGACCCAGTCCAGTGTTGTCAATCCAAAATGCAGGATCCATTTTTCCCAATCTCCTCATGTATGAATGAAAAAGTAGATGAAGACCTGAACTCATATGTGGGCTCTGTCTCTTAGTAATTATATAAATATTGCCAAGTTACTTAATCTCTATGCATTTTAGTTTCTTTATGTTTAAAGTGAGGATATAGTATCTAATTTATAAACTGTTTTTCTGTATTAAGTAGAATGCTAATAGAGTCCTTGGCATATGTTAGAAATTTTATTTTTTTTGTTTATTTTCTATTTTAATTCACTTCAGCTTACATATATTAGGAAGCAAACATTTCCCAAAGACATACTGTATTCAGTTCTCTATTCAAATTGCTACTTAATAAATATTTATTGATGGGGCACCTGGGTGACTCAGTCAGTTGGGTGTCTGACTTCAGCTCAGGTCATGATCTCACAGTCTGTGAGTTCGAGCCCCACATCGGGCTCTATGCTGACAGCTCAGAGCCTGGAGCCTGTTTCAGATTCTGTGTCTCCCTCTCTCTCTGCTCCTCCTCTGCTCATGCTCTGTCTCTCTCTGTCTCAAAAATAAATAAAAACATTAAAAACATTTAAAAAAATATTTTTTTGATAGCACTAAAAGCTTAATGGGCCTAGGAACAAATAGGTAGCAATTATATTATCTAGAGGCTGCAGCAGCAAATAAAAGAAAAATCTCATTATTAAAAAAGAAAGATCCGGGGTGCCTAGGTGGCTCAGTCGGTTAAGTGGCCGACTTTGGCTCAGGTCATGATCTCGCGGTCCGTGAGTTCGAGCCTCGCGTCGGGCTCTGTGCTGACAGCTCAGAGCCTGGAGCCTGTTTCAGATTCTGTGTCTCCCTCTCTCTCTGACCCTCCCCCGTTCATGCTCTGTCTCTCTTTGTCTCAAAAATAAATAAACGTTAAAAAATAAATAAAAAAAAAACCTATAAAAAAAAAAAAGATCCTAGGGGCACTGGGGTGACTCAGTCCATTAAGCGTATGACTTTAGCTCAGGTCATGATCTCACAGCTCATGTGTTCAAGCCCCACATTGGACACTCTGCTGTCAGTGCAGAACCTGCTTCTGATCCTCTGTCCCCCTCTCTCTCTGACCCTCCCCTACTTTCGTGCACTCTCACTCTGTCTCTCAATAAAACAAAACAAAATAAAATAAAATAGACATTAAAAACAAAACAAACAAAACCCCCCAAAGATCCTGAATGCATGTTACTAACTGAAAGAAGCCAATCTGAGAAGGCGCATACTGTATGATTCCAACATATGATGTTCTGGAAAGGGCAATACCATGGAAACAATAAAAAGATCAGTGGTTGCAGGGGTGGAGCAGGGAAAGGTGAAATGAACAGGCAGAGCACTGGGGATTTTAGGGCAGTAAAAATACTCTGTATGATATTATAATCACAGATATATGTCATTATATATTTGTCCAATCCCATAGAATGTACAGCATCAAGAATAAACACTTTGTGTGGTCAGCTGTGGACTTTGTGTGATTATGATATATCAATTCTATGGACTTTGTGTGATTAGTGTATGATGTAAAAAATATCATTCTGGTGAGTGGTGGTAACAGTGGGAGCAGGAGGTATACAAGAAATCTCTGGACCTCCTTCTAAATGTCATTGCAAGCTTAAAACTACTCTAAAAATAGCCTTTTATTAAAAAAGAGTGAAAGGGCAACAAAAGCAAAAATAAACAATTGGGACTGCATCAAACTAAAATGCTTTTGTATAGTGAAGGAATGCAGTGAAGGTGATCTACTGGCTGGGAGAAGATATCTGCAAATGATATATCTCATAAGGCGGTGATACCTAAAACATATAAACAATTCACACAACTCAATCACAAAAAAAAAAACAACCCAATTAAAAAATGGGCGGAGGACCTGAATAGATATTTTCCAAAGAAGACATACAGATGGCCAACAGACACGTGAAGAGATGCTCAACATCACTCATCATCAAAACCATATGCAAACAAAACCACAATGAGATGCCACCTCATACCTGTCAGAATGGCTACAGTTCGAAAGACTAGAGAAAACAAGTGCCAGCAAGAATGTAAAGAAAAGGGAACCTTCATGCACAGTTGGTGGGCATATAAATTGGTGCAGCCATTATGGGAAATAGTATGGAAGTTCCTCAAAAAATTAAAAATAGAACAACCATAGGGGAACCTGATGGCTCAGTCGGTTAAGCCTTTGACCCTTGACTTCAGCTCAGGTCATAATCTCACAGTTCGTGGGATCAAGCCCTGCATCAGACTCTGTGCTGACAGTGTAGTGCCTCCTTGGGATTCTCTCTCTCTCTCTCTCTCTCTTTCTGCCCCTCTCCCACTGGTTCATGGGTGCATATGCACATATTCTCTGTGTGTGTGTGTCTCTCTCTCTGTCTCAAAAATAAAATAAACATGAAAAAAATAGAGCAACCATAAAATCCAGCAATTCCTCTTCTGGGTATTTATCTGAACAAAACAAAAACATTAAATCAAAAAGACAAATGCATCCTCATGTTCACTGCCACCTTATTTATAATAGCCACAATCTGGAGGCAACCCAAGTGTCCATCAACAGATGAATGGATAAAGGAAGATATTATGCATATATACTGAAACACAATGAAATCTTACTAAGCTAGAAAAAAGCAAATGAAATCTTGCCGTTTGTGACCACATGGATGGATCTAGAAGGTAGTATACTAACTGAAATAAGTCAGAGGAAAATACATACCATAAGATTTCACTTGTATGTGGAATTTAAAAAGTAAAACAAATGAGCAAACAAAACCAAAACAGATTTATAGATACAGAGAGTGAACTGGTCGTTGCCAGGGAGGAGGGGGATGGGGGATGGGAAAAATAGGTGAAAGGGATTAAGAGATACAAACTTAGTCATAATATAAATAATGAGGATGTAATGTACAGTATAGGGAATATAGTCCATAATGTTGTAATAACTTTGCATAGTGACTGTGGCAACTGCGCCTATTGAGCTAGATGATCATTTCACAATTGAGGCATCTGGCTAGCTTAGTCCATTGAGCTTCTGACTCTTGATTGCAGCTCAGGGACCCTTGATCCCAGGGTCATGGGATCAAGCCCCGCTTTGGGCTCCACGCTGAGTTTGGAGCTTGCTTGAGATATTCTCTCTCTCTCCCTCTGCCCCCTCCCTTGCTCATGCTCTCTATCTCTCTCTCTCTCCAAAAAAAGAGAGAGAGAGAAGAGAGATGATCATTTAAATATATATAAAATATATATCAAAACAATATGTTGTATACCTGAAACGAATACAATACTGTATATCAGTTATAATTCAATAAAAAAGAGAGGAAGGGAGGAAAGAAAGAAAGAAAGAAAGAAAAAGGAAGGAAGAAAAGATGTCCACTAATTCAAAGAAAAAATATTTTTTCATAATCAATTTAATAGAGCAGAGATTCAGACAAACTTGAAAAGTAATTATTTCAAGATATTAAACATTATACAAAGAATAAGAAGATTATATAATTTGTGCTTGACTTAAAGTTGTACACCACCTATTTGGCAATATCATGGACTTAGATATGACATTCTACATATATTTTCCAGATGTTCAAATCTTTCTCTGTGAAATTTCCTTTTAAAATAACTTTGTCTGACTATAAAATTAGAAATGCTGATGCAGGTATTATTACATAGCAACTGGTATCAGAGATTAATCAACCTGTCTGAAGTTAAACAAATTCCATCTTAGGTCTTTTAAGATAGGAAAGAAAAGAAATTTGACTGAATAAATTAACTTCAAAAATCACACCTAACATCACTGCACATATGACTTAAAGTCAGCACTTGTATGCAAACATGTCGAGCCCTCCTGATCATGTATACTCCGTCTTCATGCTGACCATGTATTCTTATATATCTTGTCACCTTAAACTCAGCAGTCTAGAAGAAATGTCTTTATCTCTGCAAAAAAATTTCATTTTCTCAATCAAAATCCATTTTATTTTCTCAATCATCAAGACAATCATTTATTTTTCATTCCTTATTTGAGTTCAAACCTCATGACTAACTAGTTGCCAAGTTCTGAAATTTTTCTAGTGAGATAAGAAAGATTGGTGGCTATTTCCTTTCTTAAGCCTCAAACCAGAAAGAGGAAAGGAAAGTCTAAATGTAACAACCACAGTTCAATCATTTGCTTATCATTGGAAGAAGAAGCCTCTGAATTTTAAAAATAGCCCTTGCTTGGAGTCCAATGATCAAAATGTATTCTTGTCTTAGCTACTAACTAGCCTTCTGACATCAAATAAGACACTTCCTCTCCCTGCTTCAGTTACCTGATCTTCAAAATGGTGGGGAAGTGGGTGGTTTTCTAAAATACCTTTCCATTCTAAAATTTTGTGTGGTTCTCAATTTGTTCCTTTCTTTCCATCCCCACTGTAGCCAATCCACATATAGGCATTTATTACTTCAAAAACCATTGCAGCTCTTTGCCCAAAATCTATCTTTAACCTTACCGACTGATTTAACTTCCTAAAACACAATTTTCTTTATTTCCTTAGCCTGAATTGGCTAGCAGTGTTAATTAGATAAAGTCATATGCCAGATCTTTCCAAATCACCTGTCACTGAAATTTCTTGCTACATGAACCTCCCACATAATCAACCTTTCTGCTTCAAGTCAACCCAGATCACTCATTAATAGGAAAACATGCACTAGACTTTCTCATTTCTACTCTTTTGTCCATTTTATGTATACCAGTCTTCTAGACCTGGAATGTTCTATTCATTTCTTACTACCCACTGTAAATTTGCCCTATTCAGATTACACATTCTCTAAAAAATCTACTCTGATTGCCCCACACTGAAACAATTTGTCTTGCATCTGAACTCTCAGGTCAAATGAAAAGAGTGTTCATAGGTCTGGTAGGAGAGGGGGGAGCTCTCAGGCCCTCAAGGATAGAGAGGCTTCCCAAGATGGGTGCCCGTGTAGTAGGGAGATCACCATTGTGATTCTCCCTCCGCCATCCGGGTGAAGCATTTAAAAACAACAACAACAATAAGTAGGTACTTATTGTAGCATGGACTGTTGGGGCCCAGCCGTCAGTCATCTGTACGATGCATGTCAACAGCTGCTTCCTGGAAGCGATGCTCTGGCTGACAACTGCCTTTGGCTCCCATGCAGAAGGGACCACAAGTTTCGGGGAACTAGTACCTCCAGGAGAAACCCACAACAAATGAAAGATAAGAGTTTGTGGATGCATACCTTAGTTTCATTGCTCCTCAAGTGGCATAATTCGGAAAAGTATTTCACACAGACTTCCAGAGGCCTCCAGGGGGACAAAGCCCTACTTATCACTCCTGGTAACCCGCCCAGAAATGTTCTCACTTTGTCTTCATGTTCTACACTTCCACATCAGGGCTTTGGGAAGTCAACTACTGTACAAACTACTTGCACCCAAATACTTGCCTTGAGGTCTGCTTCTGAGGGAAATGTATAGGTTTTCTATGTATTTTGTTTATCTTTTTTAAGTTTGCCGTGGTTTGATTTACATAATTCAATCTTTTGAGAAAATTACAATTTCCTTTATCCTTTCAAATTTGTTAATATATATTTATTCATTATGTTATTTTATAAGTTAAAAAAACTTCTAATGTAGGTTCAGTTTATGTCTTTCTCCTTCTTAATTGTTTTGCTTTTGTTCTCTAGTTTTATTTACCATGCTTATAAGAGTATCTATTTTGTCTTTTCAATGCACTATCTCTTAGTTTTATTGATCATCATTTCTAATTTTTGGTTGTTATTACTTCTGTTACTCTTATTTTCTATTTTATTAATTTTTACTTTTTAAAAAAGTTATTTTAGTTATTTTGAGAGAGATTGAGTGAGCGCAAGCAGGGCAGAGAGACAGGGACAGAGAGAGAATCCCAAGCAGGCCCCGAGCTGTCAGCGCAGAGCCTGACTCCAGGCTCAATCTCACCGATCATGAGATCATGATCTGAGCCAAAATCAAGAGTCATACACTTAACTGACTGAGTCACCCAGCCTCCCCTATTAATTTTTCCTTTTACCTGTGGTATTTCTTCCTCTCCATTCTCTTGGCTTACTACAATTTTAGCGCTTTGAGACAATTGTTAAATTTATTTAGTCTCGATTTTGTCTCATCTTATAATGAATGGACATGAAATGATACATCTTCCAAATACTGATTTTGGACCACCAGTTGGAACATAATGTAGCTTTTCTGTTTGTTTTATTTTTAAAAATTTTTTAATGTTTATTTTTGAGAGAGAGAGAACGCAGGCAGGGGAGGGGCAGAGAGAAGAAGACACAGAATCTGAAGCAGGCTCCAGGCACTGAGTTGTCAGCACAGAGCCTGACACCGGGCTCGAGCCCACAAACCATGAGATCATGATCTAAGCTCAAGTCCGATGCTCAACTGACTCCACCCAGGTGCCCCTCTGTTTATTTTAAATATTTAAAAATCTTTATTGTTATTTGTTTAGCAGTGTGTATTATTTGGCCATGTGATATTTTATTTCCAAAATTATTCTATTTTATTAGATGTGTTTGGTTGCTAATTTTTAATTTCATTTACTGTTTTTACTAAAGAGTTGTGAGCTGTTTAATTTTTTTTTAATTTCTTAAAACTTCTGTCTAAAGTAATCATTCATTTTATAAAGGTCCAAAATATGTGCTTAAAAATATGCATTCTCAGGGTACCTGGGTGGCTCCGTTGGTTAAGCATCTGACTTCGTTTCAGGTCATGATCTCGCAGTTCATGAGTTTGAGCCCTGCATTGGGATTTGTGCTGACAGCTCAGAGCCTGGAGCCTGACTCAGATTCTGTGTCTCCCTCTCTCTCTGCCCCTCCCCTGCTCACATTCTGTCTCTCTCTCTCTTTCAAAAATAAGTAAACATTAAACAAAATATGCATTCTTTATTGGGTGAATAGTTCTCTAATAGAATATCTATTGGCTGGGGTGCCTGGGTGGCTCAATCGGTTGAGCATCTGACTTCGGCTCAGGTCATGATCTCACAGTTTGTGGGTTTGAGCCCCGTATCAGGCTCTGTGCTGACAGCTTGCTCAGAGCCTGCAGCCTGCTTCAGATTCTGTCTCCTTCTCTCTCTCTGCCCCTCCCCTGCTCATGCTCTGTCTCTCTCTGTCTCTCAAAAATAAATAAATGTTAAAAAAAATTTTATTTAAATATCTATTGACTAAAAATTATTAATCAGGTTTGAGTATTTCAAGAACTGCTTTTTGCCTGCTTATTCTACCAGTTTATTAATTCATTGGTTAAAATATCACACCAAAATTGTAGATTTGGGATTTTTCACTTTAAATCTGTGAGTCTTGCTTTATATCCTGCAAAGTTCTGTTTCAGTGCACGTAAGTTTTAATTGTCGTATTTTAGTGCATTGTTCGTTTTATCATCATGAAATATTTTCCTTCGTCACTTTTAATACATTGCATCTTCTGGCTTCACAGATGTTTCCCAGTTCTGATTCCCCACTGTGTGTACGGCCTAGAAACCTGGCTTCTGTTTCTATGTAGGTGCTGAGACCTTAGCCACTGTGGATTTCTAGGTGATAGTTACTCACTGCATGGGCCTAATGGCTTCAAATATGGCTTATTGCTGTATGTTCCTTCTCTGTTTCTGATGTCTAGACACGTAGACACTTTACTTTTTTCTTTTTCTTTTTTTTTTTTTAGGAGAGAGAGTGTGCCTCAGCAGTGGAGAGTGAAAGAGGGAGAGAGAGAAAGAATCTTAAGGGGGCTCCACACTCAGCGTGGAGCCCAGACTTAGGGCCTGATCCCATGACGTTGAGATTTTGACCTGAGCTGAAGTCAAGAGTCAGACAGTCAACCGACTGAGGTCCCTGGGACCCAGACACTTCACTTTTTTTATTCTGACATTGGAGATTCTATATCTATACCATTATCTATCTTCCTGTTACATATGCATACGTATATATGTATACATAGCAGGAAGAGATGCACATATGTACGTGATATATTCAGAAAGAAAACGAGAGCACACAAAAACAGGTGTTTCAACATGTGTTTCTTCTGCCATCCTGAAGTTGAAGTATACCTAATCTTTTCTTTCATTCTTTTTTTTTTTTAAGTTTATCCATTAATTTTGAAAGAGAGTGAGAGAAAGAGAACCAGAGGGGGAGGGGCAGAGAGAGGATCCAAAGCTGTGCTGACAGCCGGGAGCCGGATGTGGAGCTCAAACCCAAGAATGGTGAGATCATGACCTGAGCCAATGTTGGATGCTTAATCAACTGAGCTACTGAGGTTCCGCCCTAATCTTTTCTTAAATAGAAAATGTGACTAATTGGCATTACCATTCAATTTCTTGAATTGCAAATGCGTCTCTTTTTAATTTGGAATTAACTTTCCTGAGTAGTTTCATGAATATCCTCCTTGCTGTCCTGTGAAAGCTGTCCAAAGATTTCTGTAAAAGTTGCTAATGACTACTGAGTCCTTTCACTGGGAATGCATAGCTCCACTCCAGCAATACTACTGAGGTATTTCTATAGAAGGCCTTGTTAAGTGCTTACTGCTTTTAGAAATAGCACCTGGACTGATGCCCAAGCTTACATTAAGGAAATAGTATTAATGTGCCCTTAAAAAAACATCTTTTATAGCCTAGCAGGAAGAAAAATCACTTTACTTTCATAATTTGCTATATGTATTGCTGTCATCATCACTAATTATAGTATTGCAATAAAGTATTTATTTATTAAGTGTCTTTAGTTTGCCTTCTTCTATTAGTAAAGTTTATTTTCCTCAGTAGAATTTCTTGCTTCCTATTAAAATTTTAAATCATTTGATTGGATAAAAGATACGGATGATGACCAAAATAACTAATGGCAGAGAGACTGGTTAAGTTAATGCTTTGTTTTCTTTTATCATTCTATTTAGACTTAAAAATTCAAGCTCTTTTTTCTTTCTAAAATCAAGGCTTAAGGAGTTCTAAATCTCATTTAGCCAGACACATCCACTTATATCTTTAACAATTTTGAATGTGTATTGACAGATTTTCTTTCTTTCTTTGCCATGTACATTATAAGTTATGGTTTCATTTCATGGCAGTTAAATATTATAGTCATTTTCAGGAAGAGAAAAAAAGTTACCACAGTCTAACTACCTTTATACTGTCATACATGAATCATTTAGAAAATTTTAGGAAACTGTCCAACTGCATTTCTCATAAAACAATGCCAAGACTTATATCTGTGTAGCTTAGAAAATTGAGAAAATTAAGATAACTAAGTAAAACAAAAGAAATTAAATAAAGCACATTTTGCAGTACCATTGTAACCATGCAACTTGAACAAAGCCTACTAAGGAAAAATTTTGTTCAAATGCATTTTCTTCCATAACTTTCCAGCATTTTACATAATGTAGTCTAAATTAAAGATAAAGTAGATCTTTAAGATCTTTTGCAAATAAGCACAAAAAAGCTGTATTCTATTAAATGTCAATGACTGCACACTATAAAATTTTTTTGATGGTTATTTATTTTGAGAGAGACAAAGCATGAGCAGGGGAGGGGCAGAGAGAGAGAGGGAGAGAGACAATCCTAAGCAGGCTCCATGCTGTCAGTGCAGAGCCTAATGTAGGGCTCAATCCCATAAACCATGAGATCATGACCTGAGCCAGAATCAAGAGTTGGATGCTTAACTGACTGAGCCATCCAGGTGCTCCAATGACTGCAAATTATAAAGAAGATATGTTTCATTTTATTGTCAAGATTAGAATAGTTCTCCCATATATGGCTGAAGATTTTTGCAGAGGGAAAATGAAATAGTTTTTTTTTTTTTTTTTTTGAGAGAGAGAGAGAGAGCAGGAGAGAGGGGCAGAGGGAGAGAGAGTGAATGTTAAGCAGGTCCCATGCACAGCACAGAGCCCAACCTGGGGTTCCATTAAACAATCCTGTGATCATGACCTGAGCTGAAATCAGGAGTTGGATGCCAAAACTGACTGAACCACCCAGGCGCCCCATAGTTTATTTAAAGTTACATTATAGAGTTATTGAAATAACATAGCTTATTTCTATTGTATTTTCAAATAAGATTTATACAAATTTATAAAGGGGTTTTGTGGGGCACCTGGTTGGCTCAGTTGGTTAAGTGTCTGACTTCAACTCAGGTCATAATCTCACAGTTCATGGGTTTGAGCCCTGCATCAGGCTCTGTGCTGACAGAAACTGGAACCTGCTTTGGAATCTGTGTCTCTCTCTTTCTACCCACCCCCTCCCTCCATGCTTACTCTCTGTCTCTCCCTATTTTAAAAATTAATGTACGAGACAATTTGGGTTATAGATCAGAAAAAATCTTTCTGTTAGCATGTGTCCTTTCTGACACCTGTCCTTGAAGTGTATCTAATCTTTTCTTCAGCAGAACAATGTGATTAATTGGCATTAGCTTTAAATTAACCTGATGAAATGGTTATTAGTCTATATATATTTTCTAATTCTTGTTTGATATTTTTAATTTTTGTCTTGGCTTGATTAATTTATTCTCTTGAGAAAATTGTTACTTCATGTATATTTGCAAGTTTACTGGCATATATTTACTCGTTATGTTGTCTTATAATTTTTTTAATTCTTAATATAGCTTTACTTTGTGTCTGTTTTCATTTGCAGTGGAAATGGTTATTATCAATGGCAATGTGCAATAAAAATAATTACTTTGGTCATATCTTAGAACATATTAGTCTTTTCCAGTTGTATCGTTGACTCTCTTTAATCTTAAAATGTTAACAATTGCCATCCTTTTTTGTTTACTATAAGATGTAATTACTGAAATTACTTTCCTGTTTACTAAACACTTAAAGAACTTCAGATGAAAAGATATGACAGGAAAGCAGTTTCACTTTTAGTTCATCAAAAGTATGGATTTCCTCTCATATCAGTAAAATTTCTGAATGCATCACTTGTTTTTATCAGTAATCATTTTTCATTATACCAATGTGTTCACAGTTGCGTGAAAATATCATGGTGCTATTTTCTTTATTGGAGTTCCATACTTCCACATGGTTTTCTCTTGACAACTGAGAGAGTAGTGACTCATAAAGCACCCTCTGTAACAGAACATAATTGTTTAGGGGGTAAGAACACTCAAAGTGAGACAGTGGGTCAAAGTTGAAGAAGAGACCATGAGCATATAGATATCTTTAAACATAGAGCTCCACTGAAGAGTTCTGAAAGTCTGGCTCTATCTGCTCTTTTTGGCTCAGTGTGGAAATCACACAAGGAAAGTGCCTAAAGAATGAAGGAGGAAACAGAGGAGAAGACGAAGGGGAAACTAGAAAGGTAACTGGTAATTCCATATAAATTTTTAAAATTATATTGCTGAATTTATTTTAGTTTCTCAGGCTCTGTCTCAGAATAAATACAGTCATAACTTTGACAAAGTGATAGCTTTGTAATTCACAAGTAAAGGGAAAGACTTCATACTTCATCTATTCCAAATTGTTTTCAACATTAAGAACAGGCGACACAGACTGTGGCAAATATAAACACCACTGTGCACTCGATACGACTCGGCCATTAAGCTTTTACTTTGCTTTATTTTTTGTTAATAGAAAAGCTGTTGCCTGGCAGTCTGTCTATAAATACTTGTATGTAAATGAGGGTGCCTTTGAATTTGAAAGAGAGAATAGTGCTGACATTGTGACAGGCCACTCATATTACACTTTCATAACTACTCTCAAGTAAACATTGGAAACATTGTGCAATCTCAATATATTATTAAATAGTCAGGTTGATGCAAAATACTTTAATTTCACATTTTTCATGATATGGACTTGAGCTTTAGGCTTTAGCACAAGTTATTTGGACATTGATACCATCTATGTATGTCTTCCAATAGTGTCGAGATTGTTGAAAAATATATATCTTACTTGACCTCCCAACTTAAATCTTCAAAAATGATTTCCCAAGGTCACATTCCTTAACAAAACCTTACTGGAGACTAAAAGAAAGGTTCAACCCTGTGACCCTCCCTTGTTCCTGCGTGGCAGCCACAGTGAGCATCTTCTAGCTCTTCCAAGGTTCCACAGTCCCCAGGTTCTCACCTTTATGTTGCCTGCTTTTTGCTGAACTGTGTCCACCACCCTTCTAGCTAAGCCCTACGTCATGTGTGAGTAAAAACCTTTACTCCTTGGACTCCCACATTAGATCAATCCCCTCTGTCACATGCACATTTAGGTCTCAGTATTTCCTTTCATACCACTTCTCACAGTTTGACATTGAGTGAGGACAAATTTATAACCACTGTTACAAATTGCACTATAAGGTCCCTGAGTAAAAATCGACGTTATTGATTTTACTCACCATTTTATCTTCACAATGTAGTACAGTACTTAGGATCTAGTAGGTGCATAATAAATAATTTTGACCGAACAGATATGACACATGGTCATTATAACTTTTTTTTTATGTTGATGAAAAAGCACAAATAGAATTTGCATTGTTTTGTAATTTATATAGGTGAATTCAGATAGTCCAAGAGTGCTATTATGTTTGCAATGGACACAAGAGTAGTTTTTCTGAAAATACAGTAGTTCCTTTTTATCCACAGTTTCACTATCCGCAGTTTCAGTTACCTGCAGTCAGCCATGGTCCGGAAACAGATGATCCTCCTTCTGAAGTATCCTCAGGTCAGTGTCAGCTTAAAGCTGTCACAATGCCTACATCATTCACCTGGCTTCATCTTATCAGGCATTTTATCATCCCACATAATCATAAGGGTAAGTACAGTACAATAAGATATGTTGAGAGAGAGACCACATTCACATAATTTTAGGTATATTGTTATTATTGTTCTACTTAAGTATTAGTCTTTGTTAATCTCTTATTGTGCCTAATCTATAAATTAAACCTTATCATAGATACATAAGTACAGGGAAAAAGCACAGTATAATTAGGGTTCTATGCTATCTGCCATTTCAGGCATCCGCTGGGAGTCTTGGAACACATTCCCCACTGTGGTGGCAGCATGTGCCCTTCTTATTCTCTTTTCTCTCCACCATGTTTAGAATTTTTAAGTATCTTAGAAAATACATAATGAGAAAATGTGATCGTATCTTAGTTTGAGTTTCACCACAAGTAAGCCTTAAAAAAGAGGATTCAAGTGTAAATAATTTAGATGGGAAACACTGGTAGCAGAGGGAGGAAGTGAAAGAGGGAATAGAGACAAACTTAAATAGCATATGACATAATAATTTAACAAAATAACAAGAGTGTTTTATTAGGCAAATTACCATTGTAGACGTTGGGAGCTAATGTAGAACATGTACCTTATTCAGACTGAAGGACAAGGAATCTCGAGTGTTTAAACACTGTCTTCCATCAGTTGTGGCTGCTTGGGGGGTTGTAAATTTCCTGAGGCTTTCAGACTGCTACTGTGCACCCGCAGAACAGCCTCAGACTGCCAGAAAAAACCTTCAGACAGATGTACATGCTGTCTTTGGAAGTCTACTGGTGTGTGTGACAATGCTAAGAACCTAGGGGATATGGCAGGGCACAGAGTTTGCCCCCAATAGGCTTCATAAATATTTCTCAGTATACTGTATGATATTTTTTTCAAATTTTAGTATTATTCTAGTTCTGTGAAAAATGCTGTTGGTATTTCGATAGGGATTGCATTAAATCTGTAGATTGCGTTGGGAGTATGGACATTTTAACAATATTGGTTCTTCTGATGAATAAAGCATGGAATGCCCCTCCCTTTACCTGAGTCATCTTCAATTTCTTTCATCAACATTTTATAGTTTTCAGAGTCTTTCACCTCCTTGGTTGAGTTTATTCCTAGGTATTTTATTCTTTTTGATGCAATTGTAAGTGGGATTGTTTTCTTAATTTCCCTTTGTGCAACTTAATGACTAGTGTATTGAAGTGCAGTGGATTACTGTATATTAATTTTATATCCCACAGCTTTACTGAATTCATTTATCAGTTCTAGTAGATTTTTTTGATGGAGTCTTTAGGTTTTCTATATATAGTATTCATGCATTCTGCAAAAATTCATGATTTTACTTTTTTCTTACCAATTTGAATGCCTTTTTTTTTTTTTTTTTTTTTTTTTTGTCTTTTTCTTGCCTGATTGTTGTTGGCTAGGACTTCCAGTGCTATGCTGAAGAAGAGTGGGCATCTTTGTCTTGTTCCTGATCTTAGAGGAAAAGCTTTTGGCTTTTCACCACTGAGTATGAATTTAGCTCTGGGTTTTTCATATATGGCCTTTATTATGTTGAGGTATGTTCCCTTTAAAATCTGTTTTGTTGAGAATTTTTATCATGAATGGCTATTATACTTGGTCAAAACCTTTTTATATATTTATTGAGATGATCATATAGCTTTTATCCTTTCCTTCTTAATGCAGTGTATCATGTTGATTGATTTGTGAGTTTTGAGCCAAACTTGCATCCCTGGAATAAATCCCATTTGATCTCGGTGAATGATTGTTTTAAATGTATAACTGAATGTGGTTTGCGAATATTTTGTTGAGGACTTTTGCATCTGTGTTCATTAGAGATCCTGCCCTATAGTTTATTTGTAGCATCTTTTTCTGGTTTTGGTATAAAGGTAATACTATCCTTGTAAAGTGAACTTGGAAGCTTTCTTTCCTCTTCTATTTTTTGAAATACTTTGAGAAAAATAAGCATTAACTCTTTCTCAAATGTTTGGTGGAATTCACTATGAATCCCTACTGTCCTGGGTTTTTATTTGCGGGGAGTTTTTTGATTACTGATTCAATTTCATTGCTAGTAATTGGTCTGTTCAAATTTTCTACTTCTTCCTGATTCAATTTTGGGAGCTTATATATTTCTAGGGATTTATCCATTTCTTCTAGTTGGCATCTAAGTTTCCATAATATTCTCTTATAATCCTTTTTATTTCTGTTGTGTCAGTTGTTATTTCTTGTCCCTTATTTCTGATTTTATTGGAGTCCTCTCTATTTTTTCTTGATGAGTCTGGCTAAAGGTTTATCAATTTTATCTTTTTAAAGAACCAGTTCCTGGTTTTATTTATCTTTTCTTTTAGTCTCTATTTCATTTATTTCCGCTTTAATCTTTATTATTCCCTTCCTTCTATTGGGTTTGGGCTTTGCTCTTCTTTATCTAGACATCTCTTTTTGCTTTAGATCAATGAATCCTGTTTTTCTTCTAGATATTTCCACTTACCTGGCTTAAAGTCATCCTTTTACTCAAACTAAACAAAAGACTAAAGCTAAATTCATGACCTTGTCTTCTTTTAGGACTCGTTAACTCAGTTAATGGCATCACCATCTACCCAATTTCACAAGCCAGAAACTGAAGAGTCATCTTGCATCCACAAGACCTGCAAAGTTCTTTTCCTTGCCTAGCTCTTCAGCCTCATCTGATATCGCTTTTTCTCTCACGTGGGGCTCCAACCACTCTAGCCTTCTAGGTTTTCGAATCTCTTATGTTCTGCTTCCCCAGTCCTTTGCACTAGCATTTATCTCATCTTAGCACACCTCTTCTTGCCTAGATCCTCCAACTCATGATCTAGACTTCAGTTCAAATGATTAGTTCCCATAAAACCCTTACCTGACCATCCAATTTTTCTTCTACATTCTTAGAACAATATTCAGCTTTCTCCTACGGTTCTTAGCAAGGTTATTAATTAGAAGGTCCTTGGTCCCTGGAATGTAGTCAGATGTGAATAGTTACTCTTTGTTAAGTATATGAATGGTCTGGGTCTTGATTTTAGTGTGAAACTCTGTCCACCCTGCCCTGTATAGGAACTTTGCCATTGCAGACAAACCTATCATGTTTAAATTTTTTTTCCACATTTCTATAAACTATATACTATCTATTAGCAGTCATATATAACAATAAAGACAGGGACTCCACCCTCTTTGAAAACTTAACTTTAAATCCTCAGCTCTTTAGAAAGGTCTACTATACTTAAAAAAAAAAAAAAAGCCTATGTACTTTACTACATACATCTTATTATGGACCACTTCCTTTCACTTTCAAAGTAAATATATCCAATAGAAAACATCTATTCTATGAAGGTAAAGTAGAAGGTTGTGTCTGGGGAAGTTGTAACTAAGGAAAGATGTTTAAGTCATTCAGACAGTAGTGATTCTTCAGTTGCAAAGGCATTAATTATGTGAGACATTAGAAGGACTTCCAATGTTCCTAAACTTTGTAGACAATAAATATATTGGAAGAAATAGAGAAACTGGCTACCATCTGTTTTTTAAACTATAAACCATTTAGATTTATCAATGGATACATTTAGGAAACAACCTTAGATTTGAGAAAGCTCAATATTCTTCACGGGAAGAAATATTACCTTTCTCTCTTTCTTCAAAGGAGTGGCCATATTAGATACATCATGACATCTTATATTTCACCGAATGACTACCTTTACCAGATAAATTCTCCTGCAGTGACACAATCCAGCTACATATCCCACCTTGTAAAAGAACAATCTTGAGCCTTCCTTTATTTGATTGCTAACTACTCTAGAGACTTCCCTCAATAGCTCCAGTCCTGATTATTCTTTACCCTGTGCCCTTGAATTCCAAAATGTAAATCAAACTCATGTGTATTACTTATCTCACCTACTGCATGTCATTGCTTTGCAAGCACAGCATGGACTACTTGAACAGTATAAGTTACAGGTACGAATATAACTGAAATAATTATCAATTATTTTTCTGAGAGTGCTAAGAACACTGAATGGTGAATTGCTGCTATGAGTATTTTTCTATGCTAAAATGTATCCAAAAATTGCTGTTTTCTTTCCTATTGCTTTTTAAGTTTCTTTATTTTGAGAAAGAGAGAGACAGGGAGAGAGAGAGGGAGAGAAAGGGAGAGAGAGAGAGAGAGAGAACGAGAACACACAAGCAGAGGAGGGGCATAGAGAGAGAGAGAGCAGGAGAGAGAATCCCAGGCAGGCTCCACATTCAGCACAGAGCCCAATGTAGGGCTTGATCTCACAAACCAGTATCAAGAGTCTGATGTTTAGCTGACAGCCACCCAGGTGCCCCATCTTCCGTATTGTTTTATCCCATACCAAATAGGCTTGAAATGCAGGGTGTTTTTTTTTTTTATTTACATTTTTGTACAAGGAAGTGCAGATTTTATGCCATTAAAGCAATGATTTCTAGAAACCATAACCTAACATATATTTTCTAAATTTTCCTTAGAAGAATGTTTTGGAATTTTGAAATTTTCTACCTAGAGATAGCATAATTGAGACATGAATTTATTTTAAGTTTTAGATTGTTGGCCCATTCTCACTAAAGTTTTATTATAGATATTTATAGAACTTGAGGAATAGTAATATATTAAGACACTTCTTCACAAGATTTGCTTGTGCTAAACTTGAAAAAAAACCTGATATATTAATAAAATGCATAATCTGAAGAATTTGCTAAACTTTAACGATATTATTACTTACACAAATAATAAAGCATAGAGATATAAACTTTACATTTGCTTTGCTTAGTAATTAATATAATGAACTGGGGAAATATTTAACAAACATTAATACTTGCAAGGTTAGAAATGAAAAATTTTAACGTGAAATTTTCACAAAAGCTTTCATAATTCTTATTGAGAAAGAATGGTGATAAATTTTCACAAATGTAATCATTTAAGCTAGACATGTTTCATCTATTGCCTTACTCTTGCTAACAGTGTTATTTCTTATTATTACGGTTATTTTGCTTGCACATTATCAGTAAAGTATAGACTCAGCTAAAAATGATAACTGTGATTTTTGTCAAGATTGTAGAGCTTAGATTTACAAGTCCCATTAATCTCGATGTCAGCAATCTGTAACACTCCAGTTTTTCAGTCTGTTTCCTAGTTAAATGTTTATGTATGTATCTAAACTTCTGCCATGCTGCTACACAATCTTAATGATTAGGAATGTAACTGCCCCAAATAATGTCGTTCTAAATAATAATATTGGAAATATTATTAAATATCATAATAAAATCAGAAATTTAACCACCCTAAATAATGTTACTCAGCACTGAGATACCTTAATTTCACTATGCCATTGCTTAACTTCTAGTTACATAATTTGTTTCAATGTCTTTGTTTTACTGTATAACAAACACTAAAATGAATATTTTCCAGCAAATAATTGTTTAGAAGATTTATTTGAATTTTCAAGTACATTTCCTTTTTAAAAATCAATTTTATGGAGATATAATTTAAATATAATAAAATGCACAATTTATACAGATCAATGAGTTTTGACAAATGTACACTTCCATGACCATCAATAAGGACATAGAAAATTTTCATCACCTCGGACAGTTCCCTCGAGCCTCTTGCAGTCAATCCCATCCTCCCCACAAATTCCCCATCCCAAGGCCACTTATCAGCTTTCTGTCACCACATGTTAGTTTGGCATATTCTAGGATGAGGTATAATAATGAGATATAATAAATAATCATACAGTATTTATTTGAGTGTCTGGCTCTTTGGGTTCAACATAATATTTTTGAAGTTCATCCATGTCATTATCTGTACCAGTAGCTTATTTGTCTGTATTGCTGAGTAGTATTCCACTGTTTGAATTTGTCATGCCTTCATGTGTTGAAGGACATTTGGGTTGCCTCCAGTTTAGGAGATTATGAATAAACCTTTGTCAACATTCTTATACAAGTCTTTTTGTGGACATAGTTTTTTTTCTCTCTCTTGGAAAAATACCTAAGAGTAGAATTTCTGAGACATAGAGTAGGTGTATGTTTATTTTTTAAGAAAGTATTCAACCATTTTCCAAAGTAGGTGTACCATTTCACATTCCAACCAGCAATATATGTGTGCCAGCTGTGCCATATTCTTGCCGACATTTATCACTCCAGTCATTCTAGGACTATAGGACAATGAGACCACACAGCTTCATGTCTGGAGACTGCAGGATTTCTGAGATTGGGAAACAATGAAAATATAAGACTTTTAGACTGTGAGATTGTAAAGTAATGCAATCTTTCAATTTCCTGGTCCAAGATTTGACTATTCAGTGAAATATTCATGTAAGACCATAAACGAGGGAAGAGCATTTTCTTTGCATTTGAAGTTTCCTCAGACTCAGACTCACATTGGCTCAAAAGTTGATAAGGTTTGGCAAAGTTCTCTTAGTCAAAGCCAAGATTGTTCTTGAGCTGGAGGCTTGTTGCTCCATCTATCTTGATCCCAACCACAGCAAGTACGCCAAGTAAAAGGGCTCTCCATCGCGTTCTCACCCATGAAGAGTTTGTTTCTCTGGAAAGTTTAGTTCTTTTAGATTTATTTGTGCCTATGAAACAGGATTTTCCACATAATGGTGGTTTTGAACAGAAGTTTAAATTTTTGTTGTATTGGGTCACTTGTGTCAGTGGGAATTAAGGTCTTTCATGATTTTTTTATATCCTAACTGTAAGCAGAACTCTTACTTTTTTTAACTGATTTCAATGATTTTCTAAGGATACATTCCCAGAAGAACATTATTAAGTCAAGGATAATAAATATTTTTGTGACAATTGTCAAAATAATGATAGTATGATGAGTATTAGTTATCAAAAGAAAATTGTGCTCTCTTTTTCACACTTTTTCTCACATTACAGATTTGAAACAGGACTCATCGAATTTTACTGCATTCACTTTGTTAAAATGTTTGTATCTTGCTCTCAAGCTTATTTGCATTATATACTCTCCCCTCATCTATTTAACACTCATTTATTCAGGAGCAGTCTTAGAAAATGACCTTTCCTTCACTTCTACAGACAAAATGAAATAACTGAGAGTAACTGATAATGAGTATGGGGTTTCTTTTTGGAGTGATTAAAGTTTTCTAAAATTGATTGTGTGGTATGTTGCACAACTCTGAATATGATAAAAATCACTGAATTGTACACTTTACATGGGTGAATTATCTGGCATAAGGATGTTATCACAATAAAGCTGTTATTTAAAAATGAAATAAGGGAATAAAATATGAATGTTAATGAAGCTTCTATGATATGTGTCCAACAACTGAATTCTTACCCAACTGAAAATGAAAATTGACTTTATGGGGCACTGAAAAAAGAAAAAAAATCTGATCTACCAGAACATTATCATAATAAATATAACAAGAATGAAATACATTTTTAATTGAAGTCAGGCACTGAGCTACACATTTTAAATGAATTATCTCATTTGATCTTTGTATGAACTCTCAAGAGTTACAGTTCTTTATTACATATCCTTGTAGATGAAAAAACTGATATTTAAATCAAAGCAAGTAACTGGAAGATTCAAGACTGAAACCTCAGATTTGTCTGATGGAATTGTTTTGGATCCATTGCTTCCTAATGTTAGAGCTTAACATTCAAGACTATTCCATTGCTGTAGATTGTGGCCCAAAACTCCACACATGCAGATATGCACACTCAAAGTCATGCAAAGTATAATAAACATTTTTCAGGACAAAAAAAATTAGCCTGCTCTGGTGAAAACCTAGATATAGAAATCCTAAAAGCCTAAACTGAGAAACCCTAAATTCCTTGGAGGTTAACTGGAAGCCAGTTCAACCTGGCTGTAAGTTTATAGCTGTGCTCATGTTCAACACAAGTTTAAAACCTCATTGATCCAGTGTCTAACCACAATAATAGTACCTTAGGTTCTATGACACTTTATAGGTAATGAAGATATTATAATGGTTAAACAACTTATGGCCAGCCTTTTGAGAATTATCAAATATTAGTTTTGCAAGACATCTTTGAAATTTTAATTTTTAATGTTTATTTATTTAGAGACAGAGAATGTGCAAGCAGGGGAGAGACAGAGAGAGAGAGAGAGAGAGAGAGAGAGAGAGAGAGAACTGCAAGCAGGCTCCACACTGTCAGCGCAGAGTTCTATGAGGGGCTCCATTTCACAAACAATGAGATCATGACCTGAGCAGAATCAAGAGTCAGACACCTAACCAACTGAGCCACTCAGGCACCCCTGAAATTTCATTTTGTTAATAAGGACACATTTCCCAGAGAAGTGAAAGCAATTTTCCAAGGTAAAGCGTCTTGAGTAAAAAAGGGAACTATTTCAGGTGTCATGAAGCAGGTCCAGGAATCCTTTTACCACATTGTATCGATTATTACTGATCAATAAATGTTCATACCCTTTCTCTTCTTCAGTCCCTAGTAAATGCCCAACACTGGCCCAATAATTACACACAACACTGCCTCTCTGGTTTCTAGTACACTCTGCTCTCTGATTGCAAACTCTGGGAATAAACTTGGCATTATTCCAGGCTCTGCGTCTGCCAAGTCCAATTTCATCAGGGAGTAATAAAGAACAACAATACCCATTTTTGCTTTGACGTTCAAAGAACACTTCTGGATCATTGAATTCTGGACAGCATCTCATCTGTAGGATGCAAATTATTCTAATTACAACAAGTTTACCTTATTAAAAAAAGAAAGAACACCTGCTTTTTCAAGACAACATCCCCTAAACACTACTGAATTAAATAAAATTAAATTTGTTTGCATTTAATAGTAGTTAGGAAAGAAAGAAAAAGAGACAAGGAATTGTATTTGCCACTAGAGAAAGCATTGGATAGCTAGTGAACTTTAAGGAAGGAACACCTTAGGGTTTTTTTTATATTGTGTACATTTCTACTGTGTGCACTCAATAAAGAATACACAAAGCATATAAACCTTGTAAATAATTTTAGGGTTGGCATTCCAAAATGAACTACTCCTTTTAGAAATACAATTAAACCTCAGGAACTGAGATTTGCATTATACATAAGCAAATTTTTCAGGTAACTAAGGCTTATAGCTCCAAGGTGCATCACTGTGTTTATTTTGTTATTCGTTCTGTAAGTGTAAATTCCATATAAGCCTACTGTGTTCGCCAGGCACTAGGCTAACCTTGTGGTACAACAGAAAACATGGTCCCCATCCTTATGGAGTTTTTGTAATGTGAGATATGATCATTACAGAAGATATTTTTGCCTCTACAACCAAAGGTAATCTATGTATGTTCATATAGTCTTGATGGCTTTTGATGAACATCCATTATTGAACTAAAGTACTAGGACTATGTTTTAGACTTTGTGTCTCTTCCTCTTGAACAGAAGTGTGCCAGTTTCTACGGTACCAACTGTATACAAATTCACCAAGCTCGTAGTATTTTTTTCTATTTTTATTTATTTTTTTCTTTTCATTTCTCTACTTTATTTTATTTTTCAATTTACATCCCAATTAGTTAGTATATAGTACAACAATGATTTCAGGAGTAGATTCCTCACCCGTTTAGCCCACCGCCCCTCCCACAACCGCTCCAGTAACCCTCTGTTTGTTCTCCATATTTAAGAGTTTCTTATGTTTTGTCCCCCTCCCTGTTTTTATATTATTTTTGCTTCCCTTCCCTTGTGTTCATCTGTTCTGTGTCTTAAAGTCCTCATATGAGTGAAGTCATATGATTTTTGTCTTTCTCTGACTGACTAATTTCACTTAGCATAATACCCTCCAGTTCCTTCCATGTAGTTGGAAATGGCAAGATTTCATTCTTTTTGATTGCCGAGTAATACTCCATTGTGTGTGTGTGTGTGTGTGTGTGTGTGTGTGTGTGTGTGTGTGTATGTATATATAAATATATATACCACATCTTCTTTATACATTCATCCATTGATGGACATTTGGGCTCCTTCCATACTTTGGCTATTGTTGATAATGCTGCTATAAACATTGGGGTGCATGTGCCCCTTCAAAACAGCATACCTGTATCCTTTGGATAAATACCTAGTAGTGCAATTGCTGGGTTGTAGGGTAGTTCTATTTTTAATTTTTTAAGGAACTTCCATACTGTTTCCAGAGTGGCTGCACCAGTTTGCATTCCCACCAACAATGCAAAAGAGATCCTCTTTCTCCGCATCCTCACCAACATCTGTTGTTGCCAGAGTTGTTCATGTTAGCCATTCTGACAGGTGTGAGGTGGTATCTCGTTGTGGTTTTGATTTGTATTTCCCTGATGATGAGTGATGTTGTGCATTTCTTCGTGTGTTGGTTGGCCATCTAGATGTCTTCTTTGGAAAAGTGTCTATTCACGTTTTTTGCCCATTTCTTCTGGATTATTTGTTTTTTGGATGTTGAGTTTGATAAATTCTTTATAGGAGATTAAAGGAAGTTGGTGGCATAGGAGGATGCTGGGCTCACCGCGTACTGCTGATCACTTAGATTCTACCTACACCTGCCTAAATAACCCAGAAAACCACCAGAAGACTAGAAGAATAGATTCTCTGGAGCCAAGCGCAGACAAGAGGCCCACGGAAGAGGGTAGGAAGGTCGGCGAGGGGTGCGCACTACACGGACTGGCTGAAGGGAGCCAGGGCGGAGGGGCGGCCCACCGGCAAAGCAGAGCCCCTGAGTCTGGCTTGCAAAAGCGGAGGGGCCAGACAGAATGTGTTCTGACAGCAAGCGGGACTTAACATCTGGAAGGTTATAAGTTAACAGCTCTGCTCGGAGAGCAGGAGGGCTGGAGGACAACAGGAGGGAGAGTTGTTGAGCCCCAGAGGATAGAGCTCAGCTTGGCGGGGAACAAAGGCACTCGCCAGCGCCATCCCCCTCGCCCATCCCCCAGCCAAAATCCCAAAGGGAACCAGTTCCTGTCAGGGAACTTGCTTGCACCGCGCAAACATCTGCTGTGCTTCTGCAGATCCATCCCTCCGGGGGTGGCGTGTCTGACTCCCTCCCGGTGCCGCAGGGTCCCTCCCGAAGTGGATCACCGAAGGATAAACGAGCTGAGCCTACCCCTTCCGCCCCCGTGCACCTTGCCGATCCACCCCAGCTAATACGCCACATCCCCAGCATCACAAGCCTGGCAGTGTGCAAGTAGCCCAGATGGCCCATGCCACTCCACAGTGAATCCTGCCCCTAGGAGAGAGGAAGAGAAGGCACACACCAGTCTGACTGTGGTCCCAATGGTGGGCTGGGGCAGATATCAGGTCTTACTGGGGCCCCGCCCACCAACACAAGTTATTCAAGACAGCACAGGGAAGTACCCTGCAGTTCCGCACCACTCCAGGGACTATCAAAAATGACGAAATGGAAGAATTCCCCTCAAAAGAATCTCCAGGAAATAATGACAGGTAACGAACTGATCAAAAATGATTTAAACAATATAACAGAAAGTGAATTTAGAAAAATAGTCATAAAATTAATCTCTGGGTTTGAAAACAGTATAGAGGAAAGCAGAGAATCTATTGCTACAGAGATCAAGGGACTAAGGAACAGCGAGGAGGAGCTAAAAAATGCTATAAATGAGCTGCAAAGTAAAATGGAGACAACCACAGCTCAGATTGAAGAGGCAGAGGAGAGAATAGGGGAGCTAGAAGATAAAACTAGGGAAAAAGAGGAAGCTGAGAAAAAGAGAGATAAAAAAATCCAGGAGTATGAGGGGAAATTAGAGAACTAAGTGATGCACTAAAGAGAAATAATCTACGCATAATTGGTATTCCAGAGGAGGAAGAGAGAGGGAAAGGTGCTGAAGATGTACTTGAAGAAATAATAGCTGAGAACTTCCCGGATCTGGGGAAAGAAAAAGGCATTGAAATCCAAGAGGCACAGAGAACTCCCTTCAGACATAACTTGAATCGATCTTCTGCACGACATATCATAGTGAAACTGGCAAAATACAAGGATAAAGAGAAAATTCTGAAAGCAGCTAGGGAGAAACGTGCTCTAACATATAAAGGGAGACCGATAAGACTCGTGACAGATCTCTCTACTGAAACTTGGCAGGCCAAAAAGGAATGGCAGGAAATCTTCAATGTGATGAACAGAAAAAAATATGCAGCCAAGAATCCTTTATCCAGAAAGTCTGTCATTTAGAATAGAAGGAGAGATAAAGGTCTTCCCCAACAAACAAAAACTGAAGGAATTCGTCACCACTAGACCACCCCTACAAGAGATCCTAAGGGGGATCCTGTGAGACAAAGTACCAGAGACATCACTACAAGCATGAAACCTACGGACATCACAATGACTCTAAACCCATATCTTTCTATAACACTGAATGTAAATGGATAAAATGTGCCAACCAAAAGACATAGGGTATCAGAATGGATAAAAAAACAAGACCCATCTATTTGCTGTCTACAAGAGACTCATTTTAGACCTGAGGACACCTTCAGATTGAAAGTGAGGGGATGGAGAACTATTTATCATGCTATTGGAAGCCAAAAGAAAGCTGGAGTAGCCATACTTATATCAGACAAACTAGACTTTAAATTAAAGGCTGTAACTAGAGATGAGGAAGGGCATTATATAATAATCACAGGGTCTATCCATCAGGAAGAGCTAACAATTATAAATGTCTATGCGCCGAATACGGGAGCCCCCAAATATATAAAACAATTACTCACAAATGTGAGCAACCTTATTGATAAGAATGTAGTAATTGCAGGGGACTTTAACACTCCACTTACAGAAACGGATAGATCATCTAGACACATGGTCAATAAAAAAAACAAGGGCCCTGAATGACACATTGGATCTGATGGACTTGACAGATATATTTAGAACTCTGCATCCCAAAGCAACAGAATATACTTTTTTCTCGAGTGCACATGGAACATTCTCCAAGATAGATCACATACTGGGTCACAAAACAGCCCTTCATAAGTATACAAGAATTGAGATCATACCATGCATACTTTCAGACCACAATGCTATGAAGCTTGAAATCAACCACAGGAAAAAGTCTGGAAAACCTCCAAAAGCATGGAGGTTAAAGAACACCCTACAAAAGAATGAATGGGTCAACCAGGCAACTAGAGAAGAAATTAAAAAATATATGGAAACAAACAAAAATGAAAATACAACAATCCAAACGCTTTGGGATGCAGCGAGGCAGTCCTGAGAGGAAAATACATTGATAAATTCTTTATAGATTTTGGATACTAACCTTTTATCTGATATGTCGTTTGAAAATATCTTCTCCCATTCCATCAATTGCCTTTTAGTTTTGCTGATTGTTTCCTTAACTGTACAGAAGCTTTTTACTTTGATGGCGTCCCAGCTCAGAGTATTTTCCATTCTTTCAGTTTTTAGTCATCCATGCAAGATGAAACCAGATAAGCAAACTTGTTAAAAATTGTATTCTTGGTAAGTGGGACTCTGAAATAGGTCCCTATAAAATACCTGGTCACTTGCAAGGGCTCTGGGAAACTTCTTCAGTGTTTTGAAGAGAACTTCGGGTTCACATATTTGCTAAAATGTGGAGCTCCCTGTCAATGAAATTACCCATAGTTAATTCCATTCTCTGCAAGATGTTAGAAGAAGAGAAAATTGGTCACTGGGCTGCTTGAGCTTCCCTAACAAAATACCATAGAGTGATCAGCTTACACAACAGAAAATTATTTCCTCACTGTCCAAATAAAAAATTATTTTCTCACTGGCCCAAAGTCCAGGATCTAGGTCCAAGAGGACCAGTGTCCTGGGGAAACTGTCTTCCTGGTTTGCACGTGGCCCCTTCTCACTGTGTCCTCACATGGCAGAGAGAGGGAATGAGCTCTCTGGGGTCTCTTCTTATAAAAACACTAATTTTATCATACAAAGGCCTCCATTTTATGACCTCATTATCTTAATTACTTCCTTATGAGTTAGGGTTTTACCATATGAATCTGGGAGGGGGGAGGCACACAAATATCCGTAACAGGTGATTAAACTAAATGATATAATAATTATTATTTTAATAGTAATGTGTATGGTTATTTATTTTAGTGAATTTGGTTAAATTTGTAGTCAAACTCAGAAATGACGTCTTTTCTTTGGATCTCTTAAAAAAGGATATGAAAGGACTACGGCTTGCAATTAATCTTTAGAATCAAAGATTTTGGGAGTGCCTGGGAGGCTCAGTCAGTTGAGCATCCAACTTCATCTCAGGTCATGATCTCAAGGTTGTGGGTTCGAGCCCTGTTTCAGGCTCTGTGCTGACAGCTCAGAGCCTGGAAACTGCTTTAGATTCTGTGTCTTCCTCTCTCTCTCTACCCCTTTGCACTCATGCTCTATCTATCCTCCCCCTCAAAAAAAAGAATCAAAGATCTTTGTTTTCACTGTATTTTTTAAAATGCTATAGACCTCAATGAGTGCAAAAATAACCTTTACTATTATCAAACACGTATGTGTCTCAATGTCCGATTAAAAGTTGTATTAAGCATTTTCATTGTGAGATTGATATTACTGTTTGATGAGTGAATGAAAGAGCAAAATTCACGGATCAAATTTGTTTTTCAGTACAGTCTCCAAATAAGGATAAGGTTTGGTTGCTATGAAGCTTTCCACTTACATTTTCTTTAAAAGGTTATAATGACAGTTTTCAATAACTGTCCTTAATACAGTGGTTGTAAAACTAATCAAGTGTAGTGATCCTTCCTCTGGAAATTCCTCAGACTTCATTTAATGGATCTTTAAATTGTTTGTCCAGACATAGGTCAATGAATTAACTAGTGGTTTTGTTGGTGGTGGTGGGGTCTGATGGGATGATATAAAAACAAAAAACACTAGTTTTTCCTTCATAGTAAAGTAAATATACATTATAAATATTTTTATTTCTATATCACAGTGGGACCATGAGTCCCTTATTCCTAGCATGAATACTACTTGTCTTCAATCAACAGACTGCTGAGTGTACAGTGTTTGCTAAACTAACTGAGCACTTAAATTTGCAGTGCTTTTAAAGTGATTTTTTTGTTTGTTTTTGAGAGTGAGAGAAGGGGGAGAGAGAGAGAGAGAGAGAGAACACGAGCGGGGAGGGGCAGAAAGAGAGGGAGGGGGACAGAGGATCTGAAGTGGCCTCTGAGCTGACAGCGGAGAGCCTAAATGCGGGGCTTGAACTCACAAACCAGTCTGAGAGATCATGACCTGAGCTGAAGTCGGCTGCTTAACCAACTGAGCCCCCAGGCATCCCTACTTGCAATACTCTTAACCTGTAACGTGTAACTGACCCACTGAGGATATTGTTAAACTGCTCTTTCTAATTTTCAGATCCAGTAGGTCTTGGGCAGACCCCAAAATTCTGCAATTCTAGGGATGATACTCATGTTACTGGCCCAGACCACACTTTGAGGAATGAGGCTCCAAAAGGTCCGAGAGACATCTATTTCTTTTAAAAATCTGCAAAACTGAAATTACTAAAAGAACATTTCTATCCTATTATGGGTGCTTGGGGGATTAATGAGGTTACATCGGTAAAGCAACTGGCACAAAAGAGTTTAAAAACAATGAAACCTATTAATTGGATAAACAAAGACATCGTCTTTTATGGTGAATTTTATGTTGCTGAATTTACTTAGAGCAGAGAATTTGAAGGGTTTGTTATGGTAGCATGGGCACGTTGGTATGAGTTTATTGAAAACATTAAACTCTAGGGGCACCTGGGTGGCTCAGTTAGTTAAGTGTGTGACTCTTGATTTTGATTCAGGTCATGATCTCATGGTTTGTGAGTTCGAGCTCTGTGTTGGGAGCCTGCTTGGGATTCTCTTTGCCCCTCCCCACCCCAATCAATCAATCGATCAATGTATAAATAAATATATAAAAAAGAAAATATTAAACTCTAGAGATATGAGACTTCATTCCAAAAGTGAGAGTAAACTTATCAGTGGCTTTCAGTCATGGTAATGACAAAGTAAAAGCAATAATTTCATTCCGTGAAACTAAAGTTTTGGAAACCAAAACATTTGTGCAGTAATATGGACTAGACTTGATAAGGCGTGCAGGTTAATGGTGTAAATAATGAAAATGTGGAAAATGAGAGGCCAACAGATATTGAGTGCCTACTCTCAACCAGGCAACATGCTCTACAGGACGCTGGCTGTATGGAAAACCATGTGGGAGACTTTCAGAATGTATGCATACACGTTCAGTCTCATTTCTCACCAGAATCTCTGCAGGAAGGTCCAAGCAAATCTTTTTAAATGCTCTTTACAGCCTCTCTTTCTCATGACAGGTATACCAGTTCGCCCACCAGACTTCTCCCCAAAACTCCTATGAGGAGACCACCATTCTTTTCCTTCGCCAGTTCTCCTCCTCAAGGCTGGCCATTTTCTTGTCCTATCTCTCAGGGAAGAGGCAAATGGTTATGGCCAATATCCTGCCCTCTGCTCCCCTGACAGCCTTCTCTTTTTATTCTCAAAAGTCTAGGTTGAAAGTAAAAGATATTTTAAATTAGCTGTGTTTCCTCTTTACCTCTCTGTTCAACCTAAATCCTGTAAGGCAGTTAAAATTCCCCAGAGGTGTGGACAAGAAAGAGATGCACACAGTTTAATATTTCAGGGTCCTTTCTCACTACAACAAATGGCCTGAGTCAGGGTGTGATTCTAGGACTGACTGAGTCCCAAGTACTTATTTATTATTCCTACTATGCCCTGCTGCCAAGCATTCCAAGCTATCTAGGAAAAAGCAATTAAATTAATAATAACTTTTGCTTTTCCTTTTCTAAGAAAGGGAAGAAATAGCAGCCTATATTTCATCTCCCGAGAAATATACCTTGAAACATTAGGAAATACAGTGCCATAACCAGAGCAACATCTTTACCTTGAGCTACAAAGTTCTCACCACTGGTTCCATCTCATCTCCAACTCCTTGCTTCATAATATTTTTGGCCCAACTCAGATTTTTAAAACTGAACATCACCTTTCCTCTAGATCTTTCTCTCCTACTTCTGCCTTTTCAAAGTTTCTCTTGTGTCACTTATCTGCCTTGACTGGATCAGATCTCCCTTCTATCAGAGCACAGTTTGTAAAGTTTGTTTACTTTCAGCTTTGCTGAACAGGAGAGTCGAGTACACCCAGTTTAAGATCCATGCATTAATAGTCCTATCACAATCCTGAATCCCTTTTCATAATTGGCATTTCATCAGTATGTATGTTCTCTTAATATATATTCTCTTAATGTTTTAAAAGCATATAGTATTGCATTGCCCTCTGATCTTTTCTTTAGACCTTCTCTAAAATATGTCTATGATGATTGCCTGGGAACAGTGATTCTCAGCTCTAGCTACACATTGGAATCTTTTGAGAGCTTAAAAAAAATATTGTTGCTTGGGCCTAATTCAATCAGAATCTCTGGGGTGGGACCGAGTATGAGTTTATTTTTAAATATCAAGATTGAGAATTGCTACTTTAGATCATACATTAATTCAAAAATGTCCCTTCTTTTCCCCCCAAAACACAAAAGCGAAACAAACAAAAAACAGCCTCAGGGCATAGGTTTAGCTAAAGATTTAGCCCTAGAAGTGTTTGGAGGCCTCGATGTTGGAGGGCTCCCAAGAGAAAAATTGGAAAGTCACAGAATTGGAAGACATAATTCAACCAAGGGTATTTACTCAGCTACTAGATACTGTATTTATATTCCTCATTTCAGCTAAATCTTGTCAGCCTGGAGGAAGTACCTTTCGCTCAAAATCAATCTTTTAGTTGATTGAAGATCAATGACTTGTGTTTCTCAGGTCTGCAAGAAGGCTGTGGGGAGAAGAGCAGGATGAGGCACACCTCAGTTATAGGGTCTTCTCACTCTGTCATTCACGTGGCCCCTGAACTTTTCAGGGTAAAGATGTCCTTTTCAGGTTTATTAATCAAGGGCCCAGAATCTCTACATAAGCCCCTGTCCCAGAGGCCCTGGCATAGGAACCTCATGAGGTAGCCTATGGTTCAGAATTTGGGATTTGGCACTAGGAAGCTACTCCTAACATTGCTCTTTATTTTGAGCACATCACTAACCGATGTGTGCCTCCATTTCCTCACAGGTCAAAGGGAGGGGGGATCAAGTGCCATATGTACCTCAAAGGTTTTTGGGAAATGAGACAATCATATGGCTAAGTGCTGGAAAAGCTCCTAAGTACAATTCAAACCAAAAAAGTGATTTGTATCACTGTGGTTATTTATGAATGATGAATTTGGCCATGTTGTTCTATTTTTTGCCAACTTTTGAGACACAATGGAAGTTAAAAAGTAAAAATGAGGGGGAAAAAGGCTCATTGCAGTACATTTAATGATACGAACACAATGAAAACAAAAATAATAAGTTGCTTTATAGGAAAAGAAAAGAAAGACATCCTGAGTATTTGTGATGACAATGAAAATTTGAGGGCAGGAGAAACTCTTTTTTTATTTTGCCTTATTTACAATAAGACAAAATATTTCTCCTGCTGAAATGTACCTGTTCTCCTCTTAGCAACCTAAGCATTGTTTAGGGAAGAAATGGCTGACATTTAATTTAAATTGAATTCTCAAAACTCCAGAAGGAACTTTTGTCGCTTCTTAAGCCAAAATAAAAACTCAGTCTTTATCCTTATTACATTCTCCAGGGAAATTTTAGCTCCTTGACGTAGCCCCTGGGACGTGATGCTGAATAGCTGTTTGGCTGCTTTGGAGAAAAAGATCTCAAACTTCCCCTGAGATACTTCCCCTGAGATACTGCTCATTTCAGATATTTATACACTTTATTCACAGAATAATTTTTCAAAAACGTGTTTTCCAAGTGATCGATAGTATTAAAATTCTGTATCAGAAATTACTTACTGCTAAAGAAATCGACTTCATAACAGACCAGGAAGATTGTAAAATGTTTTATAAATATCTAAGGCTTTCATCACAAACAAGAAAATAATACACAAGGGAAAATGTGTTCCAAAGCCACCAGGAAAAATTGTGTTCCATTAATTCCTATCATGGTTCCTCCTCTATTCTGTTTGCCCCCAACATTTATGAAATTAGTCAATACTATATGATTTTACTTTTATGATTAACTTTGGATGAGTGTTTATAAAGATCAATGAAAACTTTCCTCCTTAAAGGTAAAATTGCACATTATTCTATATGCACTCAATAAATACTTGTAAATCACCTACTCATCTGAATCACATGAAATTACCATTTTCATGAGTCAAATATAATTCAGTAGCAGCAATCTTATATGCCTAATCTCCTACAGACTAACTCTTGTCAACCACTTTTTCAAATATCAGGTTGTTTGCATTTAACTTTTAAATATCTAAAAAATGTTTTCTCATCTTTGTCAAAAGTTTAGCTAAGTTTTGTTTCTTCTCTCTGCTTAGAGTAGACGTTTGTACTATATGGCAATTAAGTAATATTTCTTCATGACTATTTCAATGACTATTTCAAGTATTTGAAAATTTTTTTCTTTTATAATTAAAATTTTTTTCCTTATAAGTCTTAATACTCTTCTTTACAACCTGTTGATTTTAATTACAGTCCTTTGATGTTAAAGAGAAATATCTTGAAGATACGTAAATTGAACCAGAATGTTTCAGATTTACTTTTTTCTTGGATTCCATATATAATCTATACACATGTAAGTCACAAATTAGCTAACAACATTCTTAATTCTCTAAACTCATTTTCCAACCCTGTTCATGCAAACTTGAAAAAGCAAATTTCCTAAATTCACACTACAACAGGTGCTTAGTCAAGTATTTTTACCATGCAGTTAGTCAATCCTACTCTTTTCCTCCCCCCCCTCCAACAACAGAAAAAAAAAATATTGGAAAATGTTTATTTCACAATAAGAAGTATATGGATTTTCCTTTCAGTCACTACCAGAAATCACAGAGGTTTTAATAATGTCTAACAAAGATATACTTAAGGTCTTTGAGCATCTTTCATCATGGATTAGTTCAACTTTCATGATTTTCTTCTCACCATCAAACCAACAGAACCTCCCCAAACACTAAACAGGAAAACATTACAAAGATGTACGTTCAAATTGTCCTTGCTTTCCCTCCACTGCTTCTTCCATTCTATGTTCTATTGTGTAGTTCACATTCTAAGACCATTTGTCTACCAAATTATGCTTTCAAAATGCTGATATCCTAGACAGCCTGTATTTCCCAGAGGGTAATTCTAGCGCTTTCCCTTTATATTTACTAAAGATTCTTTGCCAATATCATGAGCCCACTCCTCCCTGTCCAATTTTCTGCCCTTTAGTTTTGGTTTAGACATACTTAGAGATTGTTTCTTCATTCTCCCTACTCTCCTCTTGGGCAAATGTTTTTCCTTCCCTAGGAGTTTTATGTGGACTTTATCTAACGGCTATGCTGACACTTTAAACATGCAGTTCTGCATGGCCCTAGTTCTAATGTCAGCAGCTGCTTATTGATGTTCGTCCACAGATATAACCATTTCTCTCTTACGTAGCCAAATCACCCTTGATATTTCTTTGCATGTATTTACTTCCCACTCTTTCCCCCAAGGGAAGGGGGACGGGGGAGAGTAAGTGGGAATGTAGCTTAGAGCAGGGAAGAGGGAGGGGAGAGGGCTGAGAAGGGGAGGCCAGAATAGAAGGATGAGAGAGAGGACAGTGGGACAAAAGTAGAGAGTTAATTGCTTCCTCTGAGTCTGTTACTTACAAGGAGTGCCCCCTTTCCAAAGGTTCTTAAGGCCAAGGAAGCATTGTGACAGTGGTGACAGAAAGATCAGTGCTGCTCCAACAACGAGCTGTGGAAATGAGGTAGTGAAAGAAGAACATGATATTAAATGTTTAGTTCTTCACCCTTTTAGGGGTTCTTTCTCACCCACTCCCCCATGGCCCAGCTCCAACTAATGCAAATACCCTCGCTGCATAATCTGATCAGCTCTTGGAATTCACCTCCAATGTTTTCATATACTCTTCATACTGAAACTCATATCCTTTACATTGAAACTCAACACCAAAATTGATAACATTCTTACACTGAATATTCTTGTCATTAATCCACGTCTTCAATAGCATAATTTTGAATAACAGCCGCATAAATTCACACTAGTTTTCTGTTGGATTGTCAAAATAAAGTTGGATATCAATAGTTATATAGCTATTTTTAAGAGCTATATAACAAACAGGAGAATTAAATTCGAATAGGGTCTGTAGACATGAAAGAGTAAAATCTGTCTGGAACAGAAAAACTGAAAATTAGCTTAGATTGGAAAAAAAAAAAAAAGTATCCTTGCTGTTAATCAAGCTGGGAGGACACAGATGAAGCCCTGCTTTCTGCAAAGAACAGGAAACTTTTTTCCAAGGTCAAGCAGTCCCTATAAACTGCTATCATGATCTCTTCTTTCTGTGACCGCTGCTTTGTTACCAATGAGGCTCTCGGACTTGCTTTGCTATCCCCACCCACTATTACTGGGGACACCCAATTGCTAAACGCCCTTGCATCATGACAGCACCCAAGCCCTAGTTAATTCCTCCTTCTCCTAATCCTGCTTCAGAAACAGCATCTAAGGGAGACTCCAAGGTCTTCCTTCCCTTCAAGCTTCCTCAGAATCCTTCAGCAGGAATCTAAGCCTTTCCAAAGACAGTGCCATCCTCTCCCCTTAGAATTTTTTTGGGGGGATGGCATATAAATTGTCAGAAAAAAATGTCTTTTAAAACAATCAAAACCCTTTGAGACATAATCAAATAAGTATCTGAGGCTTCGTAACTTCATCCAAAATTGACAACTTTCAATAATAAGTAATAAAAATTTTCCATAATAGAGACATAACTTTTCTAAAAGACTTGACAGTTTGGTTAGGAGGAAATAAATTTCCATCTAATGTTTGATTTAATTTTTTAACAAGTTAACTCTGAGGTTTCTCTTCTGTGGAAAGCTTAGGAGCTTAGGAATTACCCAAAATAAACATTTATTTGCCTTTACTCTTCAAATAGGTCCCATGTTGTATATATTTGATTAAGATGTATGTTCTGTGCATGGCCTATTTCTGATGTATCTATCATGTTCCATAATTTCTACCTCAGCATTATACACTGTAAATTCAGAATACATTTTATATCTGATGGGAAAACCTGTCCCTCCCTCCCATTCTAACAAATACGTTTTGTTAAAACTTGGTTGAATTCCAAAAGAAAATTATGTTAGAAATGTTCCCCATTGTAACGATCAAAAATGACATTAAACTTCTAAATTAATTCTGAGATAATTGAATTCTTGAATAATTGAACAGTCTCAGGACTTCTCTTTTCCAAATATTATTTTGTTTCTCAGCAAATTTCCGTTTTTAAAGATACGTATACAATATTTTTACTATTTTATTTTATTTTTTAAAAAATTGAGGAACACCTGGGTACCTCAGTCGTTGAAGTGTTGGACCTCGGCTCAGGTCATGATATTGCAGTCTGTGAGTAGTTCAAGTCCCGCGTCAGGCTCTATGCTGACAACTCAGAGCCTGGAGCCTGCTGCAGATTCTGTGTCTCCCTCTTTCTGTGCCCCTCCCCCACCCCTCAAAAATAAATAAACATCAAAAAAGAACTTTTTTAGGGGTGTCTGGGTGGCTCCGTCAGTTAAGCCTCCGACTTAGGCTCAGGTCATGATCTTGCAGATGGTAAGTTTGAGCCCAGCATCAGGCTCTGAGCTGTCAGCAGGAGCTCTGAGCTGTCTCCGCAGCCTGCTTCAGAGTGAGAGAGGGAGACACAGAATGTGAAACAGGTTCCAGGCTCTGAGTGTCAGCACAGAACCCATGAGGTCATGACCTGAGTCCAAGTTGGATGCTTAACGGACTGAGCCACCCAGGTGCCCTTTGCTATTTTAAATACAAAATTTATTATTTTTCTCTAATAAAGATAATGTACATGATAGAAGTTGGAAAGTACAAAAAATGTATGGTCATACTCCTCGTGCTCCTACTCGGCCAATGTGTCAACATTAGTCAGTGTTTTAAATTTATATATATATTTTCACATTTGTATTAAATTCACGTTTCACCATTATATTCAGTTATTAATTTCATTAGTATTTACAAATTCTCTTAAGCTTTCTAGCTGATCATATTATTATCTAAAAAGATTAATAATTATATCCCAGCTTCTTAAAAAATTCTATTTTATATTCCTATGTCATGTTGTGGTAAGCAGAATAATGGCCTTCCAAAGATGTCTATGTCCTAATCACTGGAACCTGTGAATATGTTATGTACGTGGCAAAAGGAGATTAAGGTTACAGATGGAATTAAGTTTCCTAATCAGCTGACCTTAAAATAAGGAAATTATCCTGATGGTCCCACTCTAATCATGAGTCCTTAAAGGAAAAAAAAAAAAAGTCTTTCTCAGCTTCAGTCTGAGAAGGATGTGGTGACAGTAGGTCAAAGAGAGGAGTCATTCAAAGGATTCCACCAGCCATTGCTGTTTGTGGAGAAGGAGGAAGGGAGCCCTGAGCCTAAGTATGAGGGTGGCCTCTAAAAGCTGGAAAAGCCTTCTGCCCTGGAGCCTCCAGAAAGGACTGCAGACTTCACAACACCTTGATTTCACACAGAAAGATCCGGCAGGCCTCTGATCTATGGAACTGTAAGATAATACATTTATATGCTTTATGCTACTAAGTTTGTGATCATTTGTTACTGAAGCAATAGGAAACAAATACACATGTCTTCTTACATTGATCTGAACAATGTTGAATAATAATGTCAAATTTGGGGTAGAGAAAGATATTAAAGTTGAAAAAAACAAATGAGGCTGTCCTCTCTCAGCAACAAATGATCTAAGAATTCTCTTCTACTTCATTAAATTTAATTAAATTTCTAACCTCGTTTTATTGATCTGGCTTTTAATGAAACATTTTATGCTTCATATTTCATCTCTCTGGTTTACTTCATTTATTTTTATGCATTAATTTCTTGAAGTACCATTTTCAAAGGATTATACAAGGGTTTTCTTCATTCATTTTTTAAGAAACTTTTTGTTGGAATCTTCTCCAGTGGGTTTTTATGTGATATATATGAAATATTGGCCCCTTCTGGTACTTTGGTTATCGTGTCTCTCTATATTTACTATGACAAGAGTCACGTGTAACGTACATATTCTCACTTTCACGTCTTAACATCTCTCACATTTAAGCTGTTTCTAAAGTTGGAATCCATAAACAGTACCTATAGCTAATAACTTTGCCCCATCATCCTCAATTTCTTTCCCTACAGATTCCCAAGTCATGGATGCAATGAGTAGGGTACCGTCTTCTCAGTAGCCCTTCCTCTTCCTTTTTGGAATAGCACACTGCTATGTAAACCACAGTGGCCCACCCCTTCGGAACTAACAGGAGTAAATAAAGCAAGATTCTGTTTCTCCTGGGAATCTGAATCTTGAATAGAATGCCATGGCATTCTTGAAGTTGAGTTACTGGCACTCAAAAAAACCTCAGTTTCCAACTGAGATGCCGAAAGCTGTTGTAGTTCTATTTTTTTCTGAGGCTTGGTTATCCTGTTTTTCCTTCTATTGTGTGAGCTAAGCAATATCCTTTTAAATACGTTTATTTATTTTTACCAGAGGCATTTTCTAATGTTTTCAACCAAAGACCTCCAACTGATAACTTGGACGACGTCAGGGAAGATGATATATAACATCTGACACCTATTTCTGGATGTAATGGATTATTGCAGAAGTGTTTCGTTTTGTTTTTTAATTCTTTTTAACCTTTATTTAGTTTTGAGAGAGAGACAGAGCATGAGCAAGGGAGGAGCAGAGAGAGAGGGAGACACAGAATCTGAAGCAAGCTCCAGGCTCTGAGCTGTCAGCACAGAGCCGGAGGCGGGGGTGGAACTCACGAACTGCCAGATCAAGACCTGAGCCAAAGTTGGAAGCTCAACCTACTGAGCCACCCAGGCGCCCCCCTTCTTTTGAACGCTATCTTAGTTAAGAATCTTTGGTTCTAGTGTAAGACTGGAAATAACAAGAAGGAAGAAAATACGTCAACTAAGTAGAGAATATGTCAACTAAGGCATTAGAATAAGAAGAGATTCTAGTAGGATCTCCACAGTGACTCCAGTGTTACCAAATGTGCCTTCCAATGAACTCCTGTTTCCTCCCAGAGTAAGAGACTGCTCAATGGGGGTTGGAGTGAGATTAATGCAGTGGTATATCTTTTGCTTCCTATTTTACAGTAAGGATGTCAGCAAACCTTTCCCAAGGCAGTCCTATGCAACTCTCAAATTAAAGAAAAAGGCTGTAGCAGCCATGTCTATGTCAACTCACTCCAGTCCTTGAGTGCTGAATGGTGACATATAAGTGAGGGTGACTTCCGCATGACGTAGCTTAATAGTCTACATGGCAGACAAGGCCAAGACATCCAATGGCAAGGAAATGAGTGACAGTGAGGGCAGCCCTAGGGGAAAAGGCCAGAATGACATATTGGCATCAGACATGCTAAGTGATAGACATTAGGAAATAAATTAGATTTATAGTGGATCTGTTACTTTGAGTTCTTTTCGACAGAAGAGCCTCTCTCTAAACCATTAGGACACAACCACTGTCTTGCCCCCCAATGAACATTTATAAATCTGAGTTGTAAATCCCTTTTACCGAGATTAATCTATGGTAGAAAAGTTTCAGAGACAGGAAAGCAAAGGATATACAACTTCATTCATCATGAAGGGAGAATAAAACAATTTTTTTTGAAATGTTACTCAGGCATCTGTGATAATCTCAGGAAAGATTGGAATATCTCATCATAAAAATGTCAGAAACCAGGATAGCTTAGAGAAACTGAACAGCTGGAGAGCTGGAGTTCATGTACCTTCCTTCTGTAGTTCTACCACAAGTTTAATTTAATTCACAAAACTACGGATGTAAATATGTGAGAAATAACTGTGAAAGGCTTTAGAAGAACAATCCTACCACAGGGCTCTCATGTCTATAACACTTTCTAGTTTCAATGTTTCCTTTTTCCGTCCTTAGATTTCCCTTTTTTCCATGTAAACTACATTACTCTTTGATTTTCATTCTCTCCCTTTTATTTTTCTCTATGTCTTATGTCATTCAATTGCATTCTATACTTTTGAAAAAGAAATCTTTCTCTTAAAGTTTTTATCATATTTTAAATTATTTTATTATTCTTCAAAATTATTAAGGTTAACAAGTATCAATAGTTTCTTTGTTGTTATCTGTCCTTTATATACATGATAGGTGAGATGTAAAAGTAAGTTACAAAAAGTAGGGTGAGTACCTCTTATTTTTATAAAAATAGTGTGTATATATAATAAATTTATACACCAAGATCTACATTTAAATACCAGTTTGCAAAACATGTGAAGGAAAGAGGAACAGATAAGTCAAGTGACATCACAAGGAAGTAATTAACCAAATTCAGAATATGGGAAATTGTTCAGAAGAATGAACCTAATTTCTTCAACAATAAATGTCATAAAAATTGGTGGAGGGAGAAATAATCGATTATAGACTTAAAAATTTGGTTTTCACAGGGGTGCCTGGGTGGCTTAGTTGGTTGAATGTCTCATTGTTGATTTCCGCTCAGGTCATGATCCTAGCATTGTGTGATCGAACAATGCATTGGGTTCCATGCAGAGTGTGCTTAAGATTCTCTTTCTCTCTCTCTCTTGATCTCTCTCTAAAATATATATTAAAAAATTTTGGTTTGTCACAAAATCCTCATAGGTATCCCCATTTGTAAAAAACAATAACTATTAAAATACATTTTTGAGAAAATCAGGGAAATCATATTAAGAAATAATTATTAACATTGCTATGTGTGATAATGGCATTGTGGTTGTATTTTTACATTTTATTTTATTGTTTTTTAATTTTAAGTTTTTATTTTAATTCTAGTTTGTTAATAATACAGTGTTATATTAGTTTCAGCTGTACTGTATAGTGACTCAACACTTCCATACATCACCCGGTGCTCATCACAACCAGCACCGTCCTTAATCCCCATCAGCTATTTAACCCACCCCTCCCCTCCCCCCGCCACCTTCCCTCTGGTAACCATCAGTTTGTTCTCTATAATTAAGAGTCTGTTTCTAGAGTCTCTGTAATTAAGAGTCTGATTTGTCGCTCTCTCTATTTTTCCCCTTTGCTCATTTGTTTGTTTCTTAAATTCCACATATGAGTGAAATCATATGGTGTTTGTCTTTCTCTGACTATTTTGCTTGGCATTATGCTCCCTAGCTCCATCCATGTCATTGCAAATAGCAACATTTCATTCTTTTTTATGGCTGAATACTATTCCATCACATATATGTGTGTATATATATATATACAGACACACATACATGTATATACATACACATATATGCATATATATCACATCTCCTTTATCCATTCATCAATCAATAGACACTTTAAAATCTTCCATAATTTGGCAGCTTCCATAATTTGGCTATCGTAAATAATGCTGCTATAAAATAAGGGGTTCATGTATCCCTTTGAAAAAGGTGGTTTTTTTTTTTTTTTTTGTATTCTTTGGGTAAATATCCTACTGTAGTGCCATTGCTGGATCATAGGATAGTTCTATTTTTAACTTTTTGAGGAACCTCCGTATTGTTTTCCAGAGTGGCCGCACCAGTTTGCATTCCCACCAATAGGGCGTAAGTGTTCCTTTTCTCTACATCCTTGCCAACATTTGTTGTTTCTTGTGTTGTTGATTTTAGCCATTCTGACAGGTGTGAGATGATATCTCACTGTATTTTTTTAAAACCTATCTGTGAGAGATGTGCACCGAAGTATTTTCTGGTAAAATGTTATGATGGGTGAAATTTGATTTAAAACATTCCAGTATCATTTGTCAAAACTGTGTGTTGAGCTGAGGGGGCGGCCATAGGTGGCAAGATTGACAGAATGTTGATGATTGTTGCACATCGATGATGGGAACAAGGAGATATGTTAATGCTCTCTATTTTTTAAATGTTGAAAATTTCCATAAAAAGGTGATGAGTTTATAGATGACTAATCTTTCCTTCTCAATATTTTCTAATTTTTTACTACAATGATGTGTTAGTTGCACAAGAAAAGTTTAAAATATTTAAAAAGTATGTCTTACATTTTAAATGTATTCCTATTTCTAATGCAATTTGTTCATCCTTTACGTGCTGCCAATTTTTCAAGTTTTGAGAAATGAATTTTGACATTTTCAGGAAAGGTGCCATCTTCCATCACCAGGGAGTTTTAAAGTTCAATTGAGATCACATTTCTGAAAATACAGTATAGCCATCACAGTGTTATACAAATGTACTATAATTTGTTATCAACTTGCCTGTTGCTTTTCTTTTTTTTTTTTTTTTGTCTTTCCTTTTTTGTTATTACAATCCAGACTGTTAGCACACATATACAAGCACGTGGACTTTCATTTTATATTCCAGCACGTTGTCCGATATTATTTGGCTTCAGAAGTTGTTTTACTTACTTCTGGTTCTATTCTCTTTTCCCAGGATGCAACTTAAATCTCCTTTGAATAATTGCTGTGTGCAGGGTAATTATCCTCGGGTAACTCTTCATATTTCTCTTAAGAGTATGCCCGTTAGAAATTCTCATGTTCTCCTCTCAATACAAAGCACCACGTTCTCAAGAGGTAAATAGATGTAAGATATTTTGGAGCATGGGAAATACTGAGGTAATAATAATAATTAATCATAACAACAATAGTAGCCATTTCCACTCTGTTCAATTTCTCTTGTTCTGCTTCTTCCATTTGTGTCGGGCCCTATTGTGATTGCCTGGCTCCTATGATCCTCATTCTTCCAGGACTCATGGTTCATTCCATGGGGAATGTTAGTCTTATTTCTTGGACCCTTTTCCCCTATTGAATTATCCATCCATATACTTCTTTTCTCTCTCTGCCTTTCAACTGTTGGCATTAGACAAAACTTCTTTACTAAAAACGGCCTATTGTTTAGTTGCTCTTTGCTCTGTGCATACTGTTTCATTTGCAGCCATGCTGTCTTTCTTCATGTCACCTCTATCACCAGAAACCCACCTTCTTTGTTTTCTGTTTCATTTCTGGAGCCTTGACTCACTCTGCTACATAGTTTCATGTGGCCTTTTCTTTTAACAGCTGTTGCAGCGGAAGTAGTCAATTTATTTCTTTAGACTTCCATTTTATTTATTGGCTTCAGACTGGCCTGATTATGTCCCTCTCAATTTTGTTATGACCAGTTACTTAGAACCCATAGAGCCCACAAGGGGACCCTGGGGGATTGTAAATCCAACTCCTTCATTTTAATGATGAGAAACCAGAAGCTCATGCTTCCTGATTTCTGGTCCAGTACTGGAATTCTTTTCATGACACCTCAATTCGTCATCCGTTTGAACAGTCATATTTTATATTTGCATAATACTTTTGTCCTTGCGATGGGCTTTCACATCTATCTTTTCATTTGCCTGTAGTTTAAAAGGCACTTCTGACCACCTATTTCTAATGACAGCAGCCACAACCTTGGGATGTTTCTGCCCCGTGACTTCACATGTCTGTTCTGGGCCCTTGGGTAAGAGCACAGAATCCTGCACTGTGTTTTCTCAAATAAGTTCTCACTGTCTGGAGAACAAATTTTGTTATGTGCTCCATCATTGTAGTAATATTTGCCTTTAGTCCTATCTAGAAGCATTAAAAATGTGCATAATATATATCCTTTTAGATCTTATCTTAATAAACATCACTTGTGGTGGAGGAGAGATAGATGAATAAAAGAAGGGTTTGCTTCCTCCCAAACAAGCCCACCAAGAACCTCCTGAAAAGAACTCAGACAACAATCCAGATGAAGTAGGTTCACTTCAACACCAAAAGCAAAGCAACTGAGAAAGATATTCTTAGATGTAACCTTTCTGTAGCACTAAGGTTTTCTAAACCTTTTCACAGGTTGATCTCGTTTGTTTGTTATCTCTTTTTTCCTTCTCTGGGGTGCCCCATTCTAGCCGACACGTGATTCTTTTTTCTAGAAGTTAGTTATGTCCTTTTCTTCCAAACAGGTAGTGCTTTTTGTTTTTGTTTTTTGCCTATAGCATACATCCAAAAGGATGGGAGGAAAAGAAACCTCTTTCATTCTGCTCCCCAGTCAACACAGGCAGGAACAGCAGTTTTCACCCGGGCACCTGCTAAGGAGCACCTTGTACGGAGGCGCTTAGCATGTGCAGATCAATGAAGAAAGGAAAGATCTTGATGGGACTTTCGTGGCGTACCCACTTTGCACAATTTCTCACGCAGCCCAACTATCTCCATAATTTGTTCTACCCATTTAAGAAATTAACCAGTTGCTGATAGACAGTTTATCATTGAGACCACTTTGTCTTCACCTTGCTGCATATTGACCCTCAGTACAGCCCCTTAAGGAAAGCAGGGAACTTTTTACAAAGAAAGTGGTTAAGAAAGAGAGAAATTAAGCCATTTGTTCAAAATCACCTAACAAGCTGGTGACAAAGCCTGAATGAGCTTGAACTCAAGTCTCTGGCTGAGAGTTCAGTGCTCTTTTCATTGAAACCACACAGCTTCTTAAAAGTAGATCAACCTTAGTAATAAAACTTGCATAGTGCAGTGTGACTGATAAGCTAGTATGGAGACCAAGATACAGCACAGGAAGCACTTGGCCTTGCATCCTCCTGGTCCCCCTCGTATCTTTTGTTTATGTACTGACTTGACTTGGGCAGCAGGCAGGTAGCACAACAGCTGTCAGAATGAATTGAGGCCACGATTTTATGTTGTTGAATGTGTTGAGTCATTTCCCTTAGTTCACACATCTGCCTCACTCTGTCTTCTAAGTTATTATCACGGCTTTAATCTCTCCTTTATTTTGACAGTTGGGATTTTTTTGGAGACATTATTCAAATGAAATATTGATTCTCATTTATGAGACCCTAATCCTTCCCCAGTGGAAATGGCTATTTCCTAGATACAATAGTTAAACCTATAGGATTAAAAATGCTTTTACAAAGACATTAAAAAGTTGTTTACAAAAAGGATGGTTAATTTAAGAAAATAGAAATTGAAACTTGAAATGACTGCCATCAGCATTCTCTAATGTTTTTCTGTAATCTTTTTTCCTGCGATGTAAATCAAAATACTTTTTTTTTAAAAGACTGTTTTCAGGTGAGGATAAAAACAGCCAAAACCCTGAATTCGTTAGTAGTCTTATGATTCCTAGTCACCAACTATTTTTATATTCTTTTGTGAGATGGTTGTTATCTTTCAGCCCTCTCTAATACTGTATGTAACTAATCTCCAGGTAGAGAAACTCTAATTTCTCTGTTGTTTATCATTCCTGATTTTAATCTTTTATTTGATAAAAACCCAGCTTTTTTATATATAAATATTAGTAGTAGTCTAAAAATGCCATTTCTCAATGAACAGGATGCATTAACTTGGAAAATAGAGAATCAGGTAATCACCATTGAGGAAATCAGCAAATCGAAGAGTCCTATCCAGCTGGAAGGAAGTCAGACAGGGCTATAGCATGAAAATATTGGAGAAGTTTGTTGGAAGGGCAAGACCTAATATAGTTTACCTTTACACTTTTAGAAGATTTTGCTTCTTGCCTCTGCTTGAATGCCCTCTGTCATTTATTATAACTGGATTTATTGTTTCAATAGTGTTGTACCTGGAGTTTTGACCACAGTCAAAACAAACAAATCACTGGATATAGCTGAAGCCATAGATAAATGACATGGCAGGGATTCGTGCACAGATTTGCTCTAGTGCCCTCTCACATTCTTGTACCATCAATCTAGCTGGTGCTCTCTGAGGGTCATCAAAGGTCAACATACTTTCAATTAGGTGTTTTTTTTTTTTTTTTTTTTTTAATTTCAGTAAGGTTTTAACTGAAAGGTGCCCTTAACATTCAGTAAACTTCAAGCATGTTTATAACCAAAAAGCCACTCCCCCTGTGGAATGATCACCCTCTACAGAAGTCACCCAGCCTGTGTCACATTTCCCAACAGTGCTCGTGCTCGATACATTGACCACTGATTCCCATAGGCCCAGCTGCTTCCAACGCTGATGGTCCAAATAATCTCAGTTGTCTGCCTGGCCTTGTCAAAGTCATCTCATTTCCCATCTTTGTGTTTTTGCTCACACGGTTCCTACGTGGAAAGTCCATACGCATCTACTTCATTTTCCACCTCATCATTCCACCATCCATATGCTCTCGGGACTATCCATCATCAGAACTGCTCTTAGCTGACTCTCCACCAAAAAGCTTTCCTTGAACTCATCCTGAAATAACATTTTTTTTCTGCTAAATTACCATTTGTCATATATTAGTGCATAGCATCTCTAACTATCATGAATTGGAACAGATGAGATAAGATGGAACTTGAAAGGAAATCTGCTCTTTTAAGGTAGGCCCTGGGGAAGCAGGCCTGGCTGGAGGTGATGTACAGTCTAGATGATGTTTTCAGGATCTGAAGATGGTAACAACCAAAAAACCAGTGTGAGCCCAGACAAGCTGCCAGTGCTGGTCCTAAAACTAGGTATTTGAATGAATGGACAAATCAGCTTGGAGAATTGTGTCAGTAAATAGAGGAAGGGCAGTCAGGGGTGCAGTGCAAGACTATTGAGGGAAAATGGCTCAGAGATAGCAAGACGAGGGGTGCCTGGGTGGCTCGGTCAGTTGAGTGTCTGACTTTGACTCAGGACATGATCTCATGGCTTGTGAGTTCAAGCCCTGCGTTGGGCTGTGTGCTGACAGCTCAGAGCCCGGAGTCTGCTTCAGATTCTGTGTCTCCATCTCTCTCTCTGCTCCTCCCCTGCTTGCACTCTGTCTCCCTCCCTCTCTCTCAAAAGGAAATAAACATTAAAAAAAGAGAAAGAGAGAGATAACAAGACTAACACATCGCCTAAGTTGTTGAGAACTTAAGGCTATTACTAAATCACTGGATCAATTATATAAGCATAAGACAACACAAGAACATAGCTTAAGTCAAGATTAGCAGTAGGGTAAACTAATATTGAGTCTTAAAACACTGAGCTAGAAATATTTAAATCCTTGCCAAAGGTAAATATAAAGGGCATGTATTGGTTCAGGGTGAATTTCAGGTCTTTTGTAAAGAAGGCTAGAACAAAAATATTCTTTTCCACTGAAAGGGAACAGTGAAGCATAAAACCCCAAATTTAGCTGCAGGTTCCATCACCTGCTGATTTGTGTGTGTGGAACATGAAAGGAAGGCTCAGAAACAAAAGTCTGTAGGAAAAAAATAGAAGGCAGCATTTACTCCCAAAGAAATGTGAGGAAGTCAGACTTCAGAAGAACAGGCCCAACAAATTAAAAAATAGGACAAGTATTTTTAAACAAACAAACAGTATTATGAAAGCTCAAGTTCTCATCAGTCTGTTCATGGTGGAAGACAGCAATTTTATCGTGGTTACCATATTCACCAAGTTCATAACCTATCTTCAGACAACAGCATTGCGAACGTCAAGGATAAAGTCATTTTCACTTAGGAGTTAGCAACTTGCAGGGAATACTCAAGGTTTCATTTGGAGGACAGAACTAGGCAGAGAGATTCTTTTAGTTTTTATTTATGTAAGAGTGGAATGTTGAGGGATTTTTTTTTCTTTCGTTAGTGGTGAGACATGGGGCACATGCTTACACTGCTGACAGTGCCAGGTGTCACTTTCTGTTTTTGCAGTCCTTCCTGTGGTCATGATTCCCTGCCCCCCATAGGACACATTTGTCTGCCTACATTTGCTTAGCAATTTTCTCAGTTGTTATTATTGATTTCATATTTTACTTTGACCCATTTTATTTGTGTAAATATAATGAGAAATGTTGATTCACATATAATTACCTCCTTGTAATTTTTCTTAATGAAACAATACGATACTAAGACCCAAGATTTCACTTCTGGTTGTAGGTTTATAAAGTCTTTCTGGTTTTAATTTATTTCTATGTGTTTATTAGCTCAGTTGAGAGCAGACTATACCACCCAGTTCACCTCCACCCGATTAACAGTACCTGTAATTGTAAGGCTGCCCTTTTCTCAAAAGATACTCAGATTTCTCAGAATCCACACCCTGCCAAAAAGTAACATTCTTTCCCACCTATAGAGCTGAGATTCCCTAGTCCATCAGGGCAAGTACCAGGTGAGTTTCCGGAAGCATGCTATAGGCATCACTCTATATGCAAAACAAAGAGTTGTTTTTATTACTGAATTTGTCTCATCTACTTGAGTGTAATTTGCAGCCTGATTATGTTAAAATTTTATTTTTCCCATCATATGATGGTAGAAAAGAGGACAGATTCTTATTGAAGCAATACAAATAACTATACTCTCATTTAAAGTAAAAGTTTTTAAGGGCATCTGGGTGGCTCAGTCGGTTAAGTGTTGACTGTTTGTTTTGGCTCAGGTCATGATCTCACCATTCATGCGATTGAGCCCCCATGTTGAGTTCTGTACTGACAGCCTGGGGCCTGCTTGGGATTCTCTCTCTCCCTCACTCTTTCCAAATAAATAAATAAATATTTAAAAACTGTTATCTTCCATTAAAAAGAAGTTTTTATTAACAGTAAATTTATATGTTTGACCATTGTAACTAATTTATACCTTTGGTATATTAATCTCAAAATTTTAAATTTCCAAATCAATTATAAACCTGTCAACCCAGAGGTATTTTTGTTGATGTCTTTCAGAACCCAGGACATAATATTCTGACTTTAAAATGTTTATTTTCTATTTAATGGTGGAAAATAATCTATATGATGACAAACCAATCTAGAAGTTAGTAGTTACTTGTATAGTGGATACAGGAAATTTTTCTATATTTATATTAAGTGCAATACTCTATTTACCTATAATTAAGGCTTTCTAAACTCCTCTTTAGAATGACTAAAAATGATATTAGAGAGGATGGTCATGTTGATGTTTAAAGCTGGTTCACCATTCTCTATCTCACTCTTATACAGAAACCTGACTATTTTACCACAAAAATGCATATTTAACATTTAACATTTCTTGAAAGGATTTAGAGGATAATCCCTATTCCCTCAGATGGCAATACTGCTATGCGTGTGAAAGAATTGACTCCAGAAGGACTATTTCTAATCTGGCAGGACACTGTAAAAAAACACTAGAAAACAAAGTACATGGTGCATGTTAAGCATATTTATGATTTCAAACTGTCTAATTGCTCTAGTGTTCTGAAAAAGTAATTAGATTTCTAGTTGGTCAAGAAGCCATAACTGTCTTGACTCAGGCTTGCTAAGACTCTAAACCTAAGGAAAAAATGGGGCACCTGACTGGCTCAGTTGGTTAAGCGACAAACTCTTGGTTTCAGCTCCAGTCATGATCTCATGGTTTGTGGGGTCAAGCCCCACATTGGGCTCTACACTGACAGTGCATGGAGCCTGCTTCTGATTCTCTCTCTCCCTCTCTCTCTTCCGCTCCCCCTCTCATGCTTACTCTCTCAAAAATAAATAAATAAATAAACTCCAAAAAATTCTAAACCTGGAGGAAAAATAATAGATTTCAAAAGAAGTATCATAGGATAGAAATATGAACATAAGTTATAAGTCCCTAAGGGCAATGGATGATAGAAGCATAAAACAAGCATAGCAATAAGAAACCCTGATCATCAGATACAATAAGATAAAATGATTATTAAAAGTGTAGAATACTTGATTAAAGAGTTATTCAAATTTATAGCAAAAGCAAAAACATCATAAGTACCATGACTAAATGAAAATCCTTCACTATCTGGAAGAGAATAATTTTTTACTACTTTTACTAACAGCAGGCTGGTATATAAAGGTTGATTTATCATTTTATCAAAAAGAAAACCCAAAACTATTGCTTTTTTTAGATCTATATAAGAAATTGCAGTAAAAGGTTCAAAAGCCTTTTTTATGTTTTATACATAAACTCATTAATATTGGATCAACTTACCGGGAAAATTATAAATATTTTATTGTTCATTTAAACCCATTTTTTTACAGGTATTATAAACTATAGTAAGTAAAGTTTATCTCCCTCAGATGTTCTATAATTATTACACACCCCCCAAATCTGTATTCTTATTTATTTATTTATTTATTTAGAGAGTGAAAGAGAGAAAGTGGGGGAGGGGCAGAGAGAGGGAGAGAGAGGGACGGAATCCCAAGCAGGCTTTGGGCTGCCAGTGCAGAGCCCGATGCAGGGCTTGAACTCATGAACTGTGAGATCATGACCTGAGCCAACATCGGACGCTTAACAGACTGAGCCACCCTGGCACTCCTTAAATTTGTATTCTAAAGTCTAATTGCATATTCTGGCACAACAATAACAATTTTGCTTTTAGAAAAAATTACTCCCATTTTGCCCTGATAAACAGAACATATTAAGATCTTGCATGCACTTTTCCATACATTCACACGGACTTAAATTCTTAAAGAATTAAAGAATGAACATATGTAATAATAGGTGCTAAAGGTATTTGTACATACTGTTCATTTTCTTATCTGATAGTCATTCTATAATGTATAAAAATAAGGGGCATGGATGTTAAAGGTTTTGCTTGCATATACAGAGATTATTTATTAATGATCTCAGTATAATATTTATCAAAGTTCTCAAAGTTAACTAGTATAACAAAATTCCATGTAAGCTGACATATTACATAGAAACAAAAATTTATATGAAAATTTTGTCAAATATTAAATTTGAAAAGTTGTTCCCCAACAAGGTAAGAGTGATTTTACCTACACAGTATAATGATTTGTAGCCCTGTCTCAAGTTACAGGAACAAAATCTCTTAAAAGACAGTAGTTATTATAATTCAATTTAATTGAACCATAAAGCCAGTGTGGGACACTTTGAGAGCACTGATTAATTAGGGTATTTTATAAATTAGAAAAAAAAATATGCTTACATTAATTCTAACATTGTGATAAAGTCTTGAAGAAAACATAATTTATTTAAACCAAAATTATTACACCATATACATTTATCCAAGGATTTCCCCTTATTAGGAATCTTACTGAACTTTATTTTAATCAAATAGAAAAATCTTTCAAATTTTGTTTTAAAGTAACAAAGGCATGGGATGCCTGGGTGGCTCAGTTGGTTGAGTGTCCAACTCGTGATTTTGGCTTAGGTCATGATCTCAGGCTTGTGAGATCGAGCCCTGCATTGGGCTCTGCACTGATGGTGTAGATCCTGCTTGGGATTCTCCGTCTCCCTCTCTGCCACTCCTTGATAGGCACACTCTCTGTCTCTGTCTCTCAAAATAAATAAACAAACTTAATAAAATAAAATAAAATAAAATAAAATAAAATAAAATAAAATAAAATAAAATAAAAACAAAGTCCTTAGAATTTTGTAGCTCTTCTCAGGCACCTGCCTTCCCTTGTTTCTTATCCTTTAGCGTAGCAACCAAATTCATTAATTCAACTCGGAATTAAACCTCAAAATTTTTGTTCTTCTGAATTCAGTTCAGCAAATCACCTGTGTTTATGTAAGTAAGCAAATGAAAACAGCTCTATTAAATTCAAGACTTGTTTAACTCACTTCTTATATTTTCTCTAGACATAGTAAAATATATATAAGAATTTGTTCAAAAAATATTTATGTCATACAACAGGAGGTCATTATTAAATTCTGGGCCAGCGATGATTTTCTCCTTATTTTATTATATGCTTTTATGCGTTGTTTATTTATAGTCCTCATCCAGTCAGATTGTGGGTCAAGTTAGGGACATAATTATTGAGGTTAAGTAATACCTTATAGTTGGCATACAGAACATTTCTTGCATCTTCTTGTGACTCACTTTTTATATAACTGTGAGATTTTCCTGGTTTTTGGGTTTTTTGGTTTTTGTATTTTTTGTGTGAGGAGAGAAAAATTTGCACACTTGAAATTCTAGAGTTTTCAGACGGGCATGCAACTCCAGATTAATCAAAAGCAACAATTTCCACTACAAATTGTATTTAGGCTCACTAATGTTTGGTTTAGGCAAATTAAGCAAAACCCTCTCAAAAGTTAGAACTCTCCAGGGTGCCTGGGTGGCTTAGTTGATTAAGCATCTGACACTTGGTTTTGGCTCAGGTCATCTGGGGTCATCCCAGGGTCATGGGATCAAGCTTTCCGAGGAGCTCCCCACCCCTGTCAAACCCCCCATCGAGCCAGGCTCTGCACTGGGCACGGAGCCTGCTTGGGATTCTCTCTCTCTCTCTCTCTCTCTCGCTCGCTCGCTCTCTCTCTCTCTGCCTTCCTTAGCTGTTGCTACAACAGTAATTTGAATTGCAAGAGCATTAGAATCACCTGGAAGTCTTATTAAAATGCACATTTCTTGGCCCTTGCTGGGCAGTATGTGCTTCAGTAGGAAAGGTCTGGGAAGTTGCATTTCTAAGTTCCCAGGTAATGCTGGTAAAGCTGGACTAGGGACCATTCTGAGTCCAATGTTCTAGAATGTTTGCTAAACGACCAATTTCTGTGCCCAATTAATCTGCCAAAATTTCCTGAGAGGGGGAAAAAGAAATGAAGAGTAGTAACACTTAAAAACAGACAAACCGCTATAAAGGCTAATTAATCTTTCTTCGTAAGAATGGGGGAAAATTGTATTTTGTTTCACACCCACAAAAAGCTTTAAAATCTAATTCATATGTCAGAAGGAAGCATAGAATGCAAAATTTACCGACCCAGATCTCAAAGGAAGATCAGAGGCTCAGAGGCTCTCCATTCCAATGAGCACAAAAATTTTGAGCAAAAATTAAAAACAAGGAGGATGCTGGAAGTTATCAAAATTTTGGATGTAAGCAGACCAAAAAAAAAGATTAGAAAAGTCCTGGGTGGCTCAGTCAGTGGGCATCCAACTTCAGCTCAGGTCATGATCTCGTGATCCATAAGTTCGAGTCTGTGCTAAGAGCTCAGAGCCTGGAGTCTCCTTCAGATTGTCCCACTCTCTCTCCGCCCCTCCCCGACTCATGCTCTGTCTCTCTTTGTCTCTAAAAAATGAATAAACTTAAAAAAAAAAAAGATTAACAAAAGGTATGAAAGACTATCTCTGCTAGATTCCCCAACACTTTCACTCAAGAAAGAATGTCTCTCCTAATATTACCCAACAAAGTCAAAGAATTGTGGCCTGACGATAAATTCCCAACAGGAGTCTTGGACGTGGAGGCCCCAAATCAGAACATCTAGATTATTGAGGCTTAGGTATGGGTTTTCTGCAGCTCAGTCCCCAAGCTCCAGACCATTCCAGGCTCATTGTTTTCTGTCCTTGCTATCTAAGAATTCTAATGTTTTTGAATTTCTTCCATTTCTCCTAGCAAGACATAAATACATGAATACAGTATAATTTGTCATTCCTGCTTCCTTGAAATTTTATTAAGAATTTCAGAGTAGAATAAACTGAGGGTTACTGGAGGGGAGGTGGGCAGGGGGATGGGTTCAATAGGTGGTGGGGAGGAAGGACTGTACTTGGGATGAGCACTGGGTGATGAATGTAAATGATAAATCCCTAGATTCCACACCTGAAACTAATGTTACACTGTATGTTAACTAACTGGTATTTAAATAAAAACTTGAAAGAGAAAAAAAAAGAACTCCAGAGTAAAAGAATCCTTTACTTTCCAACCTTTGTTACCTAGTGGTGTGAAAATAAGGATGAATGGTCGTGAGTTCTTTAATCGCCTCAACACAGGCTGACCCTATCAGTGGTATAATGGAGGATAAATTGGAACCAGTGTCTCCGGGGTCACAAAAATAGGCTGTGCAGAGTTGTTCACCATGGTTTGTTAACAATTTTCAAGGAATTTAGCAATTTTCAAGGAATTTATGGTTAAATCTTTGCCCTTCATAAAAACTGTGATGAATTTTATAAATGTAATTTGACTTTGCCACTTCAACTGATATAAACAAATTGCTTTACATATTATGCCATAAGAATGTTCCCCCAGGTGGAGAAACAAAAAGTTACAATTGTTGCATACCTGTGTAATTTTTACATGTAGATATAAATAATGTATATGTGTGCATATGTGTATGGGTATATGAATGTATATATGTGCATATAACTAAATTCTACAAGTAATGTAATCATTCTCCTATTGATGGAAATTTACCGTGATCCCATATATTTTGCTGCCATAAAAAAAGCAGCAATAAACATTCTAACTTTCCAGAAGATGTATTCTTTCACACTGGTTCTTTAATCTCCATAGGCTCAAGTCCCAAAAATGGAACTGCGAAGTCAACATGTTTTTTTGTCTTTAAAAATAATAATAATAATTACTACCAGATGACTTTACAAAAAGTTTTCAATTCACATTTCCACCAACAATGTATAATGTTCGTATCCCTGAATCCTCACCAGCACTGAATTTTTTAAATATAATCTAATGGAATTAAAAAAAACATAGTTTCCCTTTCAATTTGAAATTCCTTGATAATACTGAAATTAAACATCAACGTTATTCCTTTAATATTCAAATGCTGAAAATATGTATAACTACAATCAATGTCAAGAATCGAATAACCAAGAGTCCTGGTAAATTATACATCAGAATTCCTAAGCGAACACAGCACTGGATGTGGAGCTGGAAAATTCCTATATAAATCCTAGCTCTTCCATCTACCACATTGAAAATGTGGGTAAGTTGTTTAACTTTTCTAAGTTTTAGTTCCTACAATATCTAAATTGGACTAAATCACCACTCCTACTTCTTGAGGCATTGTGATAATGTGGATAATGTGACGATGTTGAGGAGTATCATCTGCTGAAGTGGTTAGCACGATTCCCGGCACCTAGAGAGCAGTTAATAGACATTGTATTACATTGTATTAGTATTACAAGGATGCTTACCACCTTCTGATATGCTTTCACTCTTTTTCTCTCTAGGATCTTGAGTGAAACGTGGTTAAAGAACAAAGCGGAATGATGTCAACTTGATGACCTCAATGTATTCACATTTGAAATACCTTAAAATATTTTTCTGGCAACACAAAAGACATCTGCTGTCTTAAGTTGGCACTGACACTTTCTTTAAATTATATATGCAACAATATTACAGTGACATCGGCAGCATCAAAGAAACAAAAACCAAAACCCAAACAGAATGAAGCAAAACACAAGAAAGCACATAAACCTTAATGGTGAGTTAATTAAATTCTTAATGGTGAGATGGCAATGTTTTGAGTATTACAATGCCTTCATAAATGAATAGGTAGCCCCTGTGAAACCATGTTATTGGTTCACCCATTCACTCACTATTTTTACATCTTTGCTCTTTGTCTCTGTAAATTCACTAATTCTTTCTGATGTTATGTTCTCACACTCTGAGCCATTTTTATCAATTTATAATAAACTTGATCGAATAGTAGTTTGCATTTGTTTATCCTTGGTTGGTTCAAAGCACTTGGTATAATTTCCTTGAAATCATCTCCTCCCATTTCACAACATTGCATTCTTTTCAATTAATTCCCAATAAACTCGTAATTGTCCATGCTCTGTTAGAGCCAGCAGTTAATCTCTGTTTAAGCTAATGGGTTCAACGTCTTCAACAAACAAATCTTTCATGAAGGCTGCTGACAACCCAGAGTATTAACTGAATCTAGTTTCATTATTTCTCAGTTTCCTTGATCTTTTTCTCTCTTATTGTTTGGGAAATAGTCATGGCATTCTGGTACTAGTATATAATGTGATAAGGACTAGAGAACACAGTGCAAAGAGTCAAACTATTCTCCTTAAAGCTGGTGTGACCCTTCTTGTATACCAAGCCTCAGATGACAAGCCCATAACATGGGTAGTAGTACTCTCTAAACTCATTTTCAAGCATGAAACCAAACACATCTGACAATGTATGATTTCACTCGTACCTTATACAAGTGCCAAGAATAAGAAGTACAGTTGTATCAAATAAAATGATATATTTTTCAATTAGAATTAATTTTTCAAAATGGAAAAACTTAACCACTATTTTTATTATAAAAGTAAATGTACTCATCATTTTTAAAAAGTACAAAGAAAAAGGGAAAAAAAAAATTACCAGCTGTCCTACATCCCAGAGACAATCACTGTTAACATACAGATGTGAAACATCCAAACATTTGGATAAAATAGATAAAATTATTTTTTCAAAAAAAAAAATACTAGACATTATTTTGGATAACCTATTTTTCTAATTGTATAGAGCATAAAATAAATGTCATCACTTGACAATATAAACTAACCTATTTTTTTTTTTTTTTATGTCTATTCCTTTATTTGGAGAGAGAGAGAGAGAGCAGAGGAGGAGCAGAGTGAGAGGGAAAGAGAGAATCCCAAGCAGGCTCCACACCATCAGCACAGAGTCTGAATTGGGGCTTGAACTCATGAACAGAGAGTCGGATGCTTAACCTACTGGGCCACCCAGGCACCCCTAATCTATTATTTTTTTAATTTTAATTTTTTTTTTTTTTTTTAAGGAGAGAGAGAGAGAGAGACAGAGCATGAGCAGGGGAGGAGCACAGAGAGAGGGAGACACAGAATCTGAAGCAGGCTCTAAGCACTGAGCTGTCAGCACAGAGCCCATCGCAGGGCTCCAACTCACAAACCAAGAGATCATGACCTCAGCTGAAGTCAGACACTCAACCAACTGAGCCACCCAGGTGCCCCCCTAATCTATTCTTTTAAACAGCAAGGTACATTTCATTGTAAATATATGTAATATACCATAATGTATTCACTGGGGCCTCAGGAGGGGAATTTAAGTTGCTTATAATTTTCCTATTACAAATAAACATTATAAAAGTAATCTTTGATGGGGCACCTGGGTGGCTCAGTCTTTTGGACGTCCGACTTGGGCTCAGGGCATGATCTCGTGGTCTGTGGGTTCAAGCCCCGCGTCAGGCTCTGTGCTGACAGCTCGGAGCCTGAAGCCTGCTTCAGATTCTATGTCTCCCTCTCTCTCTCTGCCCCTCCCCTGCTCATTCTCTGTCTCTCTCTCTCTGTCAAAAATAAATAAACATTCAAAAAAAGTTTTTTTAAAAAGTAATCTTTGCAAAAATTTTTTCTATGTTATTTGTGTAGGAAAATTACTAGAAAGAGAATTGCTAGATCAAAGATCTATAACAATTTAAATTTCAAGATATTGGGACTAACTGTCCTTCAAAATATTGTACAGAACTGTATTTTTGAGTTTCTTTCCTTTGTTTTCTCCATAGCCAATCATTTTAATTTTTTCCAGTCTCTGAGACAGAAAAGAAATCCAGTCCAAAAATATACAAGGGAGATGAATAGATAGAGAAGGAAACACAAATGGCCAAGAGAAATAAGAGATGGTCAAAGTCAGTCCAATCAGAAGAGCTAAACTTTAAAAAATGCAACAATATTCACTGTTAGCAAGTGTGTGAGTATTAGACATTCTCATATCCCATAGACATGGTATTGGCAGGAATACAAACTAAGGCCTTGTTTTGGAAGCATATTTGGTCACAACAAAAAATATTATTCGTATATTCATTCCACAGCAGTTTCATTGAGGAATTTATCATAGAGATAATCTTGAAAAAGTACAGAAGCCAAGATATGTTATTAATGTTACTGGTAGAAGATTATTTAAATAAATTATAACATTCATACAGTGCAGTTTTTAAAAGTAATATCTTGAAGATAAATTGAAGAACTCAACCAAGCTTTCATAATATATATGCCTATGAAATTATTATGTTGTATACCTTAAAGTTATATAATGTTATTTGTTAATTATATCTCAATAAAGCTGGGGAAAAAATGTAAAGCCTAGATTCCGAACATCCTTTTGTATAATTCCAAAAGAGTAAGTTATATTTCAGGGCACCTGGGTGGCTCAGTGGGTTAAATGTCAGACTCTTGATTTCAGCTCAGATTGTGATCTCACGGTTCGTGGGATCATCCCTGCATCAGTCTCTGTGTGGACAGTGCAGATTGTACGTGCGTTTCTCTCTCTCCCTATCTTTCTGCTCCTCCCCTTCTCTTGCGCTCTCTCTCTCTTTCTTGGATTTAAAAAAAATTTTTTTTAATGTTTACTTATTTTTGAGAGAGAGAGAGAGAGCACAAGCCGGGGAGGGGCAGAGAGAGAAGGAGACACAGAATCTGAAGCAGGCTCCAGGCTGTCAGCACAGAGCCTGACGCAGGGCTTGAACTCATGAACCGTGAGATCATGACCTGAGCCAAAGCCAGACGCTTAACCAACTGAGCCACCCAGGCGCCCCAATTCTTGGATTTCTTTTACCAAGTGCATGAATTATATTTTTATGTCAGCCTGAGGTATTAACTAAATAAAATTATGAGCCATTTTTGTCATTTCCCACTTTTGTGTATAAATGAAGAAAACCGAGGCTTGTCTTTTTTAAATTTGATCATTCTAAGTCTGTAATTTTTATGAAATCCTCTGCTAACTTCGTAAAGTTTAGTGCTCTGCTAACATCCTTTCACAAAGACTGTTTATGTTGTACAATAACTAGTTGCTCAAGACAAATCTTATAAGGTAGATACAAAATGTGGCATGCATCTTCTGGGTCAAACTAATTTCATGTAATGAACAAAATTGTGTAAATATCAAATTATAGGACATTCATATGATCTATCAATCTACCGAGTTAAATAGCTGAAATCACTTCCAAAACAAATCCTTTTGCAGTCAGCAAAATGAAGCAATTACATGAATAAGTTTTTCCACTTGGCCTATTTTTCTGCCCATGGTTATTAATCAGTCTCACTGACTACATTTTCCATTTTACATCCACTTTCAGGCACTACTCCAGGTGGCCAAACATTTCACATTACGTAAATAAAATAAAACAAAACCTTTGCCCATTGAGCAAATGGATGTACTTCAGATCTAATTCTTCCAGCGTCTCTCAAATCATTCAGAAAACACAATATGGATTCTATAAAAGGATACTCAATATTTTCATTTTATTTGGCTAACTGGAATTTGTTTAAGTGAAATTTTGCTCCAACCGATATTACCCAGATAGCTGAATTAATTTAGGTTGATGGCCTGTTTTATCTCATGGCTCTTTGATACCTTTGGCTCGGTTGTTTGTTGCTTTGCCTTGTCTCTTCTTCCGAATTCAAAGTCTGGGAAATGCCTGTTTGGAACAGCTGTTTCACATAATGCCTCTTTCAGATGCCAGTTCTTAACCCTTGCTACATATCAGAATGACTATTTCTTTATACTACTATTCTAGACGCAATCAGGTGGTGATTCAGATTTAACTGGGCCAAAGTGGGGCCAGGGCAATTTTTTAGAGCTTCAAATGTGATTCTGTTGTGCCCGTACATCCTGGCCGTCAAGCAGGGTCAAATATTACTCTATGTTAATGATAGGTCTCTTAAATTTAATCCAGGTCCTTACAGCTGATAGATTTCTGTAGGCTGATCTGCCCTGAGTGATAACATGGCTGTAACAAATCTACTCACAACATCTATGTTTTTCATAGGAATTCCAGTGTTCTAAAGATTAATGTTTCTTAGGCCTCAGAGCGTTTTGTTTTGGTTTTTTGGGTTTGAGGTTTTTTTGAGAGCTTTAAAAAATAATAATGCTTGTACCACTCCCAAAGTCTAAAGTGTGACCTGGGCATTGAGATTCTTTAAATTTTTCCCAAGTGATACTAATGTGCAGCCAAGGTTGAGAATGACCATATAGGGCCAAGATACTTAAGAAAATTCAAGTCCTGCCTTGTCAAATGCAGTTTCCCTCTTTCCCAGAGAGATTCCCAGGGGATAACTTAACCATGGGATAATGACCACAGGAAATAATCCACAACTATTATATATATACACACATATTCTTCTTTGAACTTTGGCTTGGAAATATCTGTGTTAGAGTTCATTTCTAGAACTCTATACGGGACAGTCCTAGGGGAAAAAAATGAGACTAGAAAATATATTTTCCATGGCCTTCTCTTAGCTTCTTTTATCAATTCTCCTCATTTCCCTACCCAGGAACTTTTCTTACATCACAGTCTCTGAGGGCTTTGCTCTCAGCTAATTAGCTAAGACATTAGCTTTCAAAAGTATAAGATGTTTTCTCACAAAGATGTAGAGTATCTGTATTTAATAGGACAGGCTATGGAAAAATTTTAATTCTTTCCAGGAACACTACATCTTCTCACCCTATTCATCAGAATAGTCAGGTTTCTAGACCAAGATTGAAATTTACTGTTAAAAAATAAATTCCTATATGACTTTTCTACAGCTCTACTATGCTCAATATTGTCTTGATTATAGCAACAAAAATTCTTGGTAAATGGGGATATCGATCACCTCTTTTCCTGTATCTCTCCCTTTCATGACTGGCTCATAACCATGGCTGCTTTGGTCTGAATGTTTGTATCCCCCAAAATTTGTCTGTTGAAATACCAACCCCCAAGGTGATGGTATAAGGAGGTGGCACATTGGGAGATGATTAGGTCATGAGGACCAAACCCTCAGGAATGGAACCAGTGACCATAGGAAAGAGACCTCAGCCATCCCTCACCTTTTCTACCATGTAAGGACACAGGGAAAAGACAGCAATCTGTGATTGAGGAAGTAATCTCTCTCCAGACACCGCATCTACCAGCACCTTGATCTTGGACTTCCTAGCCTCCAGAATGGTGAGAAATAAATTTCTGCTGTTTATAAACCACACACTGTATAGTGATTTGCTATAGCAGCCTGAGTAGACTAAGTAATGGTGAAGGTCACAGTGTTGTTGTTTTTTTTTTAATTGTATTTTAATGCATTACTCATTGCTGTTTCTGCATTTTTAAGTAGTTTGTATGTATTAAGAAACATTGGAAATGCAGAGAAAATAGTAAAGAATGAAACAAGAATCACTGACAGAAATGGTCACGATGAAAATCTTAACCCACTCCCTTTCAATTTGTCTCTCTGATTGATATTGACACCTATTAATGTCAAAGGAAAAAATCGGAGATTCAGTCCTGTGAACTGGCTGTAACTGTAAGACATTTGATAGTGTAAGACAAACATGAAGCTCAATTCTAGCCAGACTCCATGCAGATTAACCCTCTTCTGCTAAGACATCATTTGAGATAGAATAAATATAGTTACTAACATACAACCTTTCTTAGTTAAACCACAATTCAGTTATGCTTCCCTGACTTGTAGCAGTTGGATTTTGAATGATCACAGAACATGTCTTGAATAATTTCTAAAGATGGTTGATTATTTCTTTTGCAATTTGCTTCTTCCTTTTTAAATTCAATTCTTGGAACATCAGTATAATTTGGGGGTACTTTTCTTCTCATATTTATATTCTCTCTCTCCCAAAGTTGATGTATACTTCCATATTTATGTATTTGAACATTGTATGGAAAAATGTGTAAAACAATGAGGTTATACAGTATATGCAAGTTTTTTATACTTCTATTTTGAAAAGTAATTGAATACTGAATATATATAAACTAATATTTATAAAATACGGATAAGATACACACATAAGTAATGAAACAATAATATATCTGCTTTGACTAGCCCCTCTCTTCCTCCTCTTCTCAGTCACTTAATGGGTCCTAAACTGGTTTGTTCTCAGACCCCTTCCAATCTACTCACCTGGTCTATTCTGTATTTAAGGAAAAAACATTTGCAGGTATATTTGACCTCCAATTCTTCATTAGTTTAGCCAGTGGGAGGTACTGGGAAAAGGCAGGGTATGATCTCCCTGTCTCCTATGGTGTCTCCAGCAAAACTTGTCCCTCTTTTGCTGGTCTAATTCCTGACAGATACCCTCTCCTTGCATGAAGCCTGCTCTCCTAGACAATGCTGATCTTAGCTCTACTGGCTGCCAGAGATTCCAGTCTCTTGAGTCTGAGAACACTTCTCCCACTACTCTTCTGGCCCTAGGGGCATGACTGGCTTCCTGTCCCCAGTAGCTGACTCAAAATGCCTGGTTTGACTTTCATAATCTGAGTAAACAAATTACCTGTTGTAATCACCTCTGCTTGAAAGCCCAAGAAATTTCTGATTTGTAAGTGGATGCTAAAAGCTCTTCCATTTCTAGTTTGCGAGAAAAAAATTATTAAGCTTTATTACTTAATTTTATTGAATTCACTTTCAGCATTTCCGGGGATAATGATTTGCTTTTCCTTCTTTAACTTGTTAATGTGATAAATTACATCTATAGGTTTTTTCTATTGTTAAAAATCCTACATAGACCAAGTTTTCATACTACACTATGAATTTTCTAGGTCACTATAAGAAAGAAAATTTGCTGAGTTCTAATTTAGAATTTTTACCATTAGATTCATGAGGGAGATTGGTTATAATTTCTCTTTATTGTACACTTATTGTATAATGTTGGTATCAAGATTATAGGGACCTCATAAAATTAACTAAAAAGAGTTCCTTCTTTTCCCATTCTGGTATAGTTTTCGTATGACAAGAATAATACATTCCATTGACATTTGTAGAGCTCATAAGTAAATATGTCTGGGCCTTATGGCTCTCTTTTTGTGAGAAGAATTTTTAACTTCTAAATCAAATATCTTTACTGGTAAGAAAAATTTTCAAGTGCTTTATTTCATCTTGAACATTAATAAATTTGGACTATGAAAAGTCCTTAGATATTATTTCCTTGACTATAAACTTTCCTAATTTTCTTTATTTTTCTTTTGTACATCTTATCAGATATTGCCTCTATTTAGTTCTTAATCTCTACTTCACATATCCGTCTCCCCTCCCTGTGCTGTATTCAGGATAATTTCCTCATATCTAACTTCCAATTCATTATTTTATCTTTGGCTCTATCTAATCTAGTACTTAACCTCTCCATTAAGGTTTTGATGTTCATTATATTTTTTATTTCCAAAAGTTCTCTTAAATACAGTTCCAAACTTGCTTAATACATGATATATATACTGTTTCTAACTTCTGTTACCGACACATTTCATTGATTTCTTTAAACATATTAAATGTGGGTTTTATGGTTACATAATAATCCTAATATCTGAAATCTGAGTAGAGTTCCTTTATATGTTTCTGCTCAGGATGCCTATTTCCTTATGAGTTTTTTCTTTTTTAAGTTTATTTATTTTTGAGAGAGAGAGAGAGAGAGAGAGTATGAGCAGGGAAGGAGCAGAGAGAGAGGGAGAGAGAGAATCCCAAGCAGGCTTCAGACTGTCAGCACAGAGCCCAATGCAGGGCTCGAATCCACACACCATGAGATTATGACAGCCTAAATCAAGATTCTGACGCTGAACTGACTGAGCCACCCAGGCTTGCTTCCTCATGAGTTTTGTGATAGTTTATGTTTCATTCTATATTTAATGGAATTTTGGGTGTAGTAATTCTCTGAGACCTGGAATACATCGATTTCTCCAAAGATATTTTGCTTTTGTTTTGGCTAAGTTCTTAGAAATAATACCAAACAGGGACAATTATAAAATACATTTCAGTTGAATTTTTTTTTTTTTTTTTTTTTTTTTAATCACGGAGATCATGAGAATTTAAACTACAAATTCATGTGAAGATGTACTTATGATTTCCGCCCCCTCAACCTTGCACCAAGTTTGGGGCAGAAATATTTCCTAATGCCCTTCTGAGGGGCACTTATTTTTTCTACTTCATTCTTTCACTGAAAATATAGTCCTTTAGATTCTGGCTTTAAATAGGTTTCTCTATAAGACTGCTACCCTGAGCAGGCTCTAAGCTTTGTCTCCCACTTTCCCATATCTTGATAACCATAAAAATGGAAAGTCAGGGTTTTAAGGACAACACTGTTTCATGGAAGTCTCTGGTGATGGTGCTTTCATACCTCTCTGGATTCATGTATTCTCCTCATGATCTTCCTATAAGGTACACCTTAATACCTTGGCAAGTTATCAATACACTTTTAAAAATGGCATGTGCATTTTACCTGGTATTTGTAGGATTGTGGTACAGAAAAAAAATCCCCTGCACCTTGAAAACATTATGTAAAATAATTTTTATTGTCATTCATATTTTTTTAGAGCTGTGCTTTTAAATGTCTGCCCAGCATTTTGTTAGATCTTTTTGGTATGTATTTAACTAATGTGCCCCTCTTCCCTTTGTGCTGTGGAAGTGAAGGTTGTACTCAACTCTCCATTTTAAATAATGTTGCAATAAATATCACTCCCTATAGCATTTATCATTATTTCCTAGGGAGTAATTAGTGAATCATGGCACATGAACAGTTTTGATGTTTGAGATACCTATTTCCAAATTACATCCCAGAAATTACAGTACCAGTTTATACTCTGATAAGCTCATGTGAAAGTGCCCATTTCACTGCACTCTTACCAAGAAAAACTATCACTATTTTTATACCTATAAATCTGACAAGGACTTTAGCAGGCATCTTATTATTTCAATTTGTATTTATTTGATTACTAAATTACTCAGCACTTACTTTATCATCCACTTTCAAACACAACATAAAGATTTTTTCTTATTGTTTTCTATGTTAATGCAAACGCTAAATCACTACTTTCTTCGTCCAAAATTATTTCCTAAGCAAATTATACATGCCTTATACGTATGTTTTCTATTAGATTATTCTCCCTTATATTTATATCCTGTAAAATCTGTTAAAATATATATTAATTATGAATGATTGATCAGAAATAATATCTTCATTTGGGAAATTTTCTCTGTAAATCTAAGTTTCCATAAATCTTCCTTTGAACAACTCTGCAGAATTTCCTCTAGTTTTAATATTTGCAGATAAACATTTCTTCCATTTCCTATTGCTTCTGGTCTGCTGCTCTCTCCTTTTTCTTTCATAAGGTAAATAAAAATTCTAGTTTCAGATTTTGTGATATATTATTTCTTACTCACAACCTCCCACAACACTTTAAGGATTCAAATTGACCTTTTCTCCCATTCTTCTTATTTCCTGCTACCGGTATGTCAATACCTAGGAAATCTCATCAAAGATGTAACTGTCCATATCCAACTGACTCATTCCTACTTTCAAATTGGTCTTCCTTATTCTCATTCAATTTTTTTTTCAGTAATATAACTTCTTCAAGCATTTTACCCTCTAATTCATTTCTCCAAGCAACAACTGTAGCCCTTACTTGTCCTTATTCAGCAAAAACAAACAAACAAACAAACAAACAAACAAACAAACAAACTGCACTAATCTTGGAAACAAATGATTATATCAAATCTTCTATATCATATCTTCTCCCTCCTTCATATAAGTTGTATGTGACAAAGTTAGTTAATCAAGTAAAAGCACCACCTTTCTTAATGAGAAGGAGCAGATACTGGCTATTATTTTCAGTGGTGAAATGGGTTATTCAGTCCCAATTAAAAATAGAGACGACAGAGACTGAGACCAAGATTTTTAATTTAAGATGTGCCTGTGATGCAGTTACATTTGCCAAAGGAAACGGCTTCAACAGTTGGATGCAGGCTTCTTCTCTCTTCTCTCTGAAAAGAAGGGAGGAAACAATAAACTTACAGAAATAAAAAAGATGCCACCTAGCTTCTTTCACCCCACCACGTTGCTTTCTTGTAAACATTGTACAGAGCAGTTAGCATTCAAAAAGTCAAGCCTCCCAGTTCTAAAAAAAATTTAAAAGACCCACTGTGATTTTATTTCAGAAGTTTTATCAAATACTATTTACAATGCTTTTCTTTTTGCTTCATTAAAATCTGATTAACAATATCTAAAAACTTCCACTTTATTAACAATCAATAACATCTCTTTCTGATCAGCATTTTTTTTTCCTATTAACTTTAGAAAATGAGAGTCTGGAAAGTATACTTAACTTTTTGATCCTGAGATTTTATATTTTCAAACTGAAGTTACTTTCCTCTTGCACTACAGAAAGTACTTAAGACAGTTTAGATAATATTTAAATGCTCTTGGATGAAATGTGCTTAGTGACCAAAGCCAATCATTATACAAACCATGTGTTTTTCCATAGCAAATTAAATGAAATGAAAGAAGATGACAGTTCTAACTAGTAATCCTGCTTCAATAGTACACAAATTAGGAGCATCCGTATTCTATTATATTTATAAATTCCAGGACTTCTCTTTAATTAGAAACAAAATAATTGATAAGTAAACAAATTGTGTGTGATAATGAAAGAATGGACAGATCTAGAAACCCAAATTGCCTGAAGAGCTAACTAAGTACTTTAAGCAAGATGCATTTTTATTTCCATAACTTTGTATTAAACTTCAGTGACAAATAAGCAGAGTACACAGAACATAATGAATACTTGATGAGTCAGGGTTATCACCACACAATAACAATATGATATATAGTTTATAGTTAAAAAGTGACTGCTCCGTGGCGCCTGGGTGGCTCAGTCGGTTAAGCGTCTGACTTCGGCTCAGGTCATGATCTCACAGTTCGTGGGTTTGTGCCCCGCATCCGACTCTGTGCTGACAGCTTGGAGCCTGGAGCCTGCTTTGAATTCTGTTTCTCCCTCTCTCTGTTCCTCCCCCATTCATGCTCTGTCTGTCTCTCTCTCTCCTTCAAAAATAAATAAAAACATTGATAAAAAAAAATTAAACACGTGAACTCTCTAAAAAAAAAAAAAGTGACTGCTCCTAAGACCTATGAGATATTCAGGGAATGTAAATAGCGTATGAAGAGAACAATACACCAGTAGGATTTAGTCTGCTACCTACAGGAACAGTATCTAAATTGTAAGGATTCCCTTAGCTTTTGAACAACCTCCACTCGTGTTTGGATTCACCCCATAATCACGGTCTACCTTTCTGGTAACATTGCTGAATGAAGACCCATGCTTGGGTCTAGTTTTTACTAATTTGACCCATTTAGATTTCTTTAACTCTGAATCTTCTTTTTATGTTACGGTAAACATACATTAACTCATATGCCAATGAGTAGAGTGGAGGATGGACAAACTGCCAAAGAACCATGGTGTTTTTTTGTTCTTTTCACAAACCAGACACCATAACAGAAAACAAATTTAAGAACGTGTGTGGGTCCAGTAACCTTCCACGCAATTACACTAATTATTTCAAAGTTCATAGGAATCAATATTTTTTGAATATTTACCAGGTCTGTGATGGCTTATTTGATGTGTAACTTGATGGGACTACAGGGTGCCCAAATATTTGGTGAGACATTGCTCTGGCTGTTTCTATGAGAGTGTTTTTGGATGAGATTAGATTCAAATTGGTAGATCAAGTAAAGCAAATGGTCTTCCCAAACATGAAGCCTCATCTAATCTGTTGAAGGCCTGAATGGAACAAAAAAACAGACCCTCCTCCAAGTAAGAGAGGATCAGCTTTTCTTCTGCTTTCAACCTTGAACTGAAACATCAGCTCTTTTTGGTTCTTGAGCCTGCCGACCTTCTAACGGAAACTACACCATTGAGTCTCCCAGCTTGTGGACTCATTCTGCAGATCTTGGGATTTGCCAGCCTTCATAATCATGTGAGCCATTATATGTATATCTTACATATGTCATCAGTTCTGTTTCTCTAGAGAACCCTGAGTAATACAAGGTCACTCACAGAATGTTAGAATTTTGACTGGGAAATAATAATGAAAATGACTTTTTTACAGTGTTCTATAATCTCCTACTATTTCTTCTTCATGTGCTGTTCTGGTTTGTGTGTGTGGTTATTATTATAAGAGCAGAGGTGAGCAGGGGTGTTTCTCATGACCTCTTTAACTTTCTCTTGTATACTCAATTTCCTGACCAGTTCATGCTTTCCTCTTGCCCGTCTCAGTAAGATCTGGAGACAAGTAATAGATTAGCTCACAGTACCTATCTATTAAAGATGAATTTATCTTCCATCAGTCCAATTTTTAGAAAAGATACTGGTGAAATTGTTTCATATTGTAACATCAAAATCATTAACCAGATTCCAGAGCTAGAGGACAGGTTGACTCCCTGCATTCTCAGATGCTTATAAGGAAAGTTGTATCCACTAAAAAACCAAAAAATACAATTGAGGCAAAATCTCTTACTGCATATCCAACTGCTATTTCTCTTTTCTCCTTCATAACGGATCCTGTTATTGTTTAGGACTTTGGTCTCAAATGATGAATCATGAAGGATTTTGAGATAATATGTAATATCATTTCTCCTTTGCATGTTATTATTTTAGAGGCAAATTTGTGATGTATTTTTGACCTCTGGGGTGTAAGAGGGAATATTTTGAGGATTCTTGGAAAGATTTTACCCTTAATTTTTAAAAAAGAGGGTGGGAGGTATCTTTTCCTCCTTTCTCTACCTTCCTATTTTGGAAACTTCAAATAAATATAGGCTATCTAGAGCTGCAGCCACTGTTTACAAATGTGAGGGGACAAGCCTGATGAAGAAATTCAATATTCTGAAGAAGTCAGTTAAAGGATGGAAAGAAACTAGTTTTTTAAGATCCCACTGGGCCACCAAACCAACCCTGGGGACCAGCTACCTTAAGAATTCCTGTAAAGTAAAAATTAAATGTTGCTCTGTTAATAAGGTTTTTTACTGGTTTCAACCAAGCACAACCTAACTGGCGTGATCTAACATAATTAGTTATATATGATAATGTATGGATTTGTCTTTATTTTTCAAAAGTTCTTTCTTGTTCTTAGCTTCATGCTGAGTAGCCTATCTCTTTTGCATTATAATTGCATTCTGTTGATTTCTATTATGATGTTTTTATTGACATTCCCATTGATTTAATTCCCTATGGTTGCCTTTGCTTGCATAGTATAATCTCCTAACATACTTTGTTAGAAACATAAAAAAAATATTTCCTTTATGCTAATGGTCTAGAGTGCTCTATAGAAGTTCATAAAAGCTTGTAGTAAAATGCTTCTTTTTTTGGCAAAATAACATGTGTATATATATATATATATAACATGTGTATATATATATATATATATATATATATAATAACATGGCAAAATAACATATATATATAACTATATATACAAAAAATAAAAAAATAACATATATATGTTATAAATAACATATATATGTTATTTTTTTATTTTTTTATTTTTTAAAGAAATAACTCTTGATTTGATCCTGGGCAACTATAGAGACTGAAGTCTTATCAATGGAACAAAACATGACAACATGAACTGCTTGTCATGAAATTAGTGCTACCCAGTTAACTAGTATTAACTAGGAATAATATAGATGGACTTGAGCCAAAGCAGCTCCTAAAGGCACAGAAAGCTGCATGAACTTATTCTCTGAGCTGCTGCCCCTCCTTGATCCTCATCTCTGTCTTCACGGGAAGTTCTCTATGTCCAGCTCATGAATGAGGGAAAAATTGAGCCTGTTTTATAGAAGCACTGCTCAATATATCAGTGCCAGCCCAAAGTTGACAGCTTAGGCATTATAGCCCACTTGAGTGTAATCTTAAGAGATACTTCAAGCTGTATATTTGGTTGTCCACTATTCCTGCAAGATGAGTTATTGATTTATGCATGGTAGCTAATAATTTAGCTAAATGATTAGGGACTTGGAAGGAACAAGATGGGAGGACTGGTAGTAATGAATTTGAGGGAAGAAATATGTGGATGAACCACTGAGAATGAGCTAGAGTATGAGAACATTTATGCTTAATATGAATGCTTACCAAACTGTCAAGAAGATTATCAATCAGATATGTAGGTGTGAAACAACCTCTTTCACCAGGCACATTGCTTGTTCAGAAAGCTTATGAACAAAGCAACCTTAGCCAAAGAAAGCTTAGCAACAAAGGCAACAGAAAACATTCATAGGCTCAACAACATACCTTGTCCCTCACCAAAGCCAATTTATCTGGCAAGACTATTACATGTCCAACATGCAAGCAATAGTGAGCAAGGCTAAGCACTCAACAGTGTATCTTGGGCAAACAAACTACTTACCTTTTGGCAGGATCATTGATAATATTTAATTCCTCTGTCACGGTGGCAACAGGGAGTTTCATAACTGGAATAGATAACTCTTCTGAGATTACATTGTCTTTATCTACACACCATGCTTCTCTGACCACCACCCCCCATGGGCATATTAAATGCCTTAAATGCTGCCACAGTCTGTGTTTCTACACTGCTTGTATGCAAGGAACTCTCTTTATAACAAAATAGTAGATATGCATTGAACATGCCGGTCTCACCATTTATCCTATGACCCCAAAATAACTCTTACCACTGTCTGGTGAATATCCTGTTAAAAACTCAATTCTAATTCCAGCTGAGAGACAATGGCTTGAAAAGTTGGGCTGATGTTAGAGGATGTGGTGTGTGTTCTAAACTAGTGATCAAGTATGAGCTTATGTGGGTTCCCCATAGAGCAAATACAAGAATCTTTGATTTGTGTTCTGGATGTCAGAGTGACACCTTTCACCATTACAATTACCAATCCTTTAAAAACTTTTGTCTCTTACTCCTGAGATTTTAGGCTTTACTGAATTAGTACCTGAGGGAAAATACACAGCAAGATTCCTTTGAATTTGAGGATGAAAGCCTTTTAGGGTTCTTCATGCTTCTGGACAAACAATCAAAAGTTTAAGAGGCAGTTATATTGTTGGCTGGGGAATAAAATTTGACTCTAGAAGGGAATTGAAATGGCAATTTCTGAGAAAAATTAAAAGAACACAGAGGCAGGATGGTGCCAAGGTGGCTCATTCTGTTAAACCACTGATTCTTGGTTTCAGCTCACGTCATGATCTCATGGTTTGTGAGATCCAGCCCTGCATCAGGCTCTGCGCTGAAAGTGTGGAGCCGGCTTGGGGTTCTCTCTCTCTCTCAAAATAGATAAACATAAGAAAAAAAAAAGAACACAGGGGATCTCCTTGGATAGCTCCTAATTCTGCCAAGTCCTACGAGAAAAATCAATGAAGACCTAATGGTCGAAACTTGGAAGCAACCAAGATGTCCTTTCATTAGTGAATGCATAAATAAACAGTGGTCCAAACACACAATGGAATATTATTCAGTGATTTCTATAAAATGAGCTATCAAGCCACAAAAAATTCTTGAAGGAAACAAATGCATTTTACTGAGTGAAAGAGGCCAGTTTGAAAAGCTTATATGCTGTAATATTCCAACTATATGACATTCTGGAAACCACAGAGTCAAGTAAAAGTATTAGTGGTTGCCAGGAGTTTGGGGAGGGGGAAAGATAAGCAGAACAGAGGAGATTTTAGGGCACTGAAACTATTCTGCACGACGTTGTAATGGTAGATGCATGATATTAGACGTTTGGCAAAACCCACGGATCTACACAACACAAAGAGGGAAGCTTAATGTAAAGTAGGAACTTTAGTTGATAATAACATATCAATATTGGTTCATCAGTTTTAACAAATGTGCCATACCAGCACAAGATGCTAAAAATAACAGAAACTGGGGATTGAGGGAGATGAACAGAAAGAGAATACACAGAAATTCTGTGCGTTCTACTCAACTTTTCTATAAACCTAAAACAGCTGTAAAGAATAAAGTGTATCAATTTTGTTAAAACAAATGCCCACAGCAAACTCACGCAAGTAGATTATAAAGGATATTTATGTTAAGAATGAAGATTTGCGGGCACCTGGGTGGCTCAGTCGATTAACTGTTGGACTTTGATCTTGTCTTAGGTCATGATCTCATGGGTCTTGGGATGGAGCCCTGTGTCAGGCTCTGTGCTAACCATGTGGAGCCTGCATGGGATTCTCTCTCTCTCTCTCTCTCTCTCTCTCTCTCTCTCTCTCTCTCTCCGCCCCTCCCCTGCTGGTTCTCTCTCTCTCAAAATAAATAAAACTTAAAAAAAAAAAAAAAAAAAGGAGTCTCTTCTTTGAAAAAAAAAAAAAGAGAGAAAAGGAAAAGAATGAAAATTGGTCACTCTACAGTGGAAAACTCTGACTATAGAGATGTTGGCAGAGGGCACACGGTCACAGCTGCCAGTAATGACCTGATGATCATCCACCCACATTTCTTGCGTTGTCTGGTATATTTCTATTTTATACGTATTTTATATTTATATATCTTAACAAAATTTCCCTCTTCTTTCTTCTCTCTTTCTCCCTCTTTTTTGCGTAGGATATTTTGGGGGTGGTTAGCTTATTTTTAAAACCACGTATGACAAAATATCAAGATAGTATAGTGATTGGCTTAGAAGAGGAATGGACATCACCCAGAATTCTTGGATTTGGAATAGTTGCTGTGACCGATGAGATTTTTCGTTTGTTCCCTTGTTGAAGAGGGTGTAGCTAAATATTCAGTTGGTGAAAAAATAGTTGCATCTCTTAGTATGAAGCATGAGTTTTAGTGTCTAAAAAAGAGAAAAGTTTATGGTGATGAACAAAGCATGAAGTTTTAATTTATTATTATTATTAAAGTATAATTGACATACAATGTTATATTCATTTTAGGTGTACTACATATTAATTCGACAATCCTACACATTACTCAATGTTCACCATGTGAGGTATAGTCACCATCTGTCATCTTACAACATTATTAAAATATTATTGACTATATTCCCTATGCTGTCCTTCTCATCTCTGACTTATTTATTTTACAACTAGAAGTTTGTACCTCTTAACCCCCTTTATCTATTTCATCCATCCCCCCACCCACTTTTTCTCTGGAAACCACTAGTTTGTTCTTTGTGTCTAAGAGTCTGGGTTTTTTGTTTGTTTGTCTGGTTTTTGTTGCTGTTTTTTAGATTCCTCATATAAGTGAAATTATATAGCATTTGTCTTTGCCTGACTTATTTCACTTAGCAGAATACCTTCTAGGTCCATCGATATTGTCGCAAATGACAAGATCTCATTTTTTAATGGCTGAGTAACACTCCATTGAATAGACCACATCTTCTTTGTCCATTCATCTATCAGTGGACACTTGGGTTGAAAGCATGGATGTTCTTATTATTTGAAGCTGTTGTATTATTTGTAGCTATTGTAGAAATTCCTTAGTCTCTCAGTCTTGATGGGAGCAAGAGACCACCTCTTTCTTTAGAAGCTGAAATGTCAAATCCTCGCTTTCCCAGCCTCCTTTGCAGCTAGGGTAGCAGCATATGATTTAACTTCTGCCAATCTGTTTGCCTGTGCTGAATTTTGACACAGGAATTCATAAAAAAGAAACAGCTTTAGTTAAGCTTTCTCTGTTTCTAGTGGAGGCAATGCAGCAGCTGCTAAAGCATCTGTTGTATAGCGCACAGTGGGAGCGAGCGGGAAGGGTGGTTAAACAGGTGGCCTGGGATTGAGCAACAGGTACAATCGTGGTGTCTGCGAACTGCAGCATGAGTTCCTAGAGGTGTGCCAGTAGAACTCTGGTCAAGTTCTACAGCATGGTTGGGGCATGTTTTGTGGCTCGTTAGCTTTGAGTCTGGTTGTACAGCCTTTCAACAGTACCACAAACACCGTGATATTTCTGATCAACTTATTTACTGTTGAAGTCAGAAATATTAGGCGACTGTAGTTTATATTTTTAGAAGTCCAAGATCTACAAATGTAATGTCAGATGCTCTGACAACATTTGTCTTTTTAAGTTAAAATGCAACCTATGTCACAGAAGGTAGAATGAGCAGAAATCAACAAGTTGAACTGAGGAGAGACCAAAAATATCCAAGCCTGTTTGGTCTTAAAAATGTAAGTGGATGAAACTTAGGCTTTTAAGTAAGTAGAAAATACTTTAGGTAAAACACAAATAATAAATTAACATTCTCATTATGGATTTTTGTACTAGAATTTTTACTCTAGACTTTTTTCACTTGTTAAAATGTTGACTATGTTGCAAATCCTTAAAAATGTGAAATATAAACCTCGGTATTTTCCAAATGTATTTGAACATGGACTATTTTATTTACTAAGTTAGCATGCGAGTGCACTGCTAGACAATGGCAAATACTAATATAGATCAATTATGATCTAACATTTTAGTGCTAATGTATTCTGATAATTTGGTCAGAAGGAACAAAGGCATAATTCAAACTGGCTCATATAATAAAGAGAATTTGGAAAATAGTAAAAACTCTTACTAATTTAATGCCAAAGTTTAGTGATGACACAAAATAAATGCTTCTTGTCCTTTCCGTACCTCCACTCTACCTTATTAGTACCCATCTTATTTATTGATTGAAATTCCATATCATCACCGGGTAATTACCTCATGCTTCCTCTGATATGTTTGGAGAGAAGCTATTTCCCTCTCAATCACTGAATGAAAAAAACTGTGCTCCTTTCTGATTCAATGAGCTGAAAGCACATGCCCCTTCCTGTGCCAATTGTCATGACCAAGAATTCAGCACGGGTGTCATCCCACTCAGATGTTGCCGTGGCTGAAAAATTCATCGTCTGGTTAGGAGTGTGTGCATGGGAGAAGGAGCATATTGAATGCTTGGGAGGCCACTGTATATATTTCCAACGATGTCCACCACATATATTTCCATTTCAGCAAACTTTGCCATTAGGATACTGCTCTAACAAAAATCAGAGGAGCAGAGCTTAGATCCCCCAAGTTTGTTGATCTGAACAAAATGAGGCTGCTTGCAACTGGATAGTTTTGAATCTCACATGCACTTTTATGCCCTAGTCCAAATTTACATTAAACAATTTCCAGACCCCTATGTTTAGCATATTCTGCTTGTTGGTCTATATATGTGTATATTTCGTATGAGATATAAGATATTTATATTTATATTTATATTTATATTTATATTTATATTTATATTTATATTTATATTTAACATGCACATGCACACACACTCCTACATATAGTTTGGAGGGCTTCACATTATACTGTTTTTCCCAAAGAGTGAAGAAAAAGGGACGCCTGGGTGGCTCAGTCAGTTAAGCAACTGACTCTTGATTTTGGCGCAGGTCATGATCTCATGATCATGAGATCAAGCCCCATATTGGGCTGTGTGTTGACAGTGCGGAGCCTGCTTGGGATTCTTTCTGTCTCTCTCTCTGTCTGTCCCTCTCTGCTCTCTCTTCTCTGGAAATAAATAAAAAAATATTTTGCATTCTGGATGAATTAATATCTTCATGATTTTGTTTATTTTTTTCATAATTTTGTTTGTTTATGGCTTAAAATAATAGAAATTTATTTCTGATAGTTCTGGAGGACAGAAGTCTGATATCAAGATGTGAGCATGGCCATACCCCCTCTGAAACCCATGGGGGAGAATCCTCATGTCTTTCACCTTCTGGTGTTTGCTGGCAATCCTTTAAGTTCCTTAACTAAAGATACTCCACTCTCATCTCTGGCCCTGTCATCACATGGCCTTCTTCTCCCTTTATGGGTCTGTGTCTTCACATGGTCATCTTCTATCATTTTAAACACTACTTTGAAACAAACAAATGCTTTCCCTTAAATCTGGTCAACTACAAGATATAAAAATATATTTGAGATGCAATTTGTTTCTCAGGATCCTGTACAGAAACTTAAAAGGCCCCTATATTTCAGAATGTACCTAACATGGGTAATTGCACACACACACAATGGTCTACAATTATCGACCAACCGACAGAGAGAACAACAGGGTGTTACTGAGAGATGGTAGCACCCGTGTTTGCATTAGCTTCTACTAGTTCTTTCTTCTGTATCTGACATGTTTCATGTCACTGTTACTTAGCTACTGAGCTAATGTGCCTATATCTATAAGGGGTCTCATGTGAGCCTGTAAATAATTAAAGACACATTAGCTCCCTGGAGGGCCCACATGCCTCCCTGAATAAGCCAAGATACCTAGGGACCTAATCATGCAATTTCCCTAAACCACCTAGCTTTGAGGAAGAAGTCACATCACTCAGCAGTGAGTATTATAATTATTCACAGCAGTTTGCCTGGTGCGATATAACATTCAATTTACGGAATTAAAGGTAATGCAATTCAAAAGAAAAATAGCTGGTTTTAAAAAACGAATAGCCACATCAACTACTAAAAGTGTCTTTGGGTCAGAGCCTCCATATTAGGGTTTCGGAAGGCTTATGTTTTTAATTAATATCCTATTCGGCTTGGTAAAATTTCCATTGAGCTTCCCCAAGACAAAACAAATCGGAAATTGATCTCTGATTGTAAGCCAAAAAGCAAAGAGCCAAAGAATTGAGACAAATTTTGAAGAAAGAGATTTATCAGAACTAATCATCTCAAAAGGATAAAGAGTAATCAGACAACAAAGAACCGAATATAGTACAAAAACCCTATGACATACACTGGGAAAAAAATTATTAAACTTTTTCAAGAGGAAGCGTTTAACCTTCCAGAGAAAAGAATTAGCAGTTTTGACTGTAAAAGAGACAAATAAAATACCAAAGAATTACTGAAGTCTGTAAGATGAAGCTCTAAATGTTCTCAAAAAGAGATCGGATGCTAAAGGGTAGGGTTTAGTTAGTAAGAACAGGCAATAGAGGAATAGTATCTTCTAAGTTGGGAGAGAAAATAATTGTCAACCTAGAGTTTGACAGCCGAGTAAACCATCATTAGATGGATAGGAATTAAAGATATTACCAAATGTATATGGAGAGATTTAACTCACAAATGTCAATATAATTTGACTGTTGAAATGTAGTAAATGGACACCTGATAAGCTTCTTGGGAATTAGTTCAAAGCTCTTCAAAGCTGATGTCGTGTGTCCTCCTTGAACACGTGGAGCTTTGCACTTGATGTAGAAGCGATTCTGTTTCGTCTCCAAAGAAATCTCTGCAACTTCACTCCCCCAAGTGTAAGTGTAAGAAGTGAAGGGTTTTATTTTTGGTCTCTGTTCCCTGCTTATGAATATGCATATTCGCGTTACACTCGGGCTTCTCTTTGAGTTACTTAATTCCAGAGACCATCTCTTTCAAAAAATCATTATAGTCTCACCATCCATGTAGTCTTGTGCTAGTTAACTTGGTTAGCTGTATTGACTGTATGATAGTTATTTGGTTGACACCTTTCTTTATAAAATATATTATATATTATATTATATTATATTATATTATATTATATTATATTATATTATATTTAGATGGGGAGCCCTAGCTACACTCAAACTAAGAAAATATTTTCTTTGGTAGTTTCTGAACACTTAGACACAATGACTGTTAACTCCTCCTTCAGCAAACAAACCAGCCAAAATAAAAGTATTTATAAATATAATTTAAAAAATTTTTTAAGGTTTACTTATTTTCAAGAGAAAGGGACAGAGTGCAGGCAGGGGAGGGGCAGAGAGGGAGGGAGACACAGAATCCCAAGCAGGCTCCAGACTCTGAGCTGTCAGCACAGAACCTGACTCAGGATTCAAACCCGCAAACCATGAGATCATGACCTGAGCCAGTCAGTCGCCCAACTGACTGAGCCATCCAGGCACCCCCATAAATATAACTATTTTAATCATACTTTCGGATGGTAAATGGGATAGCCCATGAAGGGCAAATAATATTCCGGGGCGGGGGGGAATGATTATTTCTTAAAAACTGGTGCTGAGAAAGAGAAATGTGTGGTGTGGGGAATGTGAGAAAAGCCTGAGTGTAGATACATCTTACATTTATAGAACAAGAATTCCTGATTGTGGAATGAGTAGGGCATCATGAGATGCTCTTTTTCCTCACTCAGTGTCTGGCACACCACAGTAACTTCTTACAAAAAGTTAAAGTTACATTATATGACAAGACAGAGCCCATCGAAGAAACTGGACTTTCTGGATGGGCGTGAGACAGTGTGGATCTGAAAGCGGTAGGGAAGGGAAAAGGAGATTCCAGGTGCTGCAGAAGGCTTATGGTGCCTTTCCAGGAAAGCTGGGTTGGCGTTAAGATAAGGAAGAAGAAGGGATTTTGAGTGGGGAAACAACAGAGAGCAGGATTTCTTCATCACAGACGGGGTAGAGGGGCCTCTGAGAAAACCTGTCGGAGAAAGAAGAGTTGCTGTGGAGGAAGGATGTGGGAAGAAAACCCAGTGAGTCACGAAGAAACGATAGCATGCAGGAGGGCGGAGGCTTTGATCAGTTAAGGCTGCGGGGAAAGCAAGGGTGTGAAACTTGGTGGAACTTGTTGGCTGCATGTTTTCCAAAATAGTTAATTCCAGCAATCCCTTGGTCTTTGCCAGCTGAGGAAATAGCAGACTAGTGGATGGAAGACCTTTATGGAAGAAAAAAGCTCGGTGCTGTCTTTTAAAAGCTAGTACAGAAAAATAGTAATTATGAGGTCCTGCCACGTCCATTAGTTTATTAAACATACATCTCTATCTATCTACCTCTCTATCTCTATTACCATTATTTCATTTTACTTTTTTTTCTCTCCTTCCCACCCAACCCTTTCGAGTACTTTCTAGACCTCTGTGTGCTCCTTGCTGCTGGGGAGGGACGTGAAAAGATAAAGCAGAGAAAAATGTTTTCCTGGCTTTGGTTTCCTAAGTCAGAAGCACTCGGGGTAGTTTCCTGCTAGAGAAGGATTCTGGATGGAGAGGATTCTGGGCTTAACAAGATATTTAGAGACAGAGCAGAACTTACCCCAACTTCTCGTTAAAACAAAAACAAAACCCAAAATACTTTGGGTTCAAACTGGAAGAAAGAGAAGGGAAGATAATGAAAGTGGAAAGAAGTGTTAAGACCTAAAAAGAGAGATGGGGCACCTGGGTGGCTCAGTTGGTTAAGCGCCCGACTTCAGCTCAGCTCATGGTCTTGCCGTTTGTGAGTCTGAGCCCTGCATCGGGCTCTATGCCGACAGCTGGAGCCTGCTTCCGATTCTGTGTCTCCCTCTCACTCTGGCCATCCCCACTCGCATTCTGCCTCTGTCTCAAAAATAAATAAAAAAAAAAAAAAACCTAAAAAGAGAGAGCCATTCCTATAGAGTCACCCTGATGGGAAAGAGGAATGTTACAGCAAAGACCTGCAAAGGGGCAGAGGGGTCTCTGGGGACCCAGGAAGTGGAAGCTGAGCCGGCAGGCTCGGCCTTCAGTTGCATTAGCAGACTAGTTGCCTAAGGACAGTTGGCTGAACTTACCCCTCTGTGACCCCTGGTGCAGAGTCCACCCTTTGGTAGTGTTGTGCCTGAGATCACCGGTGACCCCTATCAGTACCCACGAGGTGGATAATCACGTCTCTACCATGCCACTGGATGGAGGGTGTGGAAGGTATGGAAGGGAAAGTCTTCTTCCTGAACCCTGGTAAGACACACCTCGATGACAGAGCCTATCTACCGAATTCAGGTAAAAAATATCTAGATGCATCCCTAGAAAATTGGGTTTTCCTGGAGAAGTTTGTTTTAAAAAGAAACATTTTCTTTTAGAATTGAGAAAAATAAAGTAAAATAAAGACCCCACTTATTGAAGTGTAGCAATGTTTGCTTTTCCCCTTTTTTTGTTGTTGTTAGTTTCGAAACTCCCTCTGAGAAGCAAGTGATTGTTTCAAAACCTGTAATTTGAAACGAGGCTAAATTTGTTCCCTTAAAAATAAAACAATATGTTTTGAAATTATGCCAATAAGCTATGTTATTAAAAAGTGTTTAAATAAGGCAGAAATATTCATAATACCACCATTCAGAAATAATCGCTTGTAACATTTTTCTGTGATTTCCAGGCACACTATGAAACATAACCATTCAGATTTAAAGAATCTGACTTTTCAAAAGTTTGCTTTCAAACCGTCCCTTCAACTTATAGGGAATGAGCTGAGCATGACGAAATGGGAGCCACCAGGAAGGCATGAAGACATTTTTGTATGTTTAAAATTGGTGATTGTTGGATCAGGTTTTCTTTTCAAGAAACCTGTCATTGTCTAGGTCGTCCCAGCAATGGCCTGGTGGAGTGTTGGCCTCATTTTTATTGATTTATTTTGTCTTTATTGTTTCGGTCAGTCAACAATTAACACAATAATGCTGAGTAACAAAGGCACTCCAGACTCTGTGGTTTAAATTTTTTTTTTTTAACGTTTATTTATTTTTGAGACAGAGAGAGACAGAGCATGAACTGGGGAGGGGCAGAGAGAGAGGGAGACACAGAATCGGAAACAGGCTCCAGGCTCTGACTGTCAGCACAGAGCCCGACGCGGGGCTCAAACTCACAGACCATGAGATCATGACCTGAGCTGAAGTCAGACGCTTAAACGACTGAGCCACCCAGGCGCCCCGAGACTCTGTGGTTTAAAACAAAAATCGTTTGTTCTTATTCATGTGTCTGTGCCCGATCTAGGCTGGGGTAGGCTGGGCTTAGCTCCAAATGGCAAGATGAATCCAGGTCTACCTTACATGTTTCTTATCCTTCTGGGAACCCGCAGAGTATCTAGGTTTATCTTCTCATGGTGATGGCAGAAGTGTAAGAGAGCAAGTCCAAACACTAGCACATTTCCAGCTCCTGCTGGTTTCATACCTATGAACAACCTATTAACCAACACATGTCAGTGGACAAGTCCAAAGGCAAAGGCAGCAATGTACATGTACTCCACTTGGCAGGAAGCCAAAGAGAGTCACCCATCCAACACAATAAGTAGACCTCTCCCCTGCAGATTAGAGGGCAGAAGGGTTTTTGAGTAAAAAATGGAATCGATCCTATTAGATTTCAATACAAACATTGGAAATCGTAAGCTTGCTTTGTTAATTCTTGAAGTAATTGTATACTATTAATGTGAATGATACTTACATTTTGATTTACCCAAATTTGCCCAGGACAACTTTTTCATGGATGACTTAATTTCATAAGACAGAAGAAGAAAAATCCATTTTTAGAATTTATTCTCACTAGGTTGTTCTGTGACCACTTTTCCATGATGGTAACTAGTGATAGCAATGCTAATTCTAATCCCTGGTTCTGTTATAAACTTTCTTTGTAAACTATAAGAATTTTAAACAGGTAGAGCAATCATTTTAAACACACAGTATTTCCCACATGGGGCAGTAGAAAGGCCAGAGACCCCAAGGGTAACAAAGGTCAGATTCAGGGAACTAAGACTGTGGACTGATTCCAGGGATGAGAAGCTAGGGGAAAAGGAAGAAGGCACTTTGCTGTGATGTCAAGAAACAAATTTGCAAAAGTCTGTCCACTGAGAACACCTCATGCTTTCATTAAAGCAAAATCATAAATGAATAACAACCAAGTAACTTTGAAAGGGGAGTGCTCCAATGTACTTCCTCATTTCATCCAGCTTCCATGTGCGATGCCACCCTTTTATAAGTATCTATCTCAAGGGGGAAAAAAAAGAGAGAGGGAGGCAAACCATAAGAGGCTCTTAACTATACAGAACAAACTGACGGTTGCTGGAGGGGCGGTGGGTGGGAGATGGGCATTAAAGAGGGCACTTGTTGGGATGAGCACCGGCTGTTGTATGTAAGTGAGGAACCACTAAATTCTACTCCTACACCAATATTACCCTATCTGTTAAATAACTAGAATTTAAATAAAAATTTGGAAAGAAAAAACAAAGCGTCCATCTCAACCACCCCAAAAGAAAACTTTTCCCTTCCAATCTCTGTATGTATATATGTATCTGTGTGTGTCTTTCTTCAATAAACTTTCCTCTCTCTATATATTCCTAGATTTCAAAGAAATGCAAAAAGCCCACATAAGTCAAGTCTCTACCATTAGACAAGACCACACCTGAAATAATCTAGACAGAAAAGACAAATACAACTAGAGTTGGCAACCTTTTTTGTTGGAAGCTTGCCGATGTCAACACTTCAGGAGGCTGGTGTGCCAGGAGGCAGGAGGAAACAGACTTGTATTCTGTGGGGCATATGAGCAACTATAATAGATGTAAAGTGGGGCTGCTGTTGGGACCACACCTGGTCCCGATGGAATCAAGTTTAGGTTGGGCCTGGCCTAGTTCTAGGCTAAGCAATTGGCTGAGACTGATTTGATAGGACAGGGAATAACTTCCCTAGAACTGCACGCACTCAATGCAGGGTGAGTGTTTATTGTCACCCTCTGCCAGTTTTGCCATGCAAAACCGCTGTGGAAGGGCTCTCGCCAGCAGATATCGAGCAAGTCATGTCATGTGCTTTCCTTTTCGAAGGAAAGTGTCTAAGATTTCAGTGTTTAAGATTTCTGATTTCCGTGGTAAATACCCCCCACTATGACTTGTTTCAAGCTACCGATAAGTCACTGCTTATGGAGTGAGGAAGAGATGTGTACGATGGGTCTTGCAAGCTTCTGCGAACCAACTCAGCACATCACGGGCTCCAGGACTTCCCACTGCCTAGAGGGTCCCGTTTCACTTTCTTTACTCCTATTTATTCAGTATTCGGCATCATTGGTGCCTACAAACGTTTTCCCCTGCTTCAATCTGAGTTATATGCCCTCTGTCTGTGTTTCTATTTTGCATCATGGAAGTGCACCGCCCTTCTTCCCTTTAGCGAGTATTCAGTGAGTGTTTTCTGTGTTTTACATATTAGCTTAAGTAGAAGAGAAACACTGTTGAACATAGCAAATTACTCACGCTCTGAGCACATTTGTTCATCCTCTCAAAAAAGGAAGACGAACAGTAGGTGTGCTAAGTACTATTACTGGGGTAAGCACAGAGGAGGGGGCACTGACTTAGTGAATAAAATGAGAAGAAATCCAAACGGTGAAGAAGAAAATAATCCATTTCTTGATATAATTCAACCCCGAAAGATGAGTGAACACTACAGATCCATCTAGAGAAATGCAGTGAACTGACGCAGTAGGTGATTTTTTTATCAGACTAGCAAGAGATCTTAAGTGACACTGCCTTCATTCCTCCCCAAGTGCTGTCCCTGAACATGGAATCAGTATTTGACCTGGCCTAACATATCATAGTACATCATCCACTTAGCAACAAAAGATAGACCCTTGATCCAAGCTGGGAAGATAATTATATTGTTTTTATTATGAGGTTAATATATAGGTCCTGGAGGGAAGAAGTGATCCTTCCTCCACTGGGTTTACTATGCTGCTATGTTATAGATTTGGGATTACCATAGGGCCATTTTCCTTGTTATTGGAAAGTAAGAAAATGCCAAGCAGAAATGGAAATGGAAAGAGAGAAAATTCAAGTTGAGTCCCCAGTTTGATTCCCTAAGTCACTAACTAGTTCTTCTGGTTCTTGTTTTGGTCTGGTAAGCCAACCAAGCACCTTTTCCAGTTATTTGAGCCAACAAACCAAATCCTGCCTTTGCTAGTTGGAGTTCTCTTATACCATCAATAGTGACATTGGATGTGATCTCAAAGAGGCAAGACTGGATTATAGCAATGGAAGTATCAGAAATGTACTTCCACAAGGTTGAAGCACTTGAGGAGAACTTAAAAGATCAGGGCATAAATAAAACGTTTGGGAATAACAAGAAGAGTATGGGGCTTCCCCATACTGTCCCATTCAATATTAGCAGCATGGGGGCACCTGGGTGGCTCAGTGAATTAAGCGTCTGACTTCGGCTCCGGTCATGATCTCGCAGTTTCTAAGTCCAAATTCCACATCAGGGTCTGCGCTGACAACTCAGAGCCTGGAGCCTGCTTCAGATTCTGTGTCTCTTTCTCTCTCTGCCCTTCCCCAGATCACACTTTGTCTCTCTCTTTCTCAGAAATAAACATTAAAAAAAAATAAAAATATTAACAGCATGTTCCCTTTAGTGAAGAGCAAAAGAAATGGAGGAATTTGGGATGGACTTACCGCCAAAGTGGGACTCAGAAGCAACAGAGAGAGCCATGTGGTCCCTAACACAGCAAATAAGCAATGTTCTCTCAGTTGGGAGAGGCTGTGAGAGACAGGGCTTCTAGCAATGTTCTGAGTGGTCCACTGGCCAAGGAGCAGACTGGCTTCCCACGCATACCTTAACACAATGTAAGCTCTTTTAGACTTCAGTACAATCCCAGGAGAACTGGAGTAGAATTCACAAAAAGTAAAGATAAATTTTTTGTCTGCTAGACATGATAGGACTAGAAATAGAACTCTATTTAAGTAATCAAAAGTAAAATATAGCTCCTCCTCCTCTTCCTTTCCTCTTCCATCACTACAATCTCTGCTTCCGTGGTCACATTGCTTCCTCCTCTTCCATCTACACGTCTCTCTAATCTCCTCTGCCTCTTGCTCGTAAGGACATTTGTGAAGGCATTTGGAGCCCAAGAATCTAGGATAAATCTCTTCATCCCCAAATCCTTAACTTAATCACATATATAAAGAGCCTTTTTCCTTAGAAGGTATTATTTACAGGTCCCAGAGATTTGGACCTCATACCTTGAAGGCCAGTAGTTGACTTGCCTAACACACTCAACGATTTGGAGGTAATGGAGCATCAGGTTGGCAGATTTCTGTTAAATATTTCAGACAAAAAAAAGTTATTTGTTCTCTACTTCCAATTTTCTATAACTTTATTTCAGAACAAAGAAATATGGATATCTTGAACAGTTGAAAGTAAAGGAAGAGACATGTTCCTCCAGGGAAGCACTTGTTCTAGAATTCCTCCATCCTCTTCTACTACCTCAGATCTGTGCGGGTTCCCAGTTGCCACCAAACATGAGGGGGTTACAAATATGAGGAAGAGGAAGGCCCCGCACAGAGACTTATAACTTACTTATAACAAATGCATCCCAACAATACAATAGAAATTACCAGGTAAATTGGGGAAACAAAGGAGGAATTGGTCAATTGTATATGGAAGTGAGGGAGAACATTTTTGAAAAGTGGCTCCTCAAGAGTAATTAATTCTTACTAAGCAAATTCTTTATCTTTCTTTGCATGTGCTTATCTCATCCTTTTCTTCAATCATAAAGAGACAGGAGCCATTGTTCTTCTCAGTTTTTAGACGAGAAAACTGAGAGTTTAAGTAATAACAAATTGTGGTTATGTACCTTGTCCAAATTTACATCGCTAGTAAGTTGGAGTGTCAGAGTTTGATCCGAACTCTTCTACTTCAAAATCTACTTCAATCATCACAAGCCTTTCCTGGGATGAGTGTTAAAAATGCTTCACAACTGATACCACAAAGAAGAGAATGAATGCATATAGTGGAAGTTTTTACCTGACTTGAAACAGATAAATTATTGAAATTACATGAAACACAATTCACTGCCAAGAAACCAACCAATCAACAAAAACTCCACATGGTTAACCAGCTAAAACTCTTTGGAAATTCCATATATCCTTCTTAGTTAGGTACATTACAAGCTCAAATTAGTTGGAGAGAAACCTATTTAAATTTATTTAATCCACTTTCCCCAAATTTACTTGAATCTGGAACAATTTGGAGGGAAATATCATTATATAATATGAAATTAATATCCAATGGCACACTCTTACAGAAATGCTTCTCTTTTGTGGAGATAGCATGAAATATTCAAGATCATAACAAAAAGAAAATCAATCAATCAATGCATATGTACTGAGTTTCACTAGTATATACTCAGCACTGTGCCAAAGGTTATTTAGGAGCAGTGGAAACATAGAGTAACAGGGCAATCAAATATTCAAGAAACTTAAAACAACAACAATAAAACAGAGTAATTAAGATTTCATGTCATTGAACAATTATTCATTAAACTACTTCCTTTGCATCCTATTAAAATAATTTCCATCAAAAGTTCTTCTGAAGTTACTAAGATGAGTAAAACCAGTTCCTGCCTTCAAGGAACTTACAGTCTAGAAATGGGGAATTCAGGGAAGAAGAAATATTAGTGAATTGGTGAAGTTAGGAAAGATTTTTTTGAGGAAGTAGTTTTGATCTGAAGGAGTTAGCTTTAATTTTTTTTAATGTTTATTTTTGAGAGAGAGAGAGAGAGAGAAGAGAGAGAGAGAGATAGAGCATGAGCAGGGGAGGGGCAGGGAGAGAGGGAGATACAGAATCCCAAGCAGGCTCTAGGCTCTGAGCTGTCAGTTACAGAGCCTGACTCTGGCTCGAACTCATGAACTGTGAGATCATGACCTGAGCCAAAGTGGGACGCTTGACTGACTGAGCCACCCAGGCACCCTTGAAAGAGTTAGCTTTAAGTTTTGTTTGTTTGTTTGTTTGTTTGTTTGTTTTTTAGAGAGAGAGAGAGAATCCCAAGCAGGCTTAATGCTCATCGTGAAGCCCAATGAAAGGCTGGATCCCATCACCCTAGGATCATGACCTGAGCCAAAATCAAGAGTCTGATGCTCAACTGAGTGAGTCACCCAGGTGCCCCTAAATTGTTTATTATTTTTAATAAATAAAAATTTAAAGTTCCTGCCTGACTAAAGCATATCTACGGCAGAAAAGTGATTGCTATCTGGAATATATAAAGGTCTCCTATAAATCAATAATAAAAAGCCAGAAAACTCAATAAGAAAATAGAGAAAGGCTATGACAGTCATACTCAATTATACTTGTACACTCAAAAGACTATACCATTTACCAACAAACACTTGAAAAGATGCCCAATATCACTAATAATCAGGGAAATGCCAACAAAATAAGATGAATATTTTTCATCCTCCCTGCTAAAAAAGATAAAGATTTGTAGTACCTATTACTGGGAATGATGCAAGAATTGGTAATCTCAAAAACAGTTGCTGGAATATAAAATAGGGTTATTTTGAGAGTAATTTGTTTATACCTATCAAATTTTTAAATTGTCAGTTCCCTGTGATCCAGTCAGTCCACTTATACCAATCGATTCCAAAGAAACTGCTGAAATTGTGCATACAGATATACACTTATCGCAAACTGTTTTAATCAGAAAACATTTTGAAAAGCCTATCATGACTGCAGAGGCATGGTTAAAGTATATTATGGCCTGTCGGTTCAATAAAATTCTGTACGGTAGCTGAGAGAAATGAGCTAGATCTCTTTGCACTGACATAGAAAGTTCTCCAAGACAGTGGAAAAATCAAGTTGCAAAACAACACGTATTATGTGGTTCCTTTTAAATTAAGATGTATATGTATAAGCCGATGAACATGTATATGTGGATATATAAATGCAAGAATGAAAAGATTGTAACTATTAATACTAATTATCTTTGGGATCAGGAGTGGATTTAGGGGCTTAGATATGTAGGAATTTTCAAATTTTACTCTCTGTATTAATATATGCTTAAGTAGTTTGCACTGAGAATATATCCATGCAGTATTTACGCACTTTTAAAAATAAACCAAGGGATAGGTATACAACAAAGTAGAATGAATAAGTGTGAGTACAAGCTGAGAAGTGGGAGTTTGTTTTAATGGGATGATGAGACATCTAATTTAATGAGGGCCAAGGATGCTTCTATGGTAGAAACGGGAATTAAAGTTTATGGAGAGACAAATGGGACGAAATTAAAGAGAAGTCTGGAACTAGAAAGAGCAGTTCAGTTTTTCTGTTACAGCTTTGGTGTTAGTTAAGTGTCTTAAAGTTGCTCGAAAGGGCTATCAAATCTCAACGAAACCAACACGATGCTCCATTTGACCTTAGGTTAGGCGATATGGTAAAGACCAAATTGAGACAAATTCCACATCAAACTACCTAAAATTCACTTCCATTTTGTCGAGTTTATTCAAGGGTGACTTTGTTTTGCTCATACTTTGATTGCTAGACCTACCAAATGAGGTCAGGGTAGCAGGATCAGTTTCTCCCAAAGCAATACTGCAGAAAGAATTGCCCAAACCCACTTTATTTAGGAAAGGCCAGTTGGGCCTAGCAGGCATTTTGAATTTTATGGATTTCTGTCCATTACAGAGTCACTGCAAGAAGGCCTTATAGATCGTAGGAAAGAATTTTGAGATCCCAGTGACTTCCCATTTCTCTCATATAAAATCCCACTTCCTCCCGTTGGCTTAAAGGCTCTTGGTGATGTCTTCCCATCGCGATCCCTCACGCTCTCTCTCTCCCTTTTTCACTCTCATTCTACCTCAAAAGCAAATTATCACAGTGCAGTTTCCACGGCTGACCAAAGCTGCTTTGCATCCCCAGGGGCATTTGCTACTGATGACACCATCATGCATTTGGGAAAGGGGGCTGTTCTCTTGCTAATTCTGCCTCCCAACCTCTTTTCTTAATTCCTAAGAAATAACAGAGGTCAGGCTTTGACTTTTCTTCAGATGTAACTGAGGACTGGGATTCCTTTGGGAAAGGAAGTTCAATGCAGGAAAGGGAAAGATAACTGCCACTAGTAGAGGCTATTTTGAGAGTCTGTAGGCTCCAGGCCTGTTTCAGAATCCATTAAAGGGCTTCTTGTTGGCTTAACTCCTGGCCTGCTGCCATTGGTGAGGCCAGTTTACTCTGAAGCGAGACTTCTGAACATTTATTTTTCTCAAAGTTCAGCTCAACTGCTGAACGTTTTGGAGAAAGGAAAAAGTTAACTGCAGTCTATGTCCCTGCTTCGAGAAGTTAATCAACTCCTTTGTGCCTCAGTTTCCTCTTTTGTAAAATGTGAAGAATTATAGGAACAGCTACTATCTAGGAGTATTGTGAATATTAAATGAGTTAATCTATGTAAAGCATATAGAGCAATGTCAGGCTGTTCTCATAACCTCTGGATACGTGTGACTTATTAGTAACTATGTCACAACCATTGAACTTAATGCTACATTTCCATTGCCTTATGCTTCTGGGTCTTTTAGTATAGGTGAAAAATTTACATTTTTCCTCTAATAAATTTTGTTTTTTGGCTTGGGATTGTTTTTCTAACCTGGTGGGACTTTTTTGACTAGACCCAATCATCCAACGTATTGATTATTATCTTGAATTTACTATAGCACACTACCAGAGTTCTCTCTCATTGTGAATGATTTTTATTTATTTAACAAACTAATTAAGGGCCCTATTATGTGATGTGTTCCTGAATGCATGTGAGTATGTGTGTGCACACAGGAGTGGTTAAGGCAGGGATATAACCTCCTCATCTCAAACATGCATATAGTTTTTAATCACTGTAAAATAAGCTAAATTTTAAATGAGAGTCTGAGATGAGGTCAGGTAAATGAGATATTGGCTGTGGGCAGAGTTTGAAATAATTATGCCATAAAGATCTAGTATGGAACACTGATGCTTTGCATGGTTTTTATTGGAGAAACTTCTCTTGCAACAATGCATGCCACGAAAGAAAGTTTTTTTTTTTTTAATCTTATCCCTTAACATTTAAAAATATTTAAATATATCACACCTTAAGGGCATGAACAGAGTGAGGTCAGTTTTGTTTAACAAAAACAGGGCAGCCTGTGAGTCTTGAAAAGAAAATCAAATATAGGACAAATCATAAGAAGCCCTCTTTTTTGAAGGGAGTAGTAAACCAAGAAGTGATCCAGACAAAAAACATCAGGTAGGTTTAAGACTATTTCAAATTTATTTGTAGTAAGGGTTTTCCTTGGAGAATGCGAGCTTCGTGGATGAAGAGATAACCATCAAATAAATTTGGGGGAGTTGATAGATCTTAAGCTTTGTAGAGAAGTGAGAGCACAGAACGATAGGGGGAAGTACGAGTGATACCCTGTGGAAGAGAAGGAAGTGCTTTTGGTAGCCAAGGGGCCTACACGCCCAGGAAGAACATGAACCTGCCCTGCCCTACCCTGCCCTACGCTGGAAGTTTCAGGACAGGTCTGAGCAGAAAATTACTGCATTGTGACTTTGACATCAAAGATGGCAGTGGTCCTGAGTGCAGAGGAACATTTCCTCTTATAATTCATGATGAATGTGATGTGTTCTAGGCTGTTTGACAAATCATTTCATGTTTTCTTTTCTGCAGGATAAAGGATTTGCAACACTGGAACATATGATTTCTCATTGCATTTGTCTCTGGAATCTTAAGGTTCTGTCAGGGGTGATAGCGATTTCTAATTCTCCTAAGAATCATGTTGCCGCTTAATCAGAATCCAAATTGGACTGATTAAGGGTCTGAGGCAGTTTGTCAACTCCTGCATACTTATGCTAATAAGGAAGTTGGCTAAGATTGTGTTACACGTAAAGAAAAGAGGCTGCAAGGCACCACCGTTCATGCATTCAACCAACACTTAGGCCTGCCTCCTGTATTTCAGGCACTGCACCAGGCCCTGGGAATTCAGAACCAGCTGAGACATGGTCTGCTCAGGGAAGCCTTCTCGGTGGAGGACAAAACAACAGAAAATTGCCATTGGAGGCCCATCCTAGGGCGTATGGCAATATAGAGGCAGGACGGCTACATCAGCCCTGCCGTGTCCTTAGGTAGAACAGGGAGTAAGGATCAGAGCAGTATCTCACTTCTAAACCAGACAACAAGATTGTAGGAGCTTTCCCCTGACCGGCAAAGGAGTGGCTTTTTAAAACAAGCCAGATATCCATCTTCTAGGGAGACCCTGGCACGTGCTTGTTGCCTCTGCCAATTTTTTTTGGACGGAAATCCCTAGGAGGGAAGAGCTGGTGAGTGTTTGGAAGTAGAGGAAGTCCCTCGAAAGGGGCTGCATTTCCTAAAGGGTGTCCCAAAGGGGCTGAACTATTTCCATCTGGGAGAAAAAGACTCCGGCAGGGAGGGCACGGGAAGGTGTATGTCTGGAGGCGTGTCAAGGCTTTTTCCATCTTGCCTGATGGGGCAAGAAGGAAAGATTTGTTCGTTTTATTTATTTATTTTCGATTTTTAAAGAATTTTCTTTTCCCTTTCCCCTCCCTCCCAGCCACTCCGGTTTGGGTTTTCCTTATGACTCATAATCCCTTCCGAAAGTGGAGTCGAATTCATAAAAGTGGTGGAAGGCGGGGGGGCAGGCTGGGAGCCCCGGGGAGTCTTCACTACCTACATTCCCACTCAGTCCCCGGCGCGAGCGGCGGCCGGGGCGGGGACGCCCAGCCTGCGCCGGGGATGGCGGATACTATTCACACCCCGGCGGCCGGGACCCGGTGACTGGGCGCGGGAGGGTCTGCAGCGGGCGGCGCTGCAGCAGCAGCCTCGGCACGGCCGCCGCCGCCCGCGGGCGCGAGTGTGCGCGGGTGTGGAAGGCCGGCGTGCGGGCCGCGAGGGGTGTGCGCGCGTGAGGCGGAGCGGGGCTCGCCCCTCGCCGGCGCCCGCCGCCCCGCCGGTGATCGCTCTCCGGCCGTCTCCAGCACCTTCGGCCCCCCACGGCCGTTGGTCCGGGCGGGGGAGGGAGAAAGTGAGACTCGGTGTCATCACCATCCATTGTCAGGAGGGGAGGAAATTGGAATCCAGCAGTGGCGAGCAGCAGCTGGGCGGTCACATCTGGGAATGCAAAGCCGACCTCCCCCTCCTCCTCCTCCTCCACCACCTCCTCTTCTCTCACCCAGGATCACTTCCGAAACCACTTCGCCTTCAGCCCCTGCCTCGGCCAGAGGTTTCATTTTTAACTGAATATTTGCGAAAGCTGGAAGCGTGCGAGGGGGGTGGGGTGGGGTGGAAATAGCGGCTGCTTCTTTTCCAGGGATTTATTTAATGGGGATGTGTTCAAGGCAAGAGCGAATTCAGAAGGATATCGACGTCGTGATCCAGAAGTCCAGAGCCGAGAAGGACTGCCTGTTTGCAGGTGAGTTCTCGCCTTTCCGGAGCCTCCGACCCAGAGCCAGCTTCCCTTGCCCGCCCGCCGCCCCCCTTCCCAGTTTTCTGACCGCGACGTGTGTGGCTCGGGCTGGGGGTGGGTTGCACGTCCCTGTTCCGGGGTTCATTTGGCAACAGCTGCTGCAGCGGAGCGGCAGCCAAAAGGGGGAGGGGGCGCCAGCCTCTCCCCTACTCCCCTCCCCCCCCCCCCCCCCCCCACTCTGGGGCGGCCACCAGCTCTGGGGGCAGAACCACCGTGGCCCGAGCCGGGGTCTAGCCAGAGGGGCCGTGCGTGGTCTTTTTACCCCCTTGTGGATGCCCGGAGCGTCCCAGCCCGCCTCCGGGCTTTCGGCAGCGGCGGCCGAGCCGGGAGGGGAGGACCCGCGGGTTTGCGCAATGGGCTGAGCGGCGGCGGCCGGGAATGGAGCCCGCTGCGCTGCGCTACGCTGCGCTGGCTGGCTGCGCCCGGCGCCGAGGCCCCCGGGGGGCAGCGCTGGCCGGGTCTCCCCGCCTTCAGCTCCAGCTAGTCCCCACCGACTGGCAGCGCGTTGCCCCGGAAAGAGAAGGGACGCCCGGGGTTTCCGAGGCGCCCTGCTCCCCTGCCTGGGGGTCGCCTTTCGTCCATTTTGCTCCCCCGGGAGAGGGATCGGATTTTGCTTTCTCAGCCGCGAGCTCCGCGGGGGCAGCTTCCGGCCGCCCCTACCGGGAAATTCCCGCCGTTGCCATGGCACCCGGCACTTGTTGCGGGGGGCGGCCTCCCGCGGCACCTGGCCCGGGGTGCGCAGCATCCCCTTCGGCGTGGCGCGGAGAGGGGACCGCGCGGCTCTCCAGCCCACGCCTGCCGCCCCGCCAGGCCTTCCCCTGGCTCCACTAAACAGGGGGCCCAAGTCCTGACCGGGGTTAAAAACCCAGTTAAGGGGTAGCTTTTAACAGGACTTTTCCGTTTCAGATTTCAGATACTCAGACTCCACCTTTACTTTCACCTACGTTGGCGGCCCCAAAAGGTATTTGTGTGTATAGAGTTGCTTCATTTCCTGTTCACAGGCTTGTGTTTCCTTTGTTCTTAGCATGTTCCTTGTTTGGGTATTTTTTTTTTTTTTTTTTCTTGTTGCTGTCCTTTAGCCACATCCCGAACTTGAGGTCCCTCCGTTTTAAATAACAGAGGGGAAATAAATATGCCCGATTCAAGTGTGTCTAAGATCACGCCACAGGCAATGAGCAGAACTCTTGCACTGTTCATGTTCTGCTGTAGTAGCTTCTTGAGACGTTTGGGGGTTGATGGAGTTAAGCGGGTGCAGAACCGGAATACTAGGTATGAAGTGAAATACATAAAAGATGAAAGATGTCACAAAGTAGTTCGATCACAAATAATAATTTTCCTGGTGAGTTGGGGCTGCATGTTTCCATATTTTCTGAAGGTTGACATAAATATTCAGTCTCCCAATTCTCCATACCTTTTTTTTTTTTTTTTTTAAGGAGTGGTATTTTGTTTTTCACATTTAGTTTTGGAAAGAATTTGGAAGTTCTGTGTAGCTGGAGTGTATCACTTCTCTCTCAAGGGGGAGGTAGGACAGATGCCTATATTAGTAACAGATTGTTAACAGTGTGAGAGAAGTCCAATTCCAATTTTGTATTTAGGAAGTAGAGTTACAATGAAAGGTAGCCATTAAAATGTGACTTGCTGTCTTCACTTGTTAAGATTTTCTGGGACACAGGTTTAAAAGAGCAGTGGCCACATGTGAGAACTGGCAGAGATTTAGCCTTGCTGTTAGGACATGACACGCAGTATCATTTGATCACATTCCAAAATGTCGCTTAGCTAATGGAAATGTTTATGAACATACAAATTGCAAAAGAAGCTTTCCTCTGTAAATACATTTTTTTAAGGTTGGAATTAATGTGAATCTTTAAAATGCTTAGGATCTGTGCTGAAGTCTAAATATCAAAAAAGCTTTAATTAAGATGGTTATCACATTTCCCATATGTACAGCCTAAGCCTCAGGATTGGTGTATTGATTTGATTAACTAGTTGAAAATATAACACATATAACATGTGTACTTACTGCGAGAGAATAAAATTACCATACTTCTTAATGTATTGGGGTGCTGTCATCTTTGTAATTATGAATAAAAAGAATAATCGAGAGGAGATTCAGCTGAATTAATGCTGCTCCTGCACTGACTGTCCCAAGGAGGTTGGTGTATATCCTTTTGGATTATTTTAGCAGTTAAAATACGCTGTGTGGCCCATTGAACACATTCTCTCCCATTCTCTCCCAGATATCTATTCAGGTAGATATCTACTTGAGTAGTCAGTTTCACAGTTAGGTTGTTCACCCAGGGAGAGGTGAGGCCTGGGGAATGCTGTGGGTCGGTTTTTCAAATAACTAGCTTATTTTCAGTAAGATACTTGAGTTCTTTTGGGCTCAGTTTACTTACCTGTACAATGAGGGAGTGAGCCAGACACTTAATCTCTAAGATCTGTTAGATGCTGCAGTAAGATTCTTTATCAGCAAATTATTGAACTGGTGTTAACACAGCAAGAGGTGGAGAAGGTATGAATGCCTCCAGGAGCAAAGCCAGGGGGGTTGGGATGAATAATTAACTAATTAAGATAACATCAGTTTTCACTGTAGGAACCAGTACCACGGTTGCTCTTCAAGTAAGAGAGGTTTCCTTTTCTATGTAATCGTATTAAGGGATAGTATTTTCTTCTGTCTCTGATTTAAATACCTGGGACTTGTGTCTGTCTTGCAGAACATACCGTCTGTTAAAGAAGAAAAATAACTCTTTGGGACTGTTGGTGTGATTGCTTTGTCTCCCCAAAAGCTTGTTCTCCAAAACAATATATAAAAGGTTGCTTTAGTATAATAATCATAATCCCTTTCATGATAATCCTTTATGGATTTATAGCTAATGGCAAAGAAGACATTTTTTTCCTGAAGAGAAAAATGCATTGTTTTCATTAACTACATTAGAATCTGATACTATGTATTTCTCATTGTGGCATGTCAGTTGGGCATTTAAAATTTTTTAAATCTCGCTGTTTTGATTTAAAGTGCTTATCAACTTCTGATATTCCATTAAGAGTGTCCTTTCAGGTAAGCTAGACTTACTTCACCATCAAAGGAGGTGGGAATCTTAAGGAGAGATAGTACATGATTATCTTGAATTCTTTATCATTTTCTCTAAACCATTGAGGACATATTTAAAGAATAATTTTCAGTTCAGGTTGTAGATAAATTAAGCCATTGTCTCTTTGTCACACATTCTAAGAACAAGTTACACTTTGTTCTAAAGGCAAAGGTTGACCTTACATGCTACTATTCAAATAAAGAAATACTATTGAGAACTTTTGTTACATGTGTATGTTTTATGTTTCTGTGGATAAGAGGAAATGCCCAGAGGCAGCTGTGTCTGGGCTGGCCAGTGGCCTAGTGAATTGGCCTTTCGTGTGGAGGTTGAAGTGCCCGTTAACATTTGCCCTTCTGCTGCGTCGGTCGACTTTCGGTGAGGAATGAGGGAGAGCCGATGGTCAGCTGGGAGACCGAGTTCAGTTAGTTTTGCCTCATGGGAAGGTACAAGGAATTCTTCTTCTCACTTTCAGATGTACAAACTGAGGCTTAGAGAGTTTAAGAAACATGCTGAGATGTACTCAGTTTGGTGAAGAAGCTACGGAGTAAACCCTGTTCTGTCACACCAAAACCTGCGCTACAGTAGTTTTCTCGGCCTCCTTGACTATGGGGACGCTTTAACATTGAAAGATTCTGTGGATACTTATTTGCGAGTGATAGTTTTAGTGTCATTTCATTGAGAAATAATGAGAAAGGAGGTGTTAAATGTTACGAATTTGGTTATTAGTACCATCTTCAAGTGCTTGAAAACATATGGTATGTATGCAGCCTAGATCACTTTATTCTAGCAATGCTCCTTGTAACACCTCTGATTCCCGGGTTCCTTAGAGGAACTTCACAGCCGTCAGTGGTTCAGGGCCTGCCACGGGCACCTTCTCGGCACTGCTGCTGGTTTCAGGGGTGTGCCAGCGTCTGGCCTCAACTCTAGACAGTTTGGAAGTTTATGCAAAAGTCATTCCTTCCCCATACTTGTCATGCTTCTGATCTCCTGCCTCCTCCTTTCTCCCTGATCGATGGACAATAAAATCCTTAAGACCCACAAAGGTTTGGGGTTCTTCTGGTCCTTCATCTCACTTGCCATCGGTCACGCAGTTAGTGGTAGGTGACACAGAAAGGGTAAAGTGGGTAGTGACAGCTACTAGAGACGGGAGAGCAGGCTGAGTCAAGAAAGACAAGGATTGGGCAAGTGAGCCCGATGGGCCTGGCCGTGGACCCTGGGGGGGTCCCTGGGGGTTTCCCTGATTGTGAGCTTCCAGCAAGGAAAGTATTGTGAGGATACAACTGAGATTTTAAAAATACACAAATAGTGTTGATAGTAAAAAAAAAAAAAAAAAAATTGAAAAGAAGAGATAAGCCAACAAAAAACAAAAAGAAATACACGATTTTTCCATCTTCTATTAAAGTATTAGAGTTTATTCTTTCAGAAGTTTTTATGTCTGTATTCATGTAAAGTATATACATCCAGATTGTATTATACTCTTTTGAGACCTCACTGTTTTTTTCACCCAAGAATGTAACAATGTCTTCCTTTTAGAAAGGACATGAGAATACAGAAATGTTTGTTAAACGGAGTTTTCTAATCAAGGAGTATGACTGCAGGACAAGAAATCTAATATTAGAAATTACTAATAAGTTAGAAACTTAGTATCTGGCAGAATGTGCAGAGTGTATATACATATATATAGTGTATATATGTATATATATACCCATATACCTTTTATTGTAGGGACAGACACTCTCTCACGTGGTCATTGGTAGAGTGGCATCTTTGGAAGTGTGTCCCGCCCCCCGCCCCATCTTTTAGGATTTTCTGTTCACGTAAATGTTTTAGAACATCACGTGTAACACTAACAATAGTGTCAGCAATCCCTCCAATCACATGCTACCTCTTCTTTCTCCTGTGCCTTTGCACGTGCTGCAGAACACCCGTCTACACCCTGTCTTCCCACCCCTTCCCCGCATTCATTGTTGGATCTTTGCTAAGCCAAATTCCCCTCTGAGAAGCCTTTCCTGGCATCCCCTTGCCTGTCCCTGTATTATTCTTTTAGTTTTTTTGTTTTCATATTCATTTATTTATTTATTTATTTGTTTGTTTATTTATTTATTTTGAGAGAGAGAGAGTGCGCGCATGAATAGGGGAGGGACAGAGAGAGAGGAGGGACAGAATCATCAGCAAGTTCTGCGCTGTCAGAGCGGAGCCCGACATGGGACTCGATTTCATGAACAGTGAGAGCATGACCTGAGCCGAAGTCAAGAGTTGGGTGCTTAACTGACGGAGCCACCCAGGTGCCCCACTGCTAGATACTTCTAAAACCATGTTGTCACATTGTGTTGTTAGCACCTGAGTTTACTTGATCGTCTGTCTGACCTTGAGCCTCTGGGAGGTAGGGCCTGTCCTATTCACTGCATTTTTCCCTTGCCCCTAGCTCACTGCTTAGTACACTATGTTTTCTGAACAAGTAGATATTGAATCAATCATTATAGGAATGCTAAAAGGTCTTTTGGCAGGTGGGGAGCAATTTCCTAACTAAATGACTAGGTATAGAGATAATCACATACTTCAAAAAGCCCCAAATCTGGTAATGTCACTTGCAGTGGACTCTCTTAAGAATCCAAAAGTTGCCTTGCCAAGTTATAAGCCCTGTGGCATGCTCAAATGCTTTCAGGGGACAGGAAGATAATGCAGTGGCTTAACATTTGAAGAGAGTTATGAAGACTGGCACACTGGAGAGTTTGGACTCTTAAAAGTATTTAATTTCAGTTTAAAAAATCAATAGCACTTTGGTGATCAAGCAAATTTTCTGGGGGCCCTAAATCACCTGGGCTCCCAGTGTTGAATTTCTTACTCATGGGGTGTCATGGAGAGAGACAAGCTACTTGATTGCAAAAGTGCATTTGTTTTGACTTTCTTAGAAAGGAGGAATGTACAAAGGTGTGCAGGAATGGGGACATTGGGAGGGTGGCAAAGTAGAAAAAGATCATCTGAAAAAGATTAATCAATTTCATTGTGAAAGAATTACATACTCACTCTAGAAATCTTGAAATATACAATTATTTTGAAACTATCAAGTGCTCCTTAAGGTGTCATAAGGGAAAGAATGATCATTTTTTAAAATCAGAAATTACCACATTCCTCTTGGCAATGGGGACTTGCTTCCCATAATCTTATACTGTATCAGTTGCTATTTTTTATAGTGTGTTCCTTGGAGCCCTGAGAACAGACATTGGAAATTGGGGTGCCTGGTGGAAGGGAGTGCAAAGGAAGCCGAGTGAGGGAATGAGATCTGGGCTCTCTCATCCCTTTGTAGACTATAGCTGCTTTGGCTCTTTTCTGTGTACGGTTTTTTTGAAAAAAACTTTCATTGTTAAATGAATTTCAAAACCACTGACCTAAAATAGCCACCAATTTTTAACACGAATTTAACTTCATTGAAACTTACATATTAAAATATTTAAACCCCATTTACTTCACGGGTCAAGATAATACTCTTAATCATCTTTTTGGTCACAGTCTCTGCTATGCCTTTTGCCTACTGTACATCCTATGTTTGCAACAAAGACGAGTAGGTATTTTGTCAGCTATTTTACATTTTATAGCTAAAGAAACTTAGGCTTAGGCCATTTAAATAGCCTACAGTTAGTATGAAGCAGAGTAGGGATATATTTCAGTGTAAGTCAATGTTTATGTAAGGTTGAGGGGTATTGGTTGAATTGGCATGACTAGGATAGTTGGGAATGTTTGAGGTTGGGGAAGGATTGCTTAGTGGGATGTCAGCCAGGGGCAGTACTGAACATTCCACTGGTTGGCAAGGGAAGTGCCCGAGCCCAGCGCTGAGCATTAACAGTGAGAAAATTATGTACATTGGCTGTGGAATCCTTACACAAATATTGGGCTGATCCGTTTAAATTCCCCATCATTTCTCTCGGCAGCACTTTGAAAAATACATATAAGTGAAAATTTATCAGTCCTAAAAATATTTTGTAATTCTCTGCACAGATTTGCTGTTGGATAGATTGTGCTGTAGTTGATAAATCTTGCTTTAAGACAGCTGCCACTGACTTAGTGTGGAATTGTAAAGTTATTGGCGTGTAATCTTTCTTTTTCATTCTCTAAATTTTTGAAATCTTATTTTCCATGTACCCCCAGGAAACGCTAATAAGAAATAGGTTTTTATTAACAAAGTAAGGCTTGTCATTCCTATTTTATTGTGACATAATTTAGGTTTTCTGTTCAATTGTCTCACTTAAATGGTGGACACTCAACCCAGCCTATCAGAACAACTCGTGATTTCCTCGTTAAAAGAAGCTTCCCTTCCCAGCCTTTCCCTGGTATCACATCATTTGAACCTCAGGTCTCATGTGTCTCACCTTCCTCTTCATTTCTTTCCGCTTCATATGCTCCTCTGCTGACTCTTCCTTTGAAATCACTGTGGTCATCTTCATCCTTCCCAGGGTCCACATTTGGTCCCGGCTGTGATCACCTTGACTTACGTGAGTCACTTTAACCCAGTGTTTAAAAATTCTAGATTAACAGCCCCTCACCCATCCAGTTCATTGATACCTGAACTCTTTTAAGTATGAATTTAACCGTAGCATTTTTTCTGCATGGAAGCCTTCAAATGTGACCAGGGTTTTCTCCATATCAAATTTAAGCCCCCATTCTTGGCTTTCTAGGGCAACCTTCCTATCCAGTCGTATGCATTTCTTAGGCTTCCACTGTTTGTTTATTGACCTGGTCTCTCCATTCAACAGCAGGTTGTATTTAGTGCATTAAGCATGCACAGCTGTTGAAGGTTTATTGATTGATAGATTCTGTGTCACAAAATACGCTTGCTTTGGATATCATGTTCATGATTTTTATTATCACCAATGCCAGTTCATTTAATCTTTTCTTTGACCACAGGTGGCATCTCTGTGAAAATATATGATGAATTTATGGTCAAGAAGGGGATAGAGTAAGATCATGAGTAGGACAAACAGAATAAGACAAAGTGAGATCTGAGGAGGATGGGATGAGAATATGAATAGTTCTGGGTAGTTCTCGGTTCATTACAGAGTAATGGCAACAACAAGTTTTGGGTGTAGTTCATTTGCATATCAGTGACATCCCAGTTTATGGCTGACACCTTCTTGGTATTAATGGTGGTGGGAGGGGGAGGGATGCCAAAGCAGAATGTTAAATTTAAAAGGGAATCATCCACTTAAACCCTTGTGCAGTCTGATCAATTTTCTCTGTATAGGAAGTAGCAGAAAGCTAGCTGCTAACAGACTTTCCCCAAGAGGGTTTCTTTCTGAACATTTTGAAATGTAGATGGAAAAGATCTTACTCATGGCCTGCAAGTGTCCTTAGGATTTGTCAACCAACTCAGAAGTGCTGTAGTTATTTGGGTTTTCATCATTGTTTTGTTTAAAAAACAAGTATAGGTTGTTATTCCAGGAATCCAAGAATCACTTATAGAATATTTACTGTACACAAAGTGTAGATTGGAGCCAGAGACTCAACGTAACTACTTTACATTTGTTAGGCTTTCACAGCTATGAAGAAAAAAGTTCAGACAGAATTGGAAAACAACAAAAATGCTGTTAAGGACAGAGCTGTGTCAAAGAGAGAAAGTAAGTCAAATAAAGAAAAAAGTCACAAAAAATCAATATTCTGTTTAAAGACTAGAATTCTGGTTCCCAGCAGAGTGCCTAGAATACAATAAATATTTCCTATTATTTCATTAAAAAAAAAAAGTTATTTATTTTGAGGGGAGGGGAGAGACAGAAAGAAAGGAAGTGAAAGAATCCCAAGCAGATCTGAGCTGTCAGCACAGAGCCCGGCGTGGGGCTTGATCCCACGAACCATGAGGTCATGACCTGAGCTGAAATCAAGAGTCAGACGCTTAACCAAGTGAGCCAACCAGGCGCCCCTTTCCTACTACTTCTTAAACGACAGTAATATTTTTCTTACATTATGTGATAACATTCCCAAACTGTTTAATTAGGTGTTAGGTGTATGGCCAAATATGTCTGGGAAATGCTGAGATAAACAATATTAAACCTTTCTAATGGTTGGCATTTTAGAGCTTTTTATATATTACTGTACATTATGCATATCCAAGAGGTGAATGAAGTCTTCAGGCTTTCTCAGACTTATTTGAGCACAGATCTGGAACGTCTTGAGAGAGTTGTTTTGTGGAAAACACTTTGGCAAACTCTGAGTCTTAGTCATTAAGAATAGTTTTTGAGTAAACAACAGTATAGTAGAAATAGAAATTGCCGATTCACATTGAGCCCTGAAGAATTTATTTTCGGTGATTTTTATAAAACTTGCTTTATGACCAGGAAAGTTTTGGTTAAAGGCATTTGGCATTTCGTGCCACTCACTGTTTTGTATGAGGGTTTATTTCTCTGTGTTTGTCACTTTGTCCTCAGTCATGTTGAATCCATTTATAAGGGCTTTCAACTATTCTTCTTCACAGCCTTGAAGCCAGCAGGACCCAGTCTGGTGCAGGATTAGAAGTCAGCCTCATAAGGAAGTGTTTGAGATAAATAATGATTTTTGTGTAGCAGGAGTACTCATTATATCCTCTTGAATTCTGCCACTTTGACTGCAGTAGGGCTTCTTAGTGAGCAGTCTTTGGTGGAGTATATACTTTTGGAGAAATTCATGGTAAGGGAAATCTGGAATTTATCTAAATGTTTCTTTCTTTCTTTCTTTCTTTCTTTCTTTCTTTCTTTCTTTCTTTTTTTTTTTTTTTTATAAATTACATCTAGAAATCAATGAAAATATTTTATACAATTTCCACCCAGTGACCAAATGAGAAATTTACTGAAGGAGTTTTAAAATCTTTCTCAGAGTTTTTCCAGCATTAGTCAGGAAACAAAGCAGACTCTTTTAATTTTTCAGACAGTGTCAGCCATTAAACTTTAGGAAGTCACCTTACTTTCAGTAATGCATGAATGGAGAATGAAGCCAATGCTTTAAAGTGTACTCCTGTGGACTCAGGGCCAGGTGTATATTTTAAATGATGCATGTTAACAGTAGACTCATTCTTACATGAAAAGTCCATAGCTGTGGTGATTCAGGGAAGCCAGTGGAACCTCACAGATACTGGGAATCCAGTAAATTCTAGGTTTTTCGTTTGAAGTCAGTACGCAGAATCTCAACTGAGTGAATTCATGGTTGTGATAATACGTTTGTCAGTCTGTATGTTTCTGTGGCATTGATCTTCTTAAGAACAAAGTCTTAGATATTGTTATGGTGAAGATCTAAGCAGGATGTTAAGATCCACTTCATAAGGTAGAAGCTGCTGCTGTCATCATTTCTCATTAAAATGCACCACAGCTAGACCTGAAAAAAAAAAAAAAAAAAAAAAAAAAAGGCCCTCTAGCTGTCAAGCAGTCATCACTTTATTATCACCACAGAATTTGATATGATTTCTCTAGTGAATGGTCAAATTCATTTTTAGTTAGCTAGGAAAAAAGTTTGAATAATTCACTGTGAGCCAGAATCTTTCCTGATTCTTTTTGGAGCAGTCCATCCTTATGGGAAAACCAGCCTAGAATGGTGATTTAATTAATTCAATTAATATGAGAATTGCATATTCTTGGCTGAATGTGACGCCCAAATGATAAAATTTGGACCAAGAAAGATTTTATTTTATTTTTTAAAAAGTTTATTTATTTATTTTGAGAGAGACAGAACACAAGTAGGGGAGGGGCAGAGAGAGAGGAGGACAGAGGATCCGAAGCGGGTTCTGGGCTGACAGCAAAGAGCCCAATGCAGGGCTTGAGCTCACCAACGTGAGATCGTGACCTGAGCCAAAGTTGGCCACTTAACCAGTGGAGCCACCCAGGCACCCCAACCAAGAAAGATTTTAAACTTCATTTTTTAAAAATCATACTAGTTTGGTTTTCTTTTTAAGATGAAGTATAATTGACATACAGCATCGTATTAGCTTCAGGTGTACAGCATAATGATTCGATATTTGCATGTAGTATGGAATGATCACCACAATATGCCTGATGAACATCTGTCACCACACGTAGTTACAAAATTTTCTTTCTTGTGAGAAGGACTTTTAAGATCTACTCTCCTAGCAGCTTTTAAATATGCAATACAGTGTTATTAACTGTAGTCACCATGCTGTACATTATGTCCCCATGACTTAATTAGAACTAGAAATTTGTACCTTTTGATCCCCTTCACCCATTTCTTTTATCCCCATCCCCATTTTGATTTAATATGAGCTTTCTGTGTTGACTTCCTATGTCATTGATTTAAAATTTCCAGTGTTCTCGGGGCGCCTGGGTGGCTCAGTCGGTTAAGTGTCCGACTTCGGCTCAGGTCATGATCTCACGGTTTGTAAGTTTGAGCTCTGCGTCGGGCTCTGTGATGACAGCTTGGAGCCCGGATGGACCCTGCTTCAGATTCTGTGTCTCCCCCTCTCTCTGACCCTCCCATGTTGATGCTCTGTCTCTCTCTGTCTCTCGATAATAAGTAAACGTTTAAAAAAAGTTAAATTTCCAGTATTCTCAATTCTTGATGTCCAACATACACGAAATCCTTTCCAGCTGTAGGTAATTGGCATGGAAAAATCTACTTAGGGCAGGAGTTTTGCAGAAGCTTTTTTTTAAAACAGAAGTGTGACATTTCCTGTCTTTGGGGTACATTCTCGGAAATGTTACATTTCAGACGCACTTTTAAATGAAAATACAGGTACTTACCATTACATACCTATTAGAATGGCCAAAATTCAGAACATTGAAAACACCAGATGCTGGTGAAGATGGGAAGCAACAGGAAGCCTTGATTCATTGACAGTGGAAATGCAGAATTGTCCTGTCATTAGAAGACATTTTGTCAGGGGTGCCTGGGTGGCTCAGTTAGTTAAGCATCCAACTCTTGACTTCAGTTCAGGCCATGATCTCTTGGTTTGTGAGTTCGAGCCCCGTCTCGGGCTCTGTGCCGACAGCTCAGAGCCTGGAGCCTGCTTCGGATTCTGTGACTCCCTCTCTGCCCCTCCCCAGTTCGTGCTCTCTCAAAAATAAATAGCCATTAAAAATAATAATAATAAAAAAAAGAAGACAGTTTGGCAGTTTCTTACAAGAATAAAGATGTTCTTACCACAGTGTCCAGCAGTCACACTCCTCTGTATTTACCCAAAGGGGTTGAAAACTTAAGTTTACACAAAACCCTCACATGGATATTTATAGCAGCTTTATTCAAAACTGCCAAAACCCGGAAGCATCTAAGGTGTCCTTCAGTTGGTGAATGGATAAATCAACTGTGATACATACAGACAATGGAATATTATTTAGCACTAAAAAGGAATGAGCTACCAAGCCTTGACAAGACATGGAGGAAATAATTCCTATGACTAAGTGAACAAGACCAATCCGAAAGGCTGCATACTGTATGATTCCATCTAAATGGCATGCTTGAAAAGGCAAAAATATGGAGACAGTGAAAATATCAGCGGTTGCCAGGGGTTACAGGAAATAATGAATAGGCAGAACAGAGAGTGTTTTTAGGGCACGAAAAATAACAATGGTGCATACATGTCATTATACATTTTTACAAATGCATAGAATGTACAACACCAAGAGTGAGCCCAAGGGTAAACTATGGACTCTTGGTGATAATGATCTGTCACTGTGGGTTCATCATTAGTAACAAATGTACCACCCTGGTGGGGGCTGTTGATCATGGGGGAGGCTCTGCATATGGGGGATAGAGGGTATATGGGAAATCTCTGTACACTTTGCTCAATTGTGCTGTCTCCAAACTGCTCTAAAAATGAAAGTCTATTAAATAGCCAGAAAAAAAAAAAAGTCAGGTGCTTGCCAAGACTTTTTCAACTTCTAAATAAGGATTCTGATCTGTAGAAAGTTTAAGAACTTCTTTTTACATGATACAGGCATGTAAATTTGAATTAGGAAAATATAAAATTAACGATTTTTATTAAATAAAAGTACCTTGGCATAAAACTAAAATGCATAGCCTATATTATGGATTTAGTATGCAGCTAATTACATAGCAGACAGTCACCATTTTAAATTATGTTTCTATCAGTTTTTTCTAAGTATACTAAGCAATAAATAATCAGTATTCCAAGAAATACTAACAACTATTACAGAAATTCTATGCCTGCTAATTTTTTAGTTGCCGTAGAAATACATAATGCCGGTGAACTTTTCAAATAAAATCAAGTAGGAGTTGGTGCCATCAGATACTTCTGTGGCTGAATACTGAGCGTAAACACAAAACATATTTGAAATGTGTACGTTGTTGTCTCTCTTGCACACGTGATGCACGGATGCCCCCACAGACATTTGTGTGCACATACCTGCAACACGTTGAAGTTACAATGCGTTTTAAGTTTTCCTCCTAAACATGCAAAAATAACCTAAATTGCATTTGCAGACATTAAGAAAATAATAATATACCTATTTCTTTCTCCCTAACCACCTCCCCACCCACAACATGCATATACACATGCACAGGCACACAGTTCTCAAAGATAGAAAGTAATGAGAACTTCATCGCACTGGAAAGTTTTTGTGGGCAGGAGGAGTAGGCAGGTGAGGGACACCTCATAGTTTAAAAAACTAATGATTATGGCTTTTAGAACCACCACAGATATACATACAATTCTTGTAAGTCCAGCTTTAAATTGGACCATGTTTACAGATTAATTGTAGTCTAAATATTTTTCAGGGTTTATGAAATTGCATTTTATAGTTTCCAAAGGAAATATTTCCAGTGTTGGTTGAGTTATAAGATTATTATTTTTTTAAATGTTTATTTTTGAGAGAGAGAGAGACAGTGCACAAGCTGGGGAGGGGCAGAGAGAGAAGGAGACAACAGCAGAGATCCTGATGTGGGGGCTCAAACTCATGAACCGTGAGATCACGACCTGAGTCGAAGTTGATGCATAACCGACTGAGCCACCCAGGCAACCCAAAGTTATAAGATTATTTTAAACATTCTTTGTAACTCATAATTTTACAGTGCAGTATAACAGAATGGACAGATTGATTTGGTTTCCTTTTAAATAACCAAATGACTTAACCTCTTTGAAAAGTCTTGATTTTATCATCTGTGAGATGGCGGTAATATTGCAAGGTTTTCAGGATTGAATTTGATAATATGCTTGGGTCCTGAAGACTACTGTCAGGCTCAGTGGTTTGCTAGAAGGAATCACAGGGCTCAGAAAGCTGTTATACTCACAGTTATAGTTTATTATAGCAAAAGGGTACAGAATAAAATCAACAAATGGCAAAGGCTCATCGGGCAAAGTCCAGGAGATGGGCACAAGTTTGCAGGTGTCTTGTCAGTAGAGTCCTATGGACACACTTAATTTTCCCAGCAGTGATGTGGGACAGCACAGGCAAAGTGTTGCCAACCAGAGAAGCTCACCTGAGCCTGGGTGTTCAGGGTTTTTACGAGGGATCAGTTACAAAGGCATGTTGCACCTTTATGAATTGACCTCAGCTACTCAGAATCCAGCCTCCCAGAGCAAAAATGGTTTCACCACACATCACATTTGTTAGCATAAACTGCCTGAGCAAAGTGGTATTGCATGGCCCAAGACTTAGGGCATACAGAAGCACTCTTACCAGGCAGAATATTCTAAGGGCTCAGAGCTTATTTCCTTGGAACTGGCCCAGGGCCAGTCTTGAAGACAGGCCTTTCTTGGGAATGTGCAGGCTTTGAGCAACCAAGGCTTGCATTAACCCTTTCCTGCACATACACTGATGTGTCCAGCTCAGCACCTGTCAGAGCAGGCAGTACTTGATATCATTAGTTAAGCACTAGCCCAATTCCTGGAACCAGGACCTCAGGAGCAGGCAGAGTAAGGAAAAAAAAAATTGCCCCCGTTTTTTGGTAGGACAACTGCTCTGACTGGTTTGGAAATATAAAATTTTCTCCATTTCTCTACTATCATTGAATAACAATTTCTAATAAAAATTACATTAAATGTACATAAAAGTAAAAAATAGCAATAGCATATGTTTATTTTTATAATTGCATGCTATTTTTTTTCCCCAATAAATAACAAAGCATATGTTCACTCGTTTAATTGTGTGCTGGGTTTTTGTTTTTGTTTTTTTTTTTCAGTGTCACAAAGTGCAAGGCTAAACTTTTATCATTTTTAGAATCTAAAGGTTCTCCAGACTCACTTTTGGCCATTATCAGGTCACCACAGCATTCAGTGATAATGCTTTTCCTCTCCACTAGTCTAGATTCCTGATCTTCACCTACAGTTCTAGAATAGTTAGGATTTTTATTTATTTATTTATTTTGAGAGAGAGAGAGAGAGAGAGAGAGAGAGCAAACGCACGTGTGTGTACATTCACAAGTAGGGGAGGGGCAGAGAGTGGGAGAAGGAGAGAATCCCAAGTAGAGAATCCACACTCGGTGCTGAGCCCAACTCGGGGCTCGATCCCACGACTGAGATCATGACCTGAGCTGAAATCAACCATCAGACGCTTAGCTGACTGAGCCACCCAGGTGCCCCTAGAATAGTTAGGATTTTTTATCTAACCTGAAAAATTTTATGTTTTTGTTTATATTCCTTATTTGCTTACCCTTGTATTTTTTTTTTTCTCCATTCTTTACCTGAGTTGTGTAATACTGGAAATTAAGTAGTTTCTCTGGAAAGGCAGCTGAAATGTGTTTTAGGGCCACCACAAGAGCCTTTGTCTTGCAGGTACCTTGCAGTGTCCCAGTCTCCCTGATCCTTAGGAAGTCAGGGTATATTCTGATACATGCAGCAGTTTCTGCTGACTTTTCTTGCATTTTCTGACATGTAACAACCTTCTCTGTAGGGAAAAACCTTTTTCTGTTGTTGCTGTCGTTTTTATAGGGAACAACTTTTAATTTCACGGCTGCATCATCGCTTTGCCCAATAGGCAAGTGGTGGTTCCAGGGCTGAGTGACACAGGGTAACCATGAGATGAAGTGCAATAGTCTGTTGAGGGTCAAGCTCTCGCTTTTGCTGATGCTGGCAGATAAATGTCACAACTTCCTCCTACACAGCAGTTAGCTAAAAAGTTTCTTTCAATATATGTATGTATGTATACGTAAGTGAAAAGCATGAATTTTGTTATCAAGAAATAACTGAACAAAGGCTCACTAAACAACTGATACGGGATAAACAGATCCTAATTCTTGCTTCTAAGTTACTGTCACATTTTTGTCCCAAGGAAATTTCTCATTTATTCCACGGAAAGGGTAAATGAGAAGCCGTTGGAAGGAAAAGGTGGCTAAAGCAACTTTATACACTGGATTGCCTCAACATTTACATTTTTTTAAATGTGTATTTATTTTTGAGAGAGAGAGGGGGACATTGCTAGCGGGAGTGAGGGGCAGAGAGAAAGGGAGAGAAAATCTTAACAGGCTCCATGCTCAGCGAGGAGCCTGATGTGGGACTCAATCCCACGACTGTGAAATCATGACCTGGGTGGAAATCAAGAGTCAGATCCTTAACCAACTGAGTCACCCAGGGGTCCCAACAGCATTTACATTTTTAATTAAAGTATCTGGTTGATAATTTAAATTAATTTTAGGGGCGTCTGGCTGGCTCAGTTGGTTCAGCGTCTGACTTCGGCTTGGGTCATGATCTCACGGCCTGTGGGTTCGAGCCCCGTGTCGGGCTCTGTGCTGACAGTTTAGAGCCTGGAGCCTGCTTGAGATTCTGTGTCTTCTCATCTTTCTGCTCCTCTCCCATGTGCGCTCTCTCTCAAAAATAAATAAATATTAAAAAAAAGAAAAGTTAATGTTAAGCCGTGTTGTAAAGGGAAAGATCCTCAGATTCTCTGGGAGAAGGTGTTCGGGACCAGATATTTACCGTAGGCTCACCGCTCCTGCCTCCTTCCTTACCCTGCACCCGTGGTCTGTAGCCTTACTTTCTGTAGCCCCCTCCCCTCTACTTCACACCCCCTCCATGTTCTGTATAAGCTCCCAGTGTTTTATCTTTTTCCACAGTGACTCTCAGGGCTCTTGGAGTTGCTATGACACGTAAGGTGGGAAACAGTGTGGCTGAGCATAGAGGTCATCTGTGAACCAGCCGTGTTCCCTTTGCTCCTCCATTCACTCTGTGTGTGTCTGTCTTTGTGGAAGTCTGTGTACGATTTCTGTGGAGCAACTATTATCACAATTAAAGCATACCGCCTGGCAAATACATGAATTGATTTCCCCCACACCCCCCAGAAAACTTGCTTAAGTGCCGCACACTCAGAAAAGAAAAACACTGTTGTCTCATAAAGTATGTTTCACTTTCATGTGCCTTTCCTCTGCTAGAAACTAAGGCCGCCCTGCTTGAAGGGTTAGCCTCTCAGTAATGTGGGAGGCCATGTGTAAGAAGACAGAATTAGAAAATCAGATTTAAATTAAAAGAGTAAAATCTTCATCTGTCTGGCACAGATCCATCAGCTTTGTATGTTTTTATGACCTAAGGGCATGCCCGATTTTCATAAAAGCAATGCATTAGCATTTAAACAAACAAGCAAAAATTATTTTTGATACCCTACTTGAAAGGGTGCATGAATACTTTAAGTGTATTAAAAATTTCACAGATGGTTGAAATTGTATAAAATGCTGAGTTTTACCTTTTTTCATGCATTAAAACAGACCTTGTTTTCTTAATAATGAATTTACGTAGATACTTTCCCTAATAATAGGACATTAGTGAGTCTTAGTTCCAACTCAAAAGAATATGTATTTCCATAGGTATACTAGAACAATCAAATCTGTCTGATTCCATTAAAAATCCTACTTTTTCCTAAAATCTTAAAAGAACTTAATGTCTTAACTATTTCTTGTTTTATTAAAAACAATTGTTTTGGGGGGGGCGCCTGGGTGGCGCAGTCGGTTAAGCGTCCGACTTCAGCCAGGTCACGATCTCGCGGTCCGTGAGTTCGAGCCCCGCATCAGGCTCTGGGCTGATGGCTCGGAGCCTGGAGCCTGATTCCGATTCTGTGTCTCCCTCTCTCTCTGCCCCTCCCCCGTTCATGCTCTGTCTCTCTCTGTCCCAAAAATAAATAAAAAAAAAACGTTGAAAAAAAAAATTAAAAAAACAAAAAACAAAAAACAAAAAACAATTGTTTTAGGGGACGCCTGGGGGCTCAAGTTGTTTAAGTATCTGGCTTTTAGTTTCCTGTAGGCTCAGGTCATGATCCCCTGGTTTATGAGTTCAGGCCCCACAACGGGCTCTGTGCTGACAGTGCGGAGCCTGCTTGGGATTTTCTCTCTCTCCCCCTCCCTCTGCCCCTCACCCGCTTGTTCTAGCTCTTTCTCTCTCTCTCTCTCTCAAAATAAATAAATACATAAATAAACTTAAACAAACAAAAATGTTCCAGTGAAATACAATTGAGCAATTGAAATTTGTTTTCCCAATATCTACAAGCTTTTTTTTTTTTTTTCTTTTTGGCTTTAAGTGTGTTTGGCTTTGAATTCAGTTCTTCCATTCTTGAAGGTCTGTTGTGTCACTGATCTATGAGGCAAACGCCATTTAATCATCCTGGATGTGGGCGGACGGTGACTTTTAAGCATCTTTTATTTCTTGTCCCTAAAATGGTGAGGGGGGCGGGGGTTGGCTTTGGGAAGCTGGAAAAAAGCGATAGTGAACATTCCTCTTTGATCATCTATAGTAAGTTTATTATTCTTATAGCTTCAAATAGTCTGAGAGCTTCATATAAAACTTAATTTCAGTTTCAACTAGTTGTGAAGCACTTAACCCAAAATAAAAGTCTTTGATTTTTAAGTTGTAGAGGAGACTCCAGAATCAAAACAGAAGTTTCTTTCATCCTGAAGTTCTTTAGAGTCTGTGAGAAGGCCTGAGTGAAAAAGCAAACTGTTTAGTTTGGTCATTAAGGGGGAACTAATTAATTCAGTGGTTACTGTGATTGGAAACCAAATAACCGAGCTTGTTAGAATCATTTCTAAAATGGCACAGACTTTGTTCAGGGACGAGAGGGAATGTAAAGACATGGCTTTGTGACATACTTTGGTGGTTTAAACCTTTCTTTGTGTTTTGTTTTCTTCCGTGCTTGATTTCGTAGTTATTATTTCACATCCTCTGATTAGTGCTTTGGCTGCAAAGCAGTGTAACTGTTGCTCATGGTACCCTTGGTCATATGGGCAAATGGCAGTACTGATGGTGGGGTATTGCTGTTTGGTCAAGGCTGTGTAGTTAGAAACTTGTTTTCCCAAATATTCAGTACATCCTCCTCTTCTGCTGAGTGGAGAAACCTAGATGTGAGGTGAGGCTGATTGAATACACACCGGGGTGGGGCTAACATTTGATGTCAGCTTCTTTGCTTGTCAATTGTTCGTTGCCTTTAAATATGAACAGAAAGGGTTACCACCAAGAATATGAAAGTAACATTTGCTAAGCTAAATTTTAATGAAATCATTTTGGCTTATTTATAGTCACTTAACATTTTCAGTTCATGTGTTAATATTAATTCTACTTACTGGAGAGAAAGTACAGAAAATGTTATTCAGTCTGATAACCACCTTGTTACTAGAGAAATGTAGAAGTTTGGCATTTTAAATATCGGATGTTTTAAGTTAAAAAAAATTGCCAGTGTCCTGTAGCACGGAGAGATAAATCTGTGCCTGCTTGTGTCCCTTTAATCTTTCCCTTATAAAATTAAGCCTAGAGGCCTTATACTATTTTAAATTTTCAAAATTAGGTCACATAAATGTTGTGTCAGACTTCCAATTCATAAGTAGTATTCTTACGAATAGGAATATAGGATATATTTATATCCTAATTGCTTAACTGTGGACCAGAGGTGAACTTAGAATGATGATGATGTTTTCAAATGTTAGTAAACTGTTTTTCTGTGATCTCATATACAAGTGTGATGGCTCCCCGCCCCCCCCCCCCCCCCCCCCAGCTAATATTAGAACATATGGTCTGATACATGTGAGTACATATTTGGGGAAGGCAGGACAGAAATCAGGATTGACCTGGAAAAGACTTGGTCCCAGTATTTGTGGATTAGGAGGGGGAGGGACCAAAAAGGAACTGGAAAAGCAGTGACCAGTAGACCGAAAGGTTTAGCAGCAGAACTGGGGTAGCGGGGCAGGGGCAGGGATTTCTCCTAAAAGGTTGAGGAGAGTTCCTGTGGTCACTCCCTGCTGCAGGGCTCAGACTGAGAGCCATCCACCTAGGAAATGATTTAAACACCCTGTTTCTAGCTGGAAGGTGAATGCTTTATTTACTTTGAGGAAGATGTTTGACCCCTCAGTAGATTCCATCAATTTCAGATGTAGTGTAAATACATTTTCCCTTTGGCTATTTTACAAGGACATTGAGGATTAATTGTATTTAAAAGAAAGTAGCTCTTGAACTCCGGTATGGAACTCCCAGGAGATGAGGAGCTGTTTATCATTTTCTCCTCATTCATTCTTTATTCATTCATTTAACAAATATTTGTTGAATACCAATTACACTGAAGACACTATAACAGGTGCCCTAAATGGGAATACAAAGATGAATGATTAGGGTGACTTCTGCCCTCTTTATATTATGTGTTCATATTTTATTTTTAAAATTCCCAATATGTGTAATTGTGCTAGGATATAACATTGCCAATCTCAGCAATAGTTGATCTTTGACCAATATCACTGACATATATATTTACTTTGTAAGTTCATTTTTCCTTTCCAATTTTAGAACTACTCTAACTTCTACTGTAAAAGATGTATAACATAACTTCATGTTTTTTTCCTAAATTATAATCCGTGCTATAAGAACTGTTTTTTCTTATTTAAAAAAAAACACAAGTAATACTAGTAAACAAACAAGAAAAACAGCTCCTTACACTTTACTTCTTCCATTTAAGATACATCTATCATATTTTTATTTATTTATTTTTACATGTGTCTTATTTTACATAGCACACCTAGAATCATTTGTTACTTAATGAAAATATTACTAGGTAGAGGCTTAAAAAAGTTTCTAATATTTATATTCTTTTTAAAAAATTTTTAAAGTTTATTTATTTTGAGAGAGAGAGAGAGAGAGAGCCGGGGAGGGGCAGAGAGAGTGCGAGAGAGATAATCTCAAGCAGGCTCAGCACTAGCAGTGCAGAGCCTGATGGGAGACTTGAACTCACGAAATGTGAGATCATGGCTTGAGCTGAAATCAAGAGTCAGACGCTAAACCAAATGAGCCACCCAGGTACCTCTCTAATATTTATATTCTTTAACTAGCATTACAAAGCATGTGTTAATCCATAGTTTGAATTAAAATATGTTAATTATCAGGGACATGAACTTAAGATATTTCCAATGAATATTGATAGGATGTTCTAGTACAAGCATGCATGCTTTTTTTGGGAAGGCTAGTGAAGATTTCCTAGCTTAGGTGATATTTATTTATTTATTTATTTATTTATTTATTTATTTATGAGAGAGGGGCAGGGGCAGAGGAAGAGAGAGTCTTAAGCAGGCCCCACGCCTGTACTCCAGAGTCCTGATCGTGGGGCTTGATCTCATAAGAGTGAGATCATGACCTGAGCTGAAATCCAGATTTGGACACTTAACTGACTCAGCCACCCAGGAGTCCTTTAGGTGACTTGTTAGCTGGTTGGTTCTTGAAGTTCATTGAATAATGAGTGAACAGTTTTGACTACCAGCCTGAAAATGTTAATCTTTAATTTCAATCAGAGCAAGTGAAAGCAGATAAATTAATAATGTGTGCCCGATTCTCTATTTTGGGTTTGAAAAGAAATAAAGACTCTACCTCCTAAATTAGGATAGAAGGGAGGAGTATTTCTCTCCTTGATTATTTCTCAATTTGGAATTGTGTTTTTGGAAAAGGAAAATAGTAGTGCTGATGTCAGTAGCCTTTGTCACTGCCAAATGACGTAGATAACGTCGATGTTTTGGACTAGTTGTATAAAACCATAATTAAGCGTGTAGTCTCAGATGAATATCTGTAAAGATGTACGAATGCTGAGCTAACATGAAAATTATGGGTTGGAAAAACGGTGCATTGAGAATAATAAGTGGTAACTAAAGTTATATATATATATATATATTCATTGATTCTGTTTCTCTTCAGTTTACATAATGTCATAAAACTGATAAAGTGCCTAAGTGTAAACTTGACAGAGAACCAGCATCCAACTGCTGCTTAAATCACATGAGCCTGTCAGAAACGTTATGACAGTATTTTAGGGATAACTTACTGTTATTTGTGAACCACGGTCAGGAGTGACTTCTAGGACTCATTTGACTTCATCTTTATAGCATAGACTTTTAAAAATGATTATATCCGTATGGCCGCTTTGAAAGCCAGTTTAGTAAGTGTCACAAATGGCAGATATTTCTCTTCCTGCCTGCTGTTCCTTCCCCAGAAGCAGGGTATGGGATGAGGTCTCTTTGTAGGTGGTGTGCTTGCTGGTCAATCCGGGGACTCGTGGTTCTTTTGCATTTCCATCCAGTGAAGATCAAATCTTAGCATTTCTGTTGCTTCAGCTGGTCCATTTATAACAATTGCTCCAGACTAGTTATCTGTATGTTTCTTTTTCAGGAATGCAGGTTTTCTGATATTCCTAATCATTCTTTTTGTATTTAAAAATGTTTTTAGTTGATTAAAGAATGGGGATCAGCAATCCAGGAATTCCGGAATGCACAGCAGTCTTTCAGGGCATGGAGCACCACAGGAGAGCTGTTTGTCTTGAAATCTGTGTGTGTCAGGATGCGTTTATTTGCTAATGACAAAATACTCAACTCAGATTGGCTGAAATAAAAAAGAATTTTCTTGTTTATGTAGCTCTAGATTGGGTGGTAAACTGGGTTTCCGAGTTGACTGGATTAGGGCTTAACAGTGTCTTCAACAACTTGGTTTCTATCCAGAGGTCGACTCTTGCCTTCCATGTCGGCTAGTATCCCTTCCTCGTGGGATTGCGAGACAGCTGCTGAAAACTCCAGTGCTTTTTCCTCTTCCATATCCAGAGAGGGGAAATGCTTTCAAAAGCTGATTATTTTAGTCCTCAATTCCATTCCCATTGCTAGAGTCAGGGGTAAAATTAGCTGTCCTCAAATTAGCTACCCTGAGGAAGATAGGATATGATGATGAATAATAGGAACATTTCTAAGAAAAAGGGATTAGATGTTGGTGTGACAACCCCGAAGTCTGCCGGAGAGAGTTTTTCCACCTCCATTTCACAGTTTATTTTTCTGTTGGGCCTTGGAAAATCTAGGGAGCAGTTGGACTTATCTTAGGCAAATAAGTGTACTGTGTGATGTGAGGATAGGCCAGTCTGACACACAGCGTCTGTAGCACAAATGAAATACCCTCCTGGATTTGAGTGTGCCGAGGGGAGACTTCTGTAACCACTATTTTTGCCATGAGCCCCAAAGAACCCTGTTGAGAGTGCATTACATAAGAAGAGGCCTCAGGAGATAGAGATTTACTGGGAAATAGATCAGAACATGTCATAATGATTCACCCCATTCCTGTGCAGGTGGTAGAGATCGTGTGTAAATATTTTATTCTTTTAGATAATCTTCCACAATTCATTTGAACTTGATGTGATTGCAAACCCACATAATGTGACATAAAGTATGTATTAATACTTTCAACCAATAATGATAGGAATAAATATCAGGTAATTCTCACCTCTCTATAAAATGTAATTATGAAAGTTCTCAATTAATATTTATATAACGCCTAGAAGTTAATTCTAGCTTTATTCTTCAAGTACTCATCAAGTGACATTTAAATTCTTTACAGAATTAAAACCATTATATATGATGTGTGACTAAATACATTTTATTCCTTTTATTATAGCCTTGTCAGTTAAGAAAATTAAGAACATCATGGTACATTACTGGTTGAGCTATGGTCCAAGAAAATTATCAAGAACAAGAAAATGATCACATTGGTATTCTTGATCTCAGACAAATATCATTCAGAGCTGCTTCCTTGTTTGGGCCAAAGGAATTGGGTTGGGTTTGGGAAGATGTTTAGATAGGAATAATTTTTTCTTGCTGAGTTCTTCAAGGTACGCTACATTGTTCCTTTGGGCTAACCTACTGTTTGACCCTCTGGCCTTCTAGGGAAGAGATTCTTTAGTGTACTAGATACCCGAGATCAGATTTCCTAGGAGGCTGACTTGCTTGAAACTTTAAGCTGGCGACTCTTGTCATTTTTCCCACCCTATCCACTCCTGTCAGCCATCAATCACAGCATTTGATATTCTTGGTCAATATGAAAGTTTTCTACTTTCAGTGAGCATAGCCTTCTTATGTTGCAGCAACCAAATACTTGTGAAATATGAACCACTTAATTCTGCCAAGATTTATTTTCCTGTTACTCTCTATGTTCATCTTTGGCTCATGGAAGCTCCATATCATTACCTGGGGAGCCAGAAGAGCTCCTTCTTGCATTGCATTATCTGGAAATACACCCTGCTTATTGTACATTTCAGGTAAAGAAAGAACCTGGAGAATTCTACATGGGCCTTTCATTAACTCTACCTAGAAGTGATACACATCACTTCCATTGCATATCATGGCTCACATTAATCATGTAGACCTACCCACCTATAATGGTTACAGTGAAGAGAAGCAAAAGGAATATTGGTGAACATTGCTGTACCTGTTGTATTTTTCTATGACCTAGAAAATGTTGTAATTTCTGCATACTTGGTGAGGTTCCTGGGGACTAATTTATCCCTTCACCTCCTGCCTCACTTGGTAAAAAGGTCTCTTGGAGTCCATAGACCTAGATAATTCCTAAATGAGGCATATGTCCCACCATGCACCTGGATTGTAGTTACTTCTTATTGGAAGATTCTTTTGGAAACGTTCTAGCCAGTGGCTGCTGGTGCAGACTCAATAAGGCTCATCAGTTTCTAGCCGATTGGACTTGCCCTGAGGTCATCTTCTCCTTATAGTCTCACGCCCTTTTGCTTTATAGTTGGGAGCTGGGGCCAGTGAATTATGTGTGATGATGGCAAAAAGATAAAAGAATTTTCATTTGATGCCTTCCAATCTTTCAGAAGGTAGAGGTAGAGGAAGAGAAATTAAGAAGGTTGGAATGGTTACTGTGAAGACGTGTGGAGAAGGGAAGAGAGATCCCCACTGCTTTCTTTTCCATCCTTTGGCTTTTGTAAAGCTGACTGTTTTTGCTGTACCCCCTTTTTCCCCCTTTTGCTGGTCTCTACCAAATGCCTGGTTATTCTCTCTTATTTACTGAGGACTTTGACACACGGTTTGCCCCTTTCCTGTCAACTCCATATTCAGCCAGCACATGAGTGACTCCAAGGATCCGTATCTATGATCTACTTGATATCCACAGGTCTCTTAATTCTTTGATGATCTCCACACTGGTATTTTCAAATCCTCCCCGTGTTAGCCACCTACTTCATGGTCACACTCTGGAACTGCTTAGCCTCTGGTGTATTTAACCCACACACCTCATTCTCTGATATTGTCAGTGTTCCATCTTTCCTGCTCTCATATTATTACTACCCCTTAATTGAGACCTTTGATCTCATGGTCCACTTAGTTTCTAGTAACTTCCTCCTAATTCCTCCCTTCCCTTTATAGCCATGTTTCATTTCCAAAGACACATTTGGCAATATCCTCTCCTCTTTTTATGTTTCTGTGGGAAACTACATCTAGCTAAACTACTTCTAAAGACTGATCTACCTCCTCATTCCACTCCTGTGCCTGGGCTGGTTAACATTTCTTCAGGTAGATGGGGCGCCGGGGTGGCTCAGTCGGTTAAGCATCTGACATCGGCTCAGGTCATGATCTCACAGTTCTTGGGTTCAAGCCCCACATCGGGCTCTGTGCTGACCAGCCCAGCCTGCTTCGGATTCTGTGTCTCCCTCTCTCCCTCCCGTCCTGCTCACGCTCTGTCTCTCAAAACTGAATAAATGTTAAACAAAACAAAAGAAAACATTTCTTCAGGTAGAGACTCAGGAGCGACCACTAACGTGCAATCTCTGACCTCAGTGGGCCCTCACAAATCAAGTATTGCATAAATCGTAGAAAGAATGGGGAATAGTGAGAAACAAGCACGGTCTGTTTTCCTGTTTTCCATAGTAGTTCCTCTTCCTCTTTTTACTACTCTTCTCAAAACTCTTTTTCCTCCACCTCTTCCAGAACACATTCCATCAAACTTCACATTAAAATCAATAACCAAAAGGGAGCAGTACTTTTTACTTATTTATTGCCAGGTGTCTACAACCCCACTGTGCTCTTGAGCATCCGTTCCTCCCATTGGAAGAAGCCTGTGGCTAATATGCCAGTGCCCCCCCACCCCCGTCCCCAGTTGTGCTCTGGAACACACCCATTCCATGACTTATCCCTCTTTCACTCATCTTCTCAGTGGCTTGTGTCAACTTAAAAAAAAAAAAAAAAAAAAAAGTTTAAAACAAGTTTACAAAGAAAACCTCCCTTCCAATTCTGTTTTTGCTCCTGGCTTCCTCCCACCCAAAGCCAGTTTTCTGATGGAAGTGTTTGTGTTCTTTTCTTTACATCCTCAGCTTGTCTCCTCACCCTAACAGCAGTCTATATTGGTGGCAGCTATTACTTGACTGGTGCAGCTATGGCCTTCCACAAGATTAATCATGCCTTCCATTTGGAAATGTTCTCCTGTCCAGGCCTCGGTGATGAACCCCCCGTTGTGCCCCATGTCTCTGACTTCTGCATCCTGCTAGGGACTCTTCTTCCTGTTTCCATTCCATAAATGTCAGCGTAACTGAATGTTTCCCGCCTGTTCTCCCACCTTTGTCCACTCCAGACATTCTGGGAAATCTCCATTAACCCCCTTGCATTCGGTTAATCTCTGTATTTTCGTGTCCCACATCTCCCAAATCCTTGACTCTTTGTTTTTAAACACTATGATCTGTTTTTCAGCCCAGATCTCTCTTGTGTATATCCCCCTCTCACAACTTGGACATTTTAAGAATCTCCACGCTAAGTATATAAAAAATGAATCTCCTCTTCCACTCCCTCCCAAGTCCTTATGCCATTGATTGACTCCACTTCTTGCCCATATTTTCCCATGTGAAAAACTTGGGTGCCATCCAAGATGCCTTTGTCTTCCATACACCCTCCATATATAATTAATCACCATATTCATACTGATTTTTAACTCCTTAGTATCTGTCAAATGGCTGATATTGAATGGCTAGTACTTTCCACCACAACTCCTCTACCTTAGCTGTGACCACTGCCCACAGTTCTTACTTTCATCATTCCAAAAGCCTTTTCCAAATCCAGTCTTGCTTTATTCCATTCCATTCCATTGCACCCACAGCAAAATAATCTTTCTTAGGTATATATCTGATCATATTACTTCCTCCTCCTAAAGCCCTTTCTAATTTCTCCACTGACCACAGAGTGAAATCTAAACTCTTCATCATGGTATTTATTTATTATTATTTTTTTAATGTTTATTTTTGAGTGAGAGAGAGAGAGTGAGCAGGGGAGGGGCAGAGAGAGAGAGAGAGAGAGAGAGAGAGTGAGTGGGGGAGACACAGAATCTGAAACAGGCTCCAGGCTGTGAGCTGTCAGCACAAAGCCCGACACAGGGCTTGAACTCAGGAACAGCTAGATCATAACCTGAGCTGAAGTCAGATGTTTAACTGACTGAGCCACCCAGGAGCCCCTCCTTGTCATGGTATTTAAAAGCCCCTTTGTGAGCAGGCATCGGTTGACCCTCCTGGCCATAACTCCCTAGTCCCTACCACTTTACTTATTTTTGATAGTTATTTTTATTTTGCATCTTTTATTTTATTTTCCTGTTTGCTTTGATTTCAATTTAGGTGTCATTTCCTCCAAGAAGTTTTCCCTGAGGCACTCAGAATTAGATTATATGTCTCTCCTAGATGATACTCTGCCACATGGGGATAGTGATCACATAATTAAAATTCTCTGTTTATGACTCTATCTTTACATTCCTTAAGGGCAGGAATAGTTTCTTTTTCACCAAGCACAGTGCCCGAGTTAAAGTAGATAATGAAAACTTTTCATTGAAGGAATGAATGCTGTTGGGACATAATTAGACAGGCCTATTGATGGGAAATTCTCTTGGTTGCTTTTTCTTACTTCCATAGGATGGTAAAAATTAATACTCTTTACCCTCTAATTATTTGACTAAATCTTAATTACCTTTCAAGATTCAGCTTACCTAGTCACACCTGATCAGTCGTCACCCTGTCTTAAAGGCACTTACTTTGTACTCATGTGGTACCCTGTGCTTGTTTGTTTTAGCACTTAAAACAATGATATATAATTACTGGTTTTTTCTGCCTGTATTTCCTTCTTTAAATTCTTTGAAGCAACAGTTTGAAGTTTTTTTAATGTTTATTTATTTTTGGGAGACACACACACACACACACACACACACACACAGAGAACAAGAGTGGGGGAGGGGCAGAGAGAAAGGGAGACACAGAATCTGAAGCAGGCTCCAGGCTCTGAGCTGTCAGCTTAGAACCTGACGTGGGTCTCGAACCCACTGACTGAGCCGAAGTCCGACATTTAACTGACTGACCCACCCAGGTGCCCCTGAAGCAACACTTTATATTGTTCTTGCCTGTGTCTCTAAATGACTGGCCCAGGAAAAGGGTAGCTCTTAAAATTTTTATTGTAAGGGTATTGGAGACCGCTGTTAGGAGTTTTTCACTTAAATTAAACCTAGGAGTTCTCAAGATGATTACCAAACTAAAATGCCATTGGCAGATTTTCAGCCAAATCATCGGTTGATAATAAATGAAAGAGGTATTTAAAAATTGTTTTCGTAGCCTTTAATTGTTTATCACAACTGACCGTAGATGCTACTACCAGTGGCCTGTCTCAAATAAAGTGTGAATAAGCACAGGAAGTAGCTATTATGGCCTCGGTGTTTTCTCATCTTTTATTAATTCAACACTACAGTTGACAGTATCCCCCAGGCATAGAATGGATTACATGTAGCCAGCATTTTGAATCTGAGCCTTTTTCTGAAGCCATTAGGAAATTAAGTCTGTCCAGGTGTTCTGATTGTTTTGACGGTCTCAGGAGGTCAGAACCGCTCTCGGGATAGAACATAACTACATTTATAGAAGAACATGTTCAGAGTCTGAAGTGATATGATAGAATTCTAAGCTTGTTTGTTTTGTTATGTTCACATCTATATTGCCCATGATTTTAGAGTTATGCCGTACTTACTCTAAAAACTTGACCATGCAGAAAGGTATGAAAAGGAAAGAAAAATTGCTTATAATCTCTGCACCCAAAGTTAATGTGTTAGCAGTTTGATATATCTCCTTTCAACTTTTTTTTTCTGTACCCATACCATGCGGCGCACATGGGTGCAAGTTGCTCCTCTCATTCTCATCTTTAATTATAAGGAAGGAATATCCTAAATTCTGAAGTGGTATTTTGCAAGTAGCCTTTTTTCATAATAACCTAAATCACTGTTTATAACCATTTATTTACCATACTTTGTTTGAGGCAACATTTTTGTTGCTTTCAGTAGCCTGCTGTGAACAAGGATCCTTGGACTTCTATTTTCTTGCACTTGTCGCTTTCCTCATAATATATTCCTAGAGTGAAAATTCTGAGTCTTTTGATGCATGTTGTGAAATTGCCCTCATGAATGTGACACCAATTTACACGCCTGGCAGCACTCTCATGACTTAGCTCATGCAGCATGCTCGAATTCATTTTTGGTTTTGCCAGTTACACACACACACACACACACACACACACGCAGTTGAATCTCATTATAATTTTAATTTACATTTATTTGATAGTAAATATATTTTCTTTAAAAGATTTTTTTTTAATGTTCATTTATTTATTTTGAGAGAGAGAGCATGAGCAGGGGAAGGGCAGAGAGATAGAGGGAGAGAGAGAATTCCAAGCAGGGTCTATGCTGTCATCAGATGCTTAACTGACTGAACCCCCCAGGCGTCCCAATGGTGAATATATTTTCATGTTTAGTTTATTCTGCTAGGTTTGATCAAAGTCCACTTGAAGGGTCTCAGAACCGCATTTCCGGTGGAGGGATTTTAGCTCTGCTTATAGAAATTTTGTGTCCTTGAGGCATTTCCTCAGGGTGGCTTCAGGAACCTTATTAACTATGAGTATGACAGTACGGCTTGAGATTATCTCCTTCTAGAAACTGGGACCATGTTGACCTGGTTATATAGACTCTCTAGAATAATCAGCTCCCTAGTGTAGAAATGTAACATCTTGACAATACTGAACTGTCAGTGTCGGGCAGGCCTGAGATTTATGTGTGACCGTGCAGTGCCTGCAATGCTTAGAAAATGAAAAAAGTCACAACCGAGTCCAGGTTCATGTTCAGTCATTCAGACCTCTTGAAGTATTAACGTAGGTTGTAAATGACTATTGGAGTGTGACTAGTTTAGCTAATTGGATATTTATTGGACACACTTCATAAAAGCAAATGGATAGATTCTGTAATCTGTTCTAGTAATATGCACTAATTAATTAATGATTACTATTGTCAATAAAAAAGCAAAATATTTCAATAAGCTTTTCTTTTATGGCTCTTTTAAAAAATGTGGTCACTTTTTTCCTTTGTTAGTGTTCAATTTTGTTTTTAATTTTTGTATCCTTGCTTCATTGTAGAGTTCAGAAATGGATTATTTTCTAAACTCTTCCTAATAATAAATTATTTTGATTTAAGAATTACTCAGCAGATATGGGATCATTATTCTCAGAAGGACTGAAAGTTGATTTACTTTTGAATATGCAAAATTCAGGCTTTAGTGTACTTGAGCAATATTTTTGTGATTTAAAGCTGCTATGAGAAATATAAATTTCAGAAATTTTCACTTGGGTGAATTCTAAATTATTCCCTACCATGACATTATTTTGATATATTTCAGCTGAATATACTGTTTATTTTTGAACAAAGACATGATTCAGGTGAAAGAAATGCATGCTGTTTATTGTTACGAATTATGTAGATCTTATAAACTCAGTCTGTACATCAGTACTTAGAAGACATAATTTGATGCTTACACAGAGGAGATGGAAGATTTTGTTTTAAATGAGGATAAAGAAAAAGTTACTTTGAATTAATTTCACACAGATAATGTAGCAAAGGAATGAGTAGAATCAAACTATACCATGGCTCCTTCTGTGGGTTAATCTTTTATTACTTTATAGTCATCATTTGAGCTGCCTTACAGAAATAATACAAAAATTAAATTGGAATTCTTTTAAACTTTATGGTCTGAAAGCTGAAAAGTTTTAAGGTTAGTTTAAACTTGCATAACTGAAAAATTGTCCCAAATTTTAAATTCAATTTGGGCATGCAAGGTACCATATTTTAATGTATGTGGAACACCATCCTTAAATTTCTTGAATGATTAGCCCATAAGCTTCAATTTGAAAGGATGAAAACCGGAAGGCAGCTCTGATTATATTATCTAAAAACAAAGTAGCAATTCTTTCTACCCATTAGCTATTTCCCTTTCTCTTTCCCCCTGAAATAATGTTATATGCTTATTTCTCATTTACTCATTAACCCTTTGTTATTTGTCCTCTGCCCTCACTTACCTGTCTCCTTCTTTGTGTCTTCTTTATGTAAAATGTTTTTCCTCTTGATTTTACAACATTACTCCTAGTTTGTTTGTTTGTTTGTTTGTTTGTTTCTTTAATCACTTCTCAGGCTTCAGCATTTCTACATTTATACTTCATCTGCTTGCCCCTTTCATAATTGACTCTGTATCTGTTGCAGTTCCATATACTTTTGCAAACTTAGTTGCCTATCTGCCCCGGAGGAGTCAACGTTCTTATCTCTGTGCTCTTGGATTTACTGCTCTGGCCTTGGGAGTTCTTATTCTCACTTATAATAGTGACGCCCAGTTTGCCACTACAACTGTCACTCAGATAGGACATTAAAAAGAATGGGTCATCTCCTTCTGAGTCAAAAACTGAAGGGTTTTTGGAAAGCTATTAAACAAGATGGCAGAATCTTATCTGGAAATCCTCTCTTTTATTTGAAATCCTGGCCAACAGTATCTGAAAGAAGAAAATCAGTACTTTAAGTCACGGTGTTAGTAAATTAAAAAGACTTATTCTAGAAAAAGTTAAAAACCGAAATTTTCTTCGTGAACATGTTGGTGGTTATAGATGTTGGTGGATACTCAGAGCTGTATCTTTTAAGTAAATATTCTCGTTTGTTACCGGTAATGTAGTTTAGTGTACGGCTTATTAACTATAACTAATTTTACTAATAAGGAAAATAATCACTGTGTGGGATCACTGGCACTGCTTTTCTTTTTTTTTTAATCTCCTTTGTATGCTTCTGGTCACTGCTTTAAGTATCACACAGAAAAACCCCTCTGTTTCTCTCCCTCTCTCTCCCTCTCTTTCTCATAATTAGGTTAATTCTACTAGAGTTTTCTCAGTGCATTGAAACTGCAGTTTCACATATTTGTGTGTGATTATTTGATCAAAATTTAATTTCTTTGTCTGGACCATGAATCTACAAGGGGCTTTGGGGTCATGTTTGCCTCAACTTTCCCAGGGCAGCATAATGCCTGGTACACAGTAGGTGCCCAGTGGCTCTTTCTTAGTTATTTATGTCAGTTACTTATTTCTCAATAATTGAAGGAGTTAGTGCTTCATGATTAAATTAGAGATTTAGATCAGAAAACCTCTGAGAACAAAATGTATAAATGTGTAAATGGCCAATTGATTTACTCATCCGCCACTCCAGCAGACACAGGCACCAGGGAAACAAAGATGAATTCAACATGACTCCTGCACTTTAGGTGTCTATACTAATCTAAAAGCTTCTCCTATATAGAGGGCTTTCTGGGAATCCTAGAATGTCTATGAGCATTATAACTGAAATACTATGAAATGAATTACCTTCTAGAAGGTTGTTCATATCTCCTTTTTATTCCTTAGCATCTTTTCACTTAAAAAAAATTTTTTTTTAGTGTTCATTTATTTTTGAGAGAGAGAGAGAGAGACAGAGCATGAGCGGGGTAGGGGCAGAGAGGGAGACACAGAATCCGAAGCAGGCTCCAGGCTCTAAGCTGTCCGCACAGAGCCCAACGCGGGGCTCAAACTCACGAACGTGAGATCATGATCTGAGCTGAAGTCGGATACCCAACTGACTGAGCCACCCAGGCACCCCAGCATCTTTTTGCTTCTTATCACTGTGATAAAATGACCGTTTGCCTTAGATGAAGCCAAAATTATACCTGAGAGTTTTGGGGCACCTGGGTGGCTCAGTCGGTTAAGCATCTGATTCTCGATTTCATTTCAGGTCATGATCTCTTGGTTCATGCGTTCAGGCCCCACATTGGGCTCTGTGCTGACATTGCAGAGCCTACTTGGGATTCTCTCTCCCTCTCTCTCTGCCCGTCCCCTGCTCACATGTGTGCACCCTCACGCCCACGTGCTTTCACTCTCTCAAAAATAAGTAAACTTTAAAAATTATACCTGAGAGTTTTACATGCAGGAGAATCTCACTAGAAATGAGATTCCTCCCCCTACAGCACAATGGAGGACAGGAAAGAGGCCAGAGACCATTTCTCAAAGACCATTCCATCAGCCTCTTATCCTGATGAGATTTTTGCTTTACCCTCTTCCTCTCAGAATGGAAGGAAAAGCCATTAGAGGAGATAAAAAGGAAGCAAAAAAAAAAAAAAAAAAACAAAACTTGAAAAGAAGCCATGGGGTCAGGGGTTCTTTGAAAGGACTTAGGGAAGGACAAAGAAGACTAGGTGATATGTAAGATGTGCTAGCTCGGGTGATCGTCAGCTTCTATCTAGTAAGTCAAAAACGTACCAAGTGAATCTACTCAAGACATTTCCTCCTGCTAGGAAGACAGAAAAAGATTTTACTTAGTTTCACAGAAAAAAAAAAAAGTTTCTTTGAAAAGAGTCTTCCAACTTCGCCTCCTTGGAACTATAGTGGAAAGGTTTTTCCACATCCCTGTGTTCAAGAAATGAGGACACTGTGGTGTCATTGGATCCTGTGTGTGTTTCTGGAAGCGGGTGATTAACCTACTCTAGAACCATGATCATGTCAGTTCCATAGAGTCATGTCAGTTTTATTCTTTGCTGACTGTACTCTTGCCCGTAACATGGCAGGACATGAGTAGTGTTGCGTAAGTATGTGTTAAATGGCTGACCAAAAGAATGAAAGATTGAGAAGGGCCTACAGTGCCGAAACATGGGAAGGATCGGTTGTTGACCCTTTGGATCCCTCCCTGGCCAAGCCCATTACCTAAAGAACATGGATCTTGGCAGGATTGGAATCTTAAGAAAATATCACTGTACCAATGGTTTATTAAGACTTTACCAATTTCAGAGTGTCTGTTTATACATTTTCCATATAATCATTTCCATAGCTGCCTCCCAGTTTCCTAGTGGACTTGAGCACAAGGTTAAAAAGGTGTTTGGATCGGAGAAAGCATATGTTTACCCTCTTCATTAAGACATCAGCACCTGCTCAGGATTTCTCCTAAATTTGGTCCTAGGGAGACCCTTGTAGGTCAGCCAAATTACTTATACTTCCATTTCCACTGTCAATACGACAAAAAACCAAGTGTGCTTTGCACTAAATCTTAAACTGGAGTGTTGTAGGAACCACTTGAACATCTGTTGAATGTAGGTTCAGATTCAGTAGGTCTGAGGTGGGCTAAGATGTGATATTAAACAATCTTCTAGGTGAACAGATGCTGCTGGACTGTGTAGGGACCATATTCTGAGTAGTGGCAAGTTGCTTAGGGCACTTTTGATGCCCCTTGTCTTTCTCTGGCTGATAACATTCTTGATAGGGTAACGTCACTGAGTTAAAGTGAGTGAAAATACCGTAAAGAGACATCAATGGCTTATGGAACCTCTCTTCATTGAAATTTAGTGAATTAAACCAGACTAAATTTCTGAAACCAGACATTTCTGAAAGTCTAGCTGTAGGCACTCTGGTGAGAAAAATGAGGCTTTCAGATGTGGTTACTGGTTTAAGGTCAAAAAAATGAACTAAGTCTTAAATCATCAGCATATGTCCTCTTTCTGCTCTACCAAGGGCCAGATGTGCTGGAATCAGCTTCCAGAAAAAAAGAATTACACTGGTTTAGGAGTGAAAAAAGCTGATATTTTTTTATCTTTTGCCACCATGCTGAAAAAAAATCTTTATATAGTTCCCCTCTTTAGAATTCTTTAAACGGTAAAGCTTCTCCACAGTGAAAACCAAGTTCTATCAAACTATTGATTATTCTGTAGATTACTTCGTTCAGAGTTGGTAGATAAGTTTGCACATAAAAAACTTTTTTCCTTGGGAGGCCTGTGGTTTCCAAACATAAAGTTTTTTTTTTTTTTTTTTTGCTTTTCTGTAACGCGGTGAAATTAAGAGACTTAATTTGATCAACTGCAAGGAAATAAAACATAACATGACCTAAATTTACTAAACAATGCTTTAAGGCAAGTATTTAAATTAGCAAGAATTGGAATATATGTTTGTTTTTCTCCCATTTTAGCAGTGTTTGTAATCTCTTGAGTGTTGCTCATACTTAGTAACTGAATATTTGTGTCAGGACATCATTTCTCAAAATTGTATTTCCCCCCTGTGGATACAATATTAAATTCATGTAGTAATGCTAATTCACTACTGTTTCATAAACTTCCATGTCCTTTTTTAATCTGGCAAAAGCCTTCTCTGAGGATAACCATTACCCTCTAGCAGTTCTCACTCTCATGCTTGAAGTCGTTACTAGACAATCCTCCGAATAGTACTCCAAACCCATCTAAGTATCATTTAAACATTTTTTTTAATGGCATTGGAGTTTCTGAATTTCTGTATCTATGAGACAGTGGAAATTCCCCAGAATATGCAATGGAGAAGTTTTTACAGTTTAATTCATATCCAAGTCTGACATTGTTTGAATACCCTCATTCTCATTTTAAATGTGATTTATTTTTACTGACTGACATGGATGCAAGTCACAGATTGTAACTTTTGGAGTTCAGTTGACTCTAGCCTCTGTTGTTATCCCTTTTCTCATCTATTTTTTCCCTCAGTAGAAAGGGAAAGATAGAAAGATAGAAAGTGTTTTATATAATTATCTTTAATAGTGGATGCAGTTAATGGTAGTGGCTCCAAGGATGAGGATAAGTGGATGAACTGAAGTGAATCTCAGTGACAGAACAGTGGGATTGATGTTGATAGTAGGTGTTGATTGGATGTGAGAGGTGTGGACTGGGGGAAGCCATTCAAATACACTCCTAAGGGTAGTGATTTGCTTATTTGGGGATAAAGCCTTTAGTTTTTCTAACAAAAAGACTACACTTTTTATCTCAGTCCTTTTTATAAATACTTATTTGCTTTTCTTTGGCATAGTTTCCATGAGTGGCATATATCATGACATTCTGATTATGTGATTCCACTTACAGCTTGAATAATCAGATTTGAAGTGACTGGCTACTACAGTTGGGTTTTTTGAAATCTGGAAAATTTGTAAGGTCACTAAAGTGATAGAAGTTTGCTTGGAAAGACCATCTAAAGCACATGTTGATTAGTGACTGCAGAATAAACTGTTTACTCTTCTGCAGTATGCGGACAGAGATAGATAACCACATATGGGAAGATCTTGTGTTGCTCAAGAGACTACAGATAGGGTACATATTGAGAATTTTTGTTTCTGTTTTTGTTTTTGTTCAGTAACACAGTTCTACACAGCATTTAGAACTTCTTCTCTTCTTGTTTAGAAAGTTGGTACCTTTTTATGTCCTAATTTGATTTTTATTTTTTTAATTCTATTTTTTTAAACTTTATTTATTTATTTTGAGAGACAGAGCAAGGGAGGGGCCGCGAGAGAGGGAGAGAGAGAATCCCAAGCAGGCTCCGTGCTGTCAGCACAGAGACCAATGTGGGGCTCGAACTCACAAACCGTGAGATCATAGCCTGAGCCAAAACCAAGAGTTGGATGAATGTTCAACCGACTGAGCCAGGCGCCCACTAATGTTATTTTTTTTTTTTTTAATTCAGCAATTTGACCTTGTTTTTATAGCTCTAATTCATGAGAATAATGGGTGTAATTATGGAGCTGTGATTGTTTTAGTTTGTTTTTTGTTTTGCCAACTAATGTTTTGAATAAAACACCATTCAGTTTTCCTGCTTTTGGAGATGAATTTGTAGCATATATGATTCGAAATCTAATGAAGATCTGTTCATCTTTAGTTGTACAATTTATGTGACTGTTCTTAAATGTTGTCCTGTCAGAAATAAAATCATCTTCTGTTGATTTTTAATTAAATCTTATTTAATATCTCTAAGAAAAGACATTAAAGTTTTAAATAAGTAGGTAGTATACATAATCATATAACTGCCGTAATCAGACCTAGTCTTCTAGGACAATAAATAACTTGATTTGTGAACACTGATAAAACATGAAAGTAATCATTTAACTCAATAAAGTCCTACTTTATTGGCAGCCCGTAGAACAGAACCACATTTATAGTTCACAGCTGTCTGTTGAAATGAAAGCATTTTGAAGTGACAAATTTCAATACTTCTCATTTTGTTATTTCATTCTTTAACACATTTTTATTTCTAAAAAGTATTTTAAATTCATTCTATGTCAGAAAATCCTGGTTCACTCCAAACTAAGAAGCTAGTAAATGACACCCTTCTTTCTGACATTTCTAACCTCTGTAAAAAGAAAAAGAAAAAAAAAAGTATAAAACCCCAAACATCATTGTTACAGCACTGCTCTTTTCCCCCACCCACTTTCTCTCGGCTTTACTCAACAAAAGTAGTAGGAAGTGTTGTTGTTGTTGTTGAGACTGTAGTCCTGTAGAAGTAATTGAGGCACCAAATAATGCTAAGTGCATCTCAGGCTCAGTTCTCACTGCTGAGAACAAAACTGTCAAATACCTTGATCTCAGTGAGCTTGCTCTTTGTTCTCTGTTCCTTTGATGTGTCTCACCTTGGGGACATCCTCCTGGAAGTGTCCTCTCTGAAGAAAGCCTCAAGGAGAAGATGCCCTCGGGTGCGACGTTAGGGCGACATTGACATTTGTACACTCCCTTAGGATTGGGAAAGTGAAACAAAGGCATGGTCAAACAGTAGGATCTTGGAATTACTCATGTCTGGCTTCGAAATTTCAAAATCTGTCTTCCTGTTTTTCTACCCTTCAGACTTTAGCCTGTTACTTAATCTTTCACTTCCTTAGGCTCATATCTAGACTATGACAGGATGGCAGTAATAACTTTCTTAACTAGGGGAAGAGGAGGAATATCTGACTATGTTGGTGTGAACTTGTAAATATGGGAAATGAGTGTGCTTACTCAATTATTGTTACTGTGTTGATCTTAATTGGATTGAAGGGTAAAGAGGAGAGGTTGAAAATCTTATGGGATCATAGGGTTTCCCTGTCTTAAGGACAGAACGTGTCTTACCTGGTTCATTTTGTGGTAGTTGCCATAGCACCTCACATGGTGCTCTTCACCAGTGAGATGTTGGTGGATATTCAGGAACGACTACCCAATGATCGGCCCATTGATCTAGCAGCTTATGTGTTGCAAGCCTTTGAGGGGCTTTATCTTTATGCTGGACATTGGCGTTTGAATCATAGGCCTTTTCAATTGAGGCATTACTGTTGCCTTGAAAAGATACTCATCTGGAGACCTCATGAAATTTTCTTTTGAAGATTTTATGTCAAATATGGGAGGCCATTTCTGTTTTTACATTTTACTAGTTTATATTTGACTTAAGACTTTGTTTAAAAATTTTTTTAATTTTTTAAAAAATTTTTTTGCCTTAAGCCTTTGAACTTTCAGGGGCACCTGGGCGACTTAGTCAGTTGAGCGTCCGACTTCGGCTCAGGTCATGATCTTGCTGTTCGTGAATTCGAGCCCCGAGTCGGGCTCTGTGCTAACGGCTGGGAGTCTGGAGCCTGCTTCGGATTCCGTGTCTCCCTCTCTCTCTGTTTCTCTCTCTCTCTCAAAAATAAACAAACATTAAAAAAAAAGACTTTGAACTTTCAAAATATTCTTAATGTAGGGATTGAAGTTTGTTTTTATTTTTTAAGGAAAAATACTGTCATTTGGGGGCACTTACTAGAAAAGAATAATGGACCGCGTCTCTAATTTATTGATTCTGTAAGTTTTTATTAGCATCTCTGTGGCAGGCACTTTGCTGGCAGCTGGGAATGTAACAGCAAGCACAATGAATGGCTAGGTTTCATTATGCAGTCTGGCAAAAGATAGTCAATGAAGTTTCTAAGTACTCTTATAGAAAATGTGATATAATAGTTAACAAGATCCCTGTTTTCAACAAAACTGTAATGAAGCGGAGTTGATAAAACTTAGTTTAATGAAGAAATTTGATATAAGTAAGGTATTGTATGATATTGACTTATACGTATAGTAGTATCTCAAAGAAAGGAGAAGCTGCATGGCCCTGAGTGATGTCTTGTATTTTTAAAGTTGACTATAGTTGAGAAGAAAATCAAGAAAGTGAACAGTGACACTAAAAATGGTAGCATTTTTCGGGCACTTACATGTTCCAGTTACACACACACACACACACACACACACGTATGTCTCGTACATACTTTGAGTTAACATTTTCAGTTTTGAGCTTTAATTCTTTAAAATCTTGTGTTATCGTTTACTAAAACATTGTAGGGAGTATTTTCCTCCTTTATCTTATCACCTCAATTATACCATAAATGTAATGATAATATTTTGAGAGACTAGGAAGCCATATGACATAAAAATGACAAAGTCTTATAGGAAACTTTTGTGTAATAAATGTAATATAAGAAAGTCCTTATTTAATAGCAGTTAGTGGAGAGAAAATGAGTTTAAAAGAATGAGCTTTTAAAAAGCTTTTGGTATGAAATACAGAGAACAAACTGGAGGTTGCAGAAGGGAGGTGGGTGGGGGGATGGGTGAAACAGAAGAGTGTGAAGAGGATGAAGAGTGCACATGATGAATGGGGCGCCTGGGTGGCTCAGTCGGTTGAGCATCCGACTTCGGCTCAGGTTATGATCTCATGGTTCATGAGTTCGAGCCCCGCATTGGGCTCTGTGCTGACAGCTCAGAGCCTGGAGCCTGCTTCCGATTCTGTGTCTCCCTCTCTCTCTGCCCCACCCCTGCTTGTGCTCTGTCTCTCTCTGTCTTTCAAAAATGAATAAACATTAAAAAAAAAAGTGTACATGATGAGCACTGAGTAATGTACTGAATCAATGTCATGTACACCTGAAACTAACATAACACTATGCTAATTATACTAGAATTTAAAAAAGGCAAAAAGCTTGTGGTAGGTATTTTAATATTGTTGGCCTTTCATGTCAGATAATCCCTAGATCCCTCATTGTTCCAAGTGCGGTTCCAACTTTTCATTTCTCTCATCTGTCTTTGAGAGTTTGCAGTGCTGAGGAAGTAAGGCATTTGTTGCCTTTTCTATTCCCGTTTATTCTTAGGGAGAAGGCACAAGCGTCCCAGATTCAGTGTCTGAGCTGGAGCAGTCTTCCGTGTCACATAGGTGGGGAACCTGAGATTTAGAGAAAGAACTTACCCCAGGTTACATAGCCCCCCAGCCCACGCAGGGCCCACACATGGTGTGCAAAGCCACCCTTTCTTACTCCATTCTCATGACTTGTTCACAGCACATGATTTTTCTTGGTGGGGAAAACAAATTTAAAAGGCAAGCCCTCCTCTCCCCACTTCTGATTTTTAGAATCCAATCTTTTTTGCTTATTGTAAAAAAACAGGTCTGAAGAAATGGACTTAGGTTTCCTAATCTTTCATGTCGGAAACCATTAAAAGGTGGGAATGAATTAAAATCGTAATCTGCTTGTTTTAGTGGTGGACTTGGTGAATACAAAACTATGGCTGTGGCAAAATATGCAGAGAGCTTGGACTTCCCTTTATTGCCAAAAGACCAGTGTCCAAAGACTAGTAGAAGAGTAGAATAAGGAAAAGCTTATTTGGTTTTGCATGTCAGCTCAGGAAATTTCTTCCTAGGGAATATAGTACTCATTTTCAGCTTCCCCAGATTTTATCCTGAAGTTCAAAGTCTACTAACTGCCTAAGCCTTATATTTACAGTGCCTCGTCCATGGCCATCCGAGTCAAACACACTGTTATCTTGGACAGCATCTTTGGAATTCTGTGTTCTTCAGCACTCTCTTGACTATTCAGAGAGTACGACCCTATTGGTGGCATTGAACCGATTCGGCCTGCATGCGTGCTTCCCAGTTTTTAAATAATCTGATTGTTTCATTACAGTTCTTACTTTTTCTCCACATCTGACTCGGACCTATTAGAATACTGAAATCTGAGAAGAGTCTAGATCAAGCCATTTGAATTAGTTCGTTTGTTTTTTGAGTAAAGTGGGAGTGAGGAAGTAGAGGGAGGAAGATGGCCCATCCACTGCTACTTAGATAAGAAGGGTCGCATTTGCAAGGATGTTCTCCAACAGCGGCTGTGTTGGCTTTCAGGGACTCAGCCTAAAAGCTGGTTGGGTGGATGTCACCGGGTACATTATGTGGCTTGCTAAGATGGTATGTGCCCAAAAGCTGGCATGGTAAAAACACTTACGGTTTTCAGCCCCTATCACAGTGCTGGGGATCTAGCTCAGCCAGAAACATTCCAGTCACGGTAAGAGTAAATTCACAGTACTTTGCAATGAATTTTCAATAACAGATAACAAATTTGCAGTAACTTTGTTGATGTCCACGGATTAACGCCTCAGTTATTTCACAACTTAGGCTTTTCTTGTATGAGAGTTTCTGTGTTAGATTATGTGAGGTCCCCTCAGTTTTATTCTTTGCACTTTTTTAAAGTAATCTCTGTGCCCAACGTGGGGCTCGAACTCAACAACCCCGAGATGAAGAACTGCATACTCTACCGACTGAGCCAGCCAGGCGCCCCTGAACATTGATTCTTTGAACATTAAGTTTCCATATTAAGACGTGAATTATGGGAGAAAGTATCTACTATATAAAGCAGGATTTAAGATTTAGTTGATTATGTATTGAATGAAATGGTTTTGTTGTTGTTATTTTGTACCTTATTTAACGTTTATCTAATTTGCCCTCTTAAACTGACATTAAAACTTTTCCTGTAGCCAGAAGTTGTGTTACGGGTGCATTCCACAGACAGGGTGTCAAATCTGCCTTAGGCTGAAGAGGCTGGCCTACTTCAGCCTTTGAGACTCCAGATACCTCAAAGTCCTTCTCATTCTAGATGGGAGATCTGATATTAATTGATTCCTGTAGCCAGTTCTTATGTGTATATATCCCAGTAATTCTCCTTGGCATATATAGATTCTGATCACCAACTGACTATCAAAAAAAGGCCATTTTAACTGTCTTTTTTCAGATCATAATCAGAAAATACTGCCTATTTTTCTCCATCTTTGAAAAACTACCCTGACCAAGGTATTAATACCTAAGTGAACACAGAGCCATTTACTTTATTTTAAAGTTTATTTATTTATTTTGAGAGTGTGTGTGTATGAGCAGGAGAGGGGCAGAGAGAGGGAGAAAGAATCCCAAGCAGGCTCCACACTGTCGGTGCAGAGCCTGATGCAGGGCTTGAACTCATGAACCGAGAGATCATGACCTGAGCCGAAATCAAGAGTCAAACAACCAACTGAGCCACCCAGGCACCCCTTACTTTATTTTCATCTTTACTCCCTAAATGCTCACCTCTAAAGGTATGGTAGCTAACAGCCAGAAGTGGCTTTTGAGCACTTGAAATGTAGTGGAATTGAGATGTGCTCAAAGTATAAACTATGCACCAAATTTCAAAGATTTAGTATAATAAAAGGAATGTGAAATATCTCACAAATAATCTTCCATTGATCACATACTGGAATGACATTATTTTGGATATATTGGGCTAAATATATTATTAAAATGGATTTTTATCTATTTTTTTTCTTTTTAAAAAAATTTTTTTTAACGTTTATTTACTTTTGAGACAGAGAGAGACAGAGCATGAACAGGGGAGGAGCAGAGAGGGAGGGAGACACAGAATCTGAAACAGAATCCAGGCTCTGAGCTGTCAGCACAGAGCCCGACGCGGGGCTCGAACTCACAGACCGTGAGATCATGACCTGAGCCGAAGTCGGACGCTTAACCGACCAAGCCACCCAGGCACCCCTATTTTTTTTTTTTCTTTTTAACATGATAGTTTAAAGTTACATCTGTGGCTTGTAATATTATTTCTTTGGGACAGTGCTGCTTTAAAATAGGAATACAAGAAGAATTGTTTTTTAAAATGGTTTGGGGATGCTGCATCTGTTGATCTGTTTGTAGAGTTGTGGGATTATTTTAGAGCAGTGTAATTTTTAAATTTATAATTACTTAATGGATAACTTCCTTCTAAAGCAAGTGAAAGCTTTAGTATTGCCAATATTATAATCGGGCAGACCACAGATGGCCAGTACAGTCCCTTTATTGCCATTCGGATTATCTTCTCAACACACAGATTGACACTAATGCACACAGTGGAAATGTTTTGGTGGACATTTTTGTTTTAAAAATCGAAAAATGTATACTTTGTAATTATTGTCATGACTGGTACTGTAATGAAGCTTTGCTCTGGGTTTTTTTTTTTGTTTTTTTTTTTTTTTTTTTTTTTATGCTTTGATGAGTTTCTAGACACCAGAGTAAATCGAGGGGTTTTCTACATGTGAGTGAGATGTAGTTTTTCTGCATCTACGTGCCTCACTTGATTATAGGAGAGCAACCACGATAGCTAATTAGCTTGCTTCTCTTTTAATTGCCATTTCCTAATGTGTGACACAAGTGAGAAAAGAAAAATAATAATTTGATAAAGATGACTGACTTATTTTTAGTTAACTGGGCTCATTTTCTTTTTAAAATCGGAAAGCTGCAATAAACCATATAAGAATTGGAAACGTAATTACGTTGAGATAAATTATTGAAAATGAAGTTTTTAAAGCAAGTACTTTATTACTTTCAGAAATAGTTCACTGATTAAGACAGTTGCTCTGTCTCATCATGGCTCAGGAGAATGTGTGGTTTTAAAAGTAAAGCATGAAAAGAACATTGGTGATGCCTCTGGCCAAACATTTAGGGACTATTTTCTGTATTATCTGGCTCAGCTGTGAAGGGTAAAGGGGAGTCCGTTTACTAACAGAAATGGATGAAATAAAGTGATCATCTAGGTATATTATTTCAAGGCACCAGGGTGCAAACTAATTGGAAGATAAACATAATAGAGTTTCTGTAGATACAACATAGAAAAAAGTATAGGTGTTAAAGTAAGATATAAGACATATGGAGATTATTAGCTGAGGAACTAAAAAGGCATATGTTTCCAAAGAGTCAGCGGGACAGGGCTGGGACTCGATTGTCATCATAAAGTAGCTGCACGTACCTTGTTATGTGTTGTCATTTGTCTGCATTTCCTTAGTATATATTTTTAATTTGGTCTCAGGCAGTGGGTCTTACAATGTGGTTCAGGGTTTAGCTGCATCAGAATTATTGAAGTGCATGCAAAATGTAGATTTCTAAGTCCCACTTCTGAACAATTGAATCCATTTTGCTGGGTGTGATGCCGGGAAATCTGTTTTAGCTTGAATCCCAGGAGCATCCTGAGATCACTGAAGATTAAGGTGCGATAACTTCTGTGAGGTGTCAGAGTGTATATACTTGGCGAACGTTTTCCTGACACGTGAAGTATTCAGCAATAACTAAAATGACCGTGCACCACAAATGTGTTGGGATTGGTATAATATATAACTCTAGCTAGCCCTGAGCAGCATAATGCTGGGATTTACAAAGCACTTTTTGATAATGTGATTGGGGATCCGTAGTCTATATCAGTGATGACATGTCAGTGCTCTGTTTCCTACTTCTTGGGGCTAAGAATACTCTGATTTCTCTTCAGATTGTATACCAATTCTTGGGGCTAAACAAGTCTTTTGTTGGTACAGTATTTTATACTTGTAACACAGTGGCCAGCATATGGGGCATTAATCCTAAGCAAAGTATGCTCTTTACCGTGGTGGTTGCCTGTTGTGACCATGTCAGGGATGGTATCCTTGTCTCAGCCAGGGTTACCTGTGTTACAAAGGAACATCATACACACTGCTTCTGCTGCACTTACAATATTTTTACAGCAAATAGCAAAATGCTGGGACTCAACTGGCTTAAATATGAAGGAACTTTATTATGAAATACCAGCACTACAGTAAGCTGTACTCAGGCATTAAGTGATGTCATCAAGGAACCAGTTATATAGGCTTCATCCTAAGGCTGGTTTTCCACCTGTTTTCAGGATGGCTGCCATTAACAACTGGTATTTTGCTTGCTTACTTGTTCAGATTCAACAGAAGGAGTGAGGGGGACATCTGTCATTTAAACCAGGAATTCAGATCCTTTTCCTGCATTCTTACTGGGCCAATTTGGAGCTAAGGATGGGGCCATTTTACTCAACGTCTTGGAAGCAAGAGAAGTGGATACTTGAAAAAAATTAGGATTTTTTTTTTTTTTTTCTCCACGAAGGAAGAAGGGACACTGTAAGCAACTAACATTGCCTGTTATATAGACATTTCAGTATATTTCATGACAACTATTACTGGTAACTTGTAAAGTTGGTAATGCAAACTTTACAGATAAGACAGTATAAATGTGATGATATGTAATAGTTGATGAACACTACCTGTATGTTGGGCACCATTCTAAATACTTTTAATATATTATTAACTCATTTAATACTGAGAGCAGTCTGCTAAATGAAATACTACTGCTGTATCTATTTAATGGATCAGGAAACTGGGACATAGGGAAATTAAGTGACTTGTCCCAGGTAACTTAAGGAGGAAGCAGCAGGTAGGGATTTGAACTTTCAGACTGGCTCGAGCTAACTCTCCTACCTGCTACCATATGGCTGTCAGAACAGGTGCTGGATGATGTCAGTCAGCTTGCATTGAATATGGTCTTTGAGAGCTGAAGAGTCACGGTATTCATGAATCAAGGTTATTATCTTTTTTAAAAGTTTTTACTTATTTATTTTTAGAGGGAGAGAATCCCAAGCAGGCTCTGTGCTACCAGTGCAGAGCCCCACTCAGGGCTCAAACTCACGAACCGTGAGATCATAACCTGAGCCGAAATCAAGAGTCGGATGGACGCTTAACCGACTGAGCCACCCAGGAGCCCCTGAATCCAGGTTATTGTTACAACTCTACAGCTTGCTCCTGTAGGTGTTACAATAATTTCAAATTGAAATAGAGTGATTATTCAAACCAGAGGTAATAATAGTAGCAATAAAGTAATGATAATGATGATGATAATAATAAATTAACCTATGTTTCAAATATAAACCCCTCATGGTGAACTTATCTTTATGATTTCACCATTATCTGGGATAGGTGCCTGTTAAATTTCCTAAAACCATGCGTTCATTTCTCCCACCTTTGCATTCATTAAGCATGATATTCATTTAGTCAACCAACATGTGCGTTTCTCCTAAGTATAATTGTCTATGTAACAGTGATTTCAAGGATAAATAGACATAGCAACTTTGCTTTTAAAAAATTGATGGTCTGATTAAAGAAAAACAACAGGTAAACACATAGATCTAAGATAGAGTAAAGATTACTGAAGTAAAAGAATGGAGAAGCTATCACAGAGACAAGAGGTCTGCAGGTTGTTGGGAAATGTCAAAAGTTTGGAAATGTTCTTGGACAAAAAAAGATTCTGGAAGATGAAGTGGGTAGACCCAATTAGGAGGATTAGAAAAAAGCATTTAAGTGAAGAGCATTTACAACGGCACTGGGAACTGAAGAGCTTCTTCTTAATTTTTTGAAGTTTATTTATTTTGAGAGAGAGAGAGAGAGAGAGAGAGACCATGAGCCAGGGAGGGGTAGAGAGAGGGAGAGAGAATCCCACAGGACAGAGCTTGAACTCAGGGCTTGAACTCACAAACCATGAGATCTTGACCTGAGCTGAAACCAAGAGCTGGACGCTTAACTGATTGAGCCACCCAGGTGACCCAAACCAAAGAACTTATATGTTTGGTAAATATAAGTGAAGCGCACTGTTAGGTTCTGAAAAAAGGATTGAGAGGATGGTTGTAGGAGTTTAGGTTAGACAAGTATTTTTGGAATGTTGAAATTTTTAAGATTCATTGAATTTTATTTCATTTATTTTTATTTTTTATTTTTTTAGAAGGAAAGAGTTTGTGTGAGTGAGGGAGAGGGGCAGAGGGAGAAAGAGAGAATCTTGAGCAAGCTCCACATTCAGCTCAGAGCCCAGCGTGGAGCTGCTTCCCATGACCTGGGATCATGACCTGAGTGAGCAGAATTCAAGAGTTGGGCACTCAACCGACTAAACCACCCAGGTGCCCCAAGATTCATTGAATTTTAAATCTTTAAGATTGGGCACCTGGATGGCTCAGTTGAGCATCTGACTCTTGATTTCGGCTCAGGTCATGATCCCAGGTTGTGGGATCGAGCCCCGAGTTGGGCTCCACGCTGAGCATGGAGCCTGCTTAATATGCTTGCGCATGTGCACGCGCTCTCCCTCTCTCTGAAATTAAATAAATAAATAAGCAAACAAATAGTTAAATCTTCAAGATACACTTGTTTCTGTATCAGTTTGTGGCTCAGAAAGTGTAAAAACACCTTTAACTTCTTGATTTTTAGTTTAGATTTAGAATCTTTATTCGTTCAAGACCACTGATATTTGGTAGAACAGATAAATTTGGGATTGTTAGCCATATTGTCACGTCTTCACTGCATGTAAGTAAAAGAATTATTTACTATTGGATGTGTTTCAAAGTACTGAAGAAGTGTGTTATTTAAAGAAAATCATTAATAAATAATTTTATGTTCAGAGTGAAGACCCTGAATTATTCACTTTACACATATATTTTGATTACAGCATACCAGAAATTTCTTTTCCAGAAGACATGATATATATTTATTTTAAAAAAAATTTAATGTTTATTTATTTTTGAGAGACAGAGCACAAGCAGAGAGTGGACAGAGAGAGAGGGAGACACAGAATTCGAAGCAGACTTCAGGCTCCAAGCTGTCAGCACATAGCCTGACTGGGGTTCGAACCCATGAACTGTGAGACCAGGACCTGAGCCGAAGTCAGATGCTTAGCCGACTGAGCCACCCAGGCGCCCCTATATTTACTTTTAAACCCTTGGATTACCCTATATCAATTTTGTCGTAGTGGAATTATTGTATTCCAGTGTCATGTGGTTGTTTCAGATTAGTAAAGGTATTAATTTTATTGAGCATCTTTGTATGTCTCTTTATATACTTGAACTAGATTGTCTCTTGGGTATATTTTAAAAGTGGAATTGTTGGGTTAAGATTGGCTGATACTCAAAAATTGCTTTCTAAATTGGTTGTATTTAATTTATACTTCAGGTAGAATGAAAGTCACCATTTCCCTCACTCTTGCCAGTAGTTTATGTTACATTTTAAAGTCCATATCAATATTATAGTGTTGAGGTGCCCGAGTGGCTCAGTCGGTTAGGCAGCTGACTTTTGATTTCAGCTCAGGTCATGATCTAACAGTTGTGAGATCGAGCTGTGCATAGGGCTTAAGATTCCCTCTTTCCCCTCTGCCTCTCTCCCCCTCCCATTTGTGCTCTCTCTCTCTCTCTGTCTCTCTCTCTCTCTCTCTCTCTCTCTCTCAAAAGAAAAATTAAAAAAAAGGAGTGTTAAATCATATTCCATTGTTATTTTAATTTGCATACACTAATTATTACTGAGTTGGAACATTTGTTTTCAAGTTCATTTATTTGTTTTGAGAGAGGGAGAGAGTGAGCAAAGGAGGGGCAGAGAGAGGAGAGAGAGAATCCCAAGCAGGTTCCACACTCCCATGCAGGAGCTTGACGAGGTGCTTGATCCCTCGACCTGTGAGATCATGACCCAAGCCTAAATCAAGAGTCACTTGCTCAATAGACTGAGCCACCCAGGCACCCCAAGTTGGAACATTTCTTAAGTTTGTTGAAAGTTTAAAACTTTATTTCTGTGAAGTTTTATGTTATTTTACATATCTTTTATTGGTTTTAAGTATTTTCTTAATTATCTTTAGAAATTTTGTTCTGAATAGTTGGTTTATGGGATGGAAAACTTTTCACGTCTGGTATCAATTTTCATTTCCCTGAAAAATCTTTTAATCCTCTTCCTATCCCATTTGGTTATGTCTGGAGTCTTTTGATTGTAAACTTCTTGTGGTGGTTAATGTCAGAAACAAACCTGCTTGATAATTTCAGTGGTTAGGACCAGGGTTTCGAGTCGAAAAGTTTCAGTTTGAATATAGGCTCCTCATGATCTTGAGTAGTTAATCTCTCCGATATCTACGTAGAAACAATAACCTGCTGTATGTAGTAAAGTCACACAAACACAAATCCTTAATTCAGAGCTCAGAACTGTACCCGCAATAAATGGATGCGATAATAAGGAAAAACAACATCAGTACTTTAAAAAAAATTTTTTTTAACGTTTATTTATTATTGAGAGACAGACAGAGCATGAGCAGGGGAGGGGCAGAGAGAGGAGGAGACACAAAATCCGAGGCAGGCTCCAGGCTCTGAACTGTCAGCACAGAGCCCGACGCGGGGCTGGAAATCACAAACCGTGAGATCATGACCTGAGCCAAAGTTGGACGCTCAACCGACTGAGCCACCCAGGCGCGCCCATCAGTACTTTCCATTTTGTCAAATGCTTTATGCTTTCAGAGTGCTTTTATTTAAATAAAATGTGGTTAATCTGAGCATTTCCTAATTCATATTTTAATAGTCCATTGTGCTCCTAGTAGCATAGAGTGATTGATTTCTGCAGTTTCCATATACTGGAATGCATATGTCTTACTTATGAAATCATTACTCAAGGGTTTCATAATTTACACAGAAATCTATATAGCTGCTTTTTTTACTGGGTAGTCTTTTCTAAGTGTTAGATTTGCATGTATTTTTGTAGTTCACTAAGTCAGTATGTTCTTTGTGAACGGATATATAAAATCTCTTTATACACATTTATAAGAGCATTTATTGATTTAATAAATCAGACACTTGTCAACCAGGCATCAGTGTAAATTGTCGTTTATGTATAATGTAAGCATGTGCCTTAGAGTACATAATTCATCATTCAATTAACATAAATATATGAGTAGTCAGTATTTACCTCCCATGGCCCAAATCCTGCAGGAAAGAAACTTTCTTTGATATATAGAAGTTACAGTTGTTGTTCATTTGATGATGCTCTTAGTGTGTTTTTGTATTTTTTGCAGTGTTTTAAATTTAGATTTTTTGATGCTCATTTCACCGCAATAATTAAATAGACTTAACAGCTCGTTAGAATGCATAATTTTTTCTCAAAAACAATGCAGTAATTGCTGAAGGTTTGATTAAAATTCTTGATTAAAATTCATCAAAAACCTACTTAATGTCTGAATATAATATTTGAATGATTTTAAAACTTGATCTTTGGAATGTATTCTTGGAGGGCAAGAGAGATTGATTGATTGACTGATTGATTAGGGGACATATTCTCCTGCTTTTCAGGGAACAGTAGCCAAGTGTAGACACCATACTACTTGCCAAGATTGTCTTCTGAAAGCAGTCTTTTGACTGCTTCTTTTGGATTTGAATGAATGGTGGTTTTATCCTGCTTTTCTTTGCTCTTATCTGTTTTTGGTATCAGTGGGGAGTTTTCTTAAAACTCTGTTTTCATTGAAGTAAATGCATATTTAATTACAAAATCAGACAGTATGAGCTCATGATCAATATGTTTACTATATTTTAAAATAATTCACTTTAACTGCTCTTTATGGATTTATCCATTTTAGACAGTTTTTGTTGAATACATGTTATATTAGTATTTATCTCTCTTTTATCTCTTTACCCTATAATCTCGATATAGCCATTTCACAATTTTTGGTTGCATGAATAATCAACATTATATTTACAGTGACTGTATCATTATAACTATATATATATATATTATATAAGAAAAATATTTTCTTCTTATTTTATGTACGGATCACACTCAGTTTATAGTGGGATTACATCCCAACAAACCCATCATGAACTATATATATATATATATATAACTATATAACAATTTTTTATTTTTCCTAGAGTTAAAAATTGCCTATGAATTTTTTTCCACTGAGCTTTTATTTGACTATATATCAATTATTTTTTTAAAAAACTATTTTAGAACATTTGTCATGGCTGTCAGTAATTTTCCCAAATGGTCAAAAACATCAAATAAATCATCGGTGACTTATCCCTTCCCACTTCCTGTCTTTTCTTGAGGCCTCCTTTTTTCTTGAGTCTGACCTATATTCTCTGTGGATTTGATATGTTATTTTAGGACATATATTCTTTCAGCTGCCAGAAAAAGTTTTTGCTGAAAGTCATTTTCTTGAGTCTGGGAATGTCTAAAAAAACTTGATTTGATCCTCATTTTAATTGACAGATTTAGAAGGTATGGAATTCTGGCTTAGAACTCATTGGTCCTCATAATTTTGTGGACGTTGCTCCATAGTGTTACAGTGCCAGTGCTTTTGTGTAATTCAGTATCTTCCTGATCATAATTTCTTTAGATGTAACCTGTCTTTGTATCTTTCTGGAAGCTTTTCAGAACTTTCTTTACCCTTAAAAGTTTAGAAATTACCAATGATGTGGTTAGGAGTAGACTTTAAAAAAAAAACACAAAACTGACTTGGAATTCACAGCCAGTGTTTTTAACGTGGAGGCCCCCTTTTTTTCCTAGGAAATTGTTTTGTCGTATGTTTTTGATAATATTTCTTCACCTCCTCCAACTCCTTTTTTTAATGAGCCTCTGTGTTTCTGTGTTTTCATCTTTTCCATGTCTTTATCTCTTTATTCTGCCATTTCAAGGTTTCCTCAATTTGATCTTCCGGCTCTTTTGTTGAATTTTAATTGCCAGTATATTGTTTTTATTTCCAGGGTTCTTTCTTAATTTTTTATTATTTTCCTTTTGAAAATACTAAAATATTTTCTTCTTCTTTTATGTATGGATCACACTCAGTTTATAGTGGGATTACATCCCAACAAACCCATCATGAATTGAAAATATTGTAAGTTGAAAATGCATTTAATGCACCTAGCCTGCTGAACATCATTAACTTAGCTTTGCCTACCTTAAATGTGCTCAGAACACATACATTAGCCTATAGTTGGCCCAAATCATCCAACACAATGCTCTATTTTATAATAAAGTATCTTCTGTAATTTATTGGATACTGTCTGTACTGAAAGTGAAAAGCAGAATGAGAACAGATGGTTGTAAGTATTGGTTGTTTACCCAGATGATCGCATGGCTAACTGGGACTTGCAGGCTCACTGTTACTGCCCAAGCATCAAGAGAGAATATCGTTCTGCATATGGTGAGCCTGGGAAAAGATCCACGTTCAAAATTCCAAGTATGGTTTCTACTGAATGCTTATCACTTTGGCACCATTGTAAAGCCCCAAAATTGTAAGTAGAACCATTGTAAGTCAGAGACCATTTGTTCTTAAAATCTGTATTTCTCTATATCAACTTAGTTTCTTCTACTTCCTTTACTGTTTCTGTTTTCTCCAGGTTTCCTTTTTTGTTTGTTTTGGTCTCCTACATTCCTGTTGGAGGCTTTTCTCAAATGTCTAGTGATCTTTGCCTGTTGACATTCAAGAGTAAGGCATCGGGTAGACTATAGTGATCCTATAAGCAAGCATGATGGGAAGAGGCAACAATAATCCGTGTAACTCCAGCATGCAGTAGCCACATGGTTGAGAGGACTGTCATCTCAGGACTCATCCAGAAAGAACAGTGTCATTAAGCCCTACCACTGTTGCTAAATATAAAAGAAAGGGAAAAATGGAGATATAGAAAGGCCAAGAGACCAAGAGAGAGAAATGAAGACAGACTAAGAGTCAAAGATGAGTGGATGGATTGTAAGGGTTTGTGTACGAGTGTGTATACAGGAGGAGAGGGAAGTGGGGGAGAGAGAGAGAGAGAGAGAGAGAGAGAGAGAGAGAATACATGATAATGATAATGATAATATATATTCAGGGATGTTTGTGAAATGAACTTAATGACCCTTCAATAGAGATGAGCTGTGTGCAGATTTTGGTAGAAAAAGAATGGCAATGAGGGAAAAGTCACATTAGTAATTATCTGGGGTTAATTATTTATTGTGTTTTTATTTCATTACAGCATTATTCTTAAAATACTCCTTTCTCAGATATTTACAGGTGATCAAATGAGCACCTGAGGTATAAATTGAATTTTTTTTTTTACATTTCATGGATCTTTGCTTAGATTCTGTCTTCTACTAATTTTTATCTCTATTTTGGGATTATTTACGAGGCAGCGGTTGCTGGTGCCTTGGTACTTTATAATAGCAATAGTAATAGAGAAGTACTCTCATACTTCTTATTTATATTCTTTTAAAAAGATTCTTCTCTTAGAAGAATCAGAGATTAGAATGGATTCAACACCCAATGGTATCCAGATCTCATTGAGTCCTGCTAATTCTCATTTTTGTAACTACTCCTTTGTTCTGGTAAGAACCTTTTTAGAGAAAGATAAGGAACAGCTTGTTTTTGTGTGTTTTCATGTGCTCCTTAATGGCGCACAGATTCTTGGATTTCATCTTTTTCAGAATGTCAATATTTAAGTATAACGTATTTAGCAGTGTAACTCTGCTGTTGACTTTTGAAACAACATAATTTTGTTTACATGTCTGTAGCCCACGTATTTGATGGAAAATTATTATATCTGAGATGTTCTGGTTTGAATGAACCTTGGTGTATCCACCTCTATCTCTTACCTTGTTTCTGTCTATATATCATATATTCACATACACGTATACGTGTGTGGTATATATACACTCAAATATATGTATTCAAATGTTTCCTGGCATCAGAATATATAAGTATGTGTAGCTACTTTTTAGAAAGTGAATGGTTTCTTGTTATTGATCGTCTATAAAATGGCATATTGATTCCTTCTTTGGTGAACATGGCTGTATTTATGTATCTTTCCTCCCTTATCCTGCCTCCTTAGAGCTTGGTAATTTGGCCTATAACAGAGCTAACTTTTCTGACACCATTTGTTTCTCACGTTTCGAACATTATTGTCTATCAGACATAGATTCCTACCCTTCTCCATGCAAAGAGAAAACCAGTTTTTGTTCACAAAATCACCCTTAGTGAAAATGAGTGGAAAACAAATTAGTTTAATCCAATCGTGTACCTTGTTCCTCTTGCCCACCTTCCCCCTTCCTCCCTATCCTGATTGATTCACGGCTGGCTGTAGGATGCACATCTGGCCTCTAAAAGGAGTTTGCTGGAAGTGACTCCTATGCTGTTAAGAAGGAAACACACAGGAAGCCTTTAGACATTCTCATGTCTGGATGTAATGTTGGGACTGCAGCAGCCACCTTGTGCGCCACACAGGAAATTAACCCAAAGGTGAAACTTGGTATATCCTAAGAGAGAAAAGATGGGAAAAACTTGAGTCCTTGATGACATTGTTGAGCTGCTGAATTAAACAATTAAACAGTGGTGGAGTACTTCACTCTTACCCCCCATCCCCAACACCTGTACTCCCAACATACATTTCTATACTTTTTAAATGTAAGATAATCATGGTTTTATTTTGAAAGTCAGTTCAATTTGGACTTTTGACACTTGGCAGCCAAAAGCATCTTTGGTGAAACATTATTACTGGTTTACCTTTTATTGGTGTTTTCTGTAGTGATTATTAATAGACCTGCTAACCCTCTTTTGGCTTTAAAGCCAGTGGAGTGAATGATAACCAGGTTATTATTTATCTAGCATCATTGCAATTATGATAAGCCTTTGGAGAAGTAAAAATCTAAAGGGTTTTTCTGCAAAATTGATTTATCTACTTCCCGAAGGATCTTATTACTTCTTCCGTCTCTGACAAATACATATATTACAGTATGATTTTCTTCTTTATCAATTGTGAGTTGTATTAATCTTCACTTTGTGCAAGATGGTTTGAAATGGACTACAAAGTTGAATGGCAAAAACTAAATTATGTCCAAAACAATAAGAACAAACAATGCATGCTCACCTTTGGCTGTTGATTACCATTTTGTAGACTTATCCGAGCTATACATTTAGAAATAGATATTTGGCATTTCATTAAAAGCAAAGAACTTTTGGAAAAGGTTTTCTGTTTCTCCACAGTGAATATATTCTGATTTGTGAAGCACATATAAAACAACAAAATGTTCATGTTTTTCATTCTCTGATTATTGTTGATTGCAGAAACAAAATAAACAGGAACATTTTGGAATCTATTCAACCTCATATTGATTTTATGTTAATCTATGGAGATATTTTAAGAAGCATACAAAGTGGTAGCAGTAATTAAAGATTCTTGGCAAAACAACTTACCAGGTTTTTAAATAACTGCCGTTTGTTACTTCTTCACTTATTCATTCAATAAGCCCCGACCGAGGACCAGGCTCTACAGGCCACCCTGAGTATGGAGAAATCCCAGGCCTCAAGACACTCACAGGTCAAGGGCCAGATAAAGAGGCAGACGTTACAGTGTATTCTGATGTTACAAGTGACAGTATGGACAAATAGGGAACCATCAGAGCATAAAGGATGGGGACCAAATACAGAGTTGGAGAAGAAGGAAAGTGTTTATACTGGTGTAAGGAATATTTAGAACTGGAAAGTGGGAGGCACAGAAAGTGTTTCTAAAGTTCTTATGTTAATATTGTGCTTGATGTTTATCATGTTTTTATGTTCATGGCAAGAGATTTATGTAATAAATTCATTGCAGTCATATCATAGTAATAACAACAGCTAAAATTTGCTGAGTGTTTACCAGAGTGGTTAAGAGCACGCGGATGGGATTTTGAATCCCCCTTCTTTTTTTTTTTTGTCTTTAATGTTTATTTTTTGAGAGAGAGAGAGAGCGCAAGCGGGAGAGGGGCAGAGAGAGAGACACACACACACACAGAATCTGAAGCAGGCTCCAGGCTCTGAGCTGTCAGCACAGAACCCAACGCGGGGCTTGAACCCATGAACTGTGAGATCATGACCCGAACCGAAGTCAGACACTTAACCCACTGAGTCACCCAGGCGCCCCTTGAGTCCCCCTTCTGTAAGATGCGTGCTGTGTGACGTCAGGTATAGGAATTGTGCTATATGTTTCTCAAGATGGTAGTATGTGTGTCATAGGGCTGTTGTGAGGTTGTTAAATCTCTAAGGGATTAAGAAAAGTCCTTGGCATTTCTTGAGTGCTCAATAAACTTTAGCTATTATTGCTATTATTGGGATAATCTCACGTAATGTTTTCAGTAATCTGACAAGGTAATGTGGTCGAAGGAGTAATGGCCACCACATGTCCACATCCTAATCCTTGGGCCAGTGAATATGTTCCCTTACACGATACGACGTCTTTTGAGAATGTGATTAGATCAAGATTTTGAGATGGGGAGATTATCCTAGATGACCGTAGTGAGCCCAGGGTAATTACAAAGATCCTTAGAAGAAACAGGAGAGTCAGAGTAGCCGATGTAATAAAGGCAGCAGAAGGGGAGAGTCCGGGGTTTGGAGCTGCTGGGCTGTTTACTGTGAGGGTGGAAGAAAGCACCATGAGCCAAGGAACGTAGGCAGCCTCTGGAAGCTGGAAATGCAGACACCTGATTTTTGCCTCAAACCCCTAGGGGGAATGTGGCCCTGCTGACAACCCCATTTTGGCTTGGTCACACTCATTTTGAAATTGTGGCATCTGGGAATACAAGATAATAAATTTGTATCAGTTCAGGCCACTGAGTTTGCGGTAGTTTGTTATGGCAGCAGTAGAAAACAAATGCAGATTTTACAGATGAAGAAACGAGCTCTGGGAAATGAAGTTTCTGGCAGGGTTCCTGGAGGCTCTGGGGTGTGAGGAGGAGGGCTTGAAGGCTGATAGGCCTTCCCATGGAAGTAGTCACCGGGGAGGGACTTGGGCCTACAGTTGTGTATAGCCTGCAGCCGGCTGGTTTTAAGCCTCCCTTCAGCTTACTGTGCCTGAGGTCCTGAACCTCTCCGGTGCCTTAAGATGGCAAACGGCCTCTCTTCTCGTCAGGTCCATTCTTGCAGGTAGCCCACTACTTACCTCTTCCACTCTCCTAATTTACTTAACTTTTTTCAAAAGTGTTGGAAAGTTTCTTTCCACTGATGGCTCTTCTTTTCTTCCTGTCCTTGTGAATTTATGCCCACGCCTCCCCCTTCCTTTGCTCTCATTTTGGTAAGGGTTCATCAGGAAACCGAAATCACTGGTCAGCCAAGCACGGTCCACCCGAGCAGCATGTTAATTTTTGACCTGTGGCAGGGCCTCCTTTCCTTTCAGCTCCCTCAAAAGACTGCAAACAGTAGCATGAATTCAGCCAAGACTAGCACAGTCGAAAATGTCTCACGCGGTCTTCATGAAAGCACCCACAATTCTTGCTCTCTTTAGTAATCTTTCCATGCAGCCTTTTTTTATTCAAATACAATTAACTCCATATAATCTTAATGGTGGAACAGTGGGTAGGAGAGAAAATGCTCCTTACACACCCTGCCAAAATAGTCATAATGAATAAATTTCATAACTTTGGACAAATTTTTATGAATTCTCTTATATTTTTATGTGTTTTCTACGAATTTACTCATAACTTCCACGAATTCCTTCTCTCTCCACGAATTCCTTCACACTTCTCTGGCTGTGTGTATATCAGTGTCCTCATATTCATCAAGACCTCTTCTAAAAATGAAACGTTGCAAATAAAGATGACCAAAATCGGTCACTTCGCGAGGAAAAAACAATGTGATTCACCAAAATTTTTAAATGTTTCTTTTTAAACAGTTATTCAGACCACTGTGTTACATGTTACATGTAACAAGGGGACCCAGTAAATATGAACTAAGAGACTATTTTAAAAAGCTAGCATTTAAATTAAAATACACAGCATGTCTACCTCTTAACTTATATTAGCAAATTCCTGTGCTGCACGTGAGTGGAAATTGTAACCGTTAGGCCTTCACGGCACAGAAAGGACCAGGGTTGCCTTCTCATTCTCATGTAATGTATGAGACCGATTCAAGTTTTTTTCATCTGTTCTTTAAAGCTGAACACTAGATTACATCTTTATTGTAAGTTTTTGGTTCCCAGCTTTCTTCCTGTAATTCCATCCCTCTTTAACTCCTGCTTGTGAAAGTATAGTTGAATGCATGAAACCGACATTGTAGCAAGAATCTCAAATTTATCATGCCTTATAAAAATGAGTAATTCTGTCCTGATCTTTGACATGTTTCAAAATGGCTATATATGAGACCCTTGGGCTTCCGAAACACGGAGACCAAGAATCGTCAAATTGGAGCCTTTTGTGAAGGAAAGAAGCTGTTATTCCGTACTTTATTTAGACTTCTGTGAAGTTACAGAGGAAGACAGCTTGATGATGTTGCACAGAACTTTCTAAGTGAGATAATAATTAATACGACTTAGGGTGGGTCTGATTTAATAGTTGTGTCAATACAGTGAATGTCATTGGTTTTTACTTGCTCATCAAAGAGGCTCTGCAACAGTAGATTCTCAGATTAAAGGAATTGGATAAAATGTTCAGTTCCTTGCTACTAGGGAATGTAAGCTGTGTTTTAATAAATATATTGCAAGTTTATGGCGTGTTTTCATTACCTTTATTAGTTCATTTGACAAGTAGCAATTGCATACACTCTAAGTATCAGCCACTGTCCTTAGTGCTGTGTGCACAGCAGTGAACAATGCAAAGTAGGCAGGGGTAAGGTCATGTCAGGCATTTCTCAAGAAATTCGAATTTTATTCTGACTACAAGGGAGGCCATTGGAGAGTTTTAAGCAAGAAAGTTACATAATTTGTAAATATGTAAATGACTTACATAATTTATAAACAGAGCACTTTGGCTTCTCTGCACACCACGGGTAACTTGGGAGAAGCAAAGAGCGAGTTAGTTGGAAGATGGGATGGAGGCATTACCAACGTTCAGGGGAAAGATGATGGTAGCTTGCCTTGGGGTTAGAGAAGAGGAAGTGCAGAGCAATGGATAGCTTCCAAAAGTGGTGTCAGATGTGGGGGCGGGTGAGGGAAGGAAAGAGTAATCATGATTGCCTGGTTTTTGGCTTGAGCAAGTATTTAGATGGTAAAGATAGAGAAATCTGGAAAGGAGCAGGTTTGGGAAGTAGGGTAGGGAATCAACAGCTAGGTCAGATAGGAAGTTAGATTTTTACTGTGGAGTTTTAAGTGTGAAGTCAGGGTAAGAAGGATGGATTTGGAGTTTATTGAAATACAGGTGATATTTAAAGCCCAGGAACAGATGATGTAACATTTATGCAGATAGAAAAGAGAATGCAAGACTGAGCCCTGGCACATTCTATAATTTAGAGGTCAAGCAAGATGATGGATTCAGCAATTGATACTAAAGGAAGGAGTGTAGACATAGAAACCAAGATAGAGTATGGTGTCATGGAAGCCACGGAAGAAAGTGTGGCCCGGAAGGGAACATCATTGACTGTCCAGTGCTCATGAGAGTACAGCAGTGATATAAGTGACCATTGGATTTGGGGTTATGGAGGTCATTGATTATATTAACAAGACATTGATAGTAGCTCAGAAAAATTACAGTAGATTATACTAGAGTGTGTTTGGATGCTGATGGAAATGATCCAAGAGGTAAGGAGAATTTGATGATGACAGACAGGGCGATTTCACACATGAAGTTGTCAAATTGAGAGTATAATTTTTGAGAAATTATATAGTTGTGACCAGTGGAAATTGATTTTAACATCTGGGAGTTTGACCATCATAAGAACGTTGGTAAAACTTAATGGATTTTCTAAATTTTGATAGTGATACACAGATAAATTTACCTTAATTACTTTTTTCTCCCAAAGAAGTAATCTTGTGTAATGTCTTTTTTTTTTTTTTAAGGATAACAGCTCTTTAAAAAATTTTTTTTGATGTTTATTCATTTTTGAGAAAAAGAAAGAGCATGAGTGGGAGAGGGGCAGAGAGAGAGGAAGACACAGAATATGAAGCAGGCTCCAGGCTCTGAGCTGTCAGCAAAGAGCCAGATGTGGGGTCTGAACCCATGAACCGCAAGATCATGACCTGAGCCGAAGTCAGACACTTAACCAACTGAGCCACCCAGGTGCCCTTATGTCTTCTTGATAAAAAAACAAGAGACGTATTATTGAATAAATAGAAAATGCTTTGAAAACCATGGAGAAAGCTTATATATTTTTTTAATCTTTAAAGTATGACAACAGGACTTTGGACAGAGAATATTGTCAGCATTTTGGTTGTTTGTTGTAGACTTTAAGAAAAATCATATTAAAATGTGTATCCTTTTCCCTCTCAGAAGTTAAGTAGTTTAAAGATAAAGAGGGAAATTATGAAAATAAATACTTTCACAGCTTCTCCAGAGAAATAAAACCCCTTGGAAACAAAACATGCAAGTACATCCTCAGAAATGATTTTCATCACAAGTCAGAGTCTGCTATAGATCAGTTTCATATGCCAGCACCTGAATTTTTAAGAGACTTAACCTGTAGTGTCTTAATTTTTTGTTTAAGTTTATTTCTTTATTTTGAGAGAGAGAGAGAGTGAGTGCACGTGCACATGTGAGTAGGGGAGGGGCAGAAAGAGAGAGGGAGAGAGAGTCCCAAGCAGGCTCTGTGCTGTCAGTGTAGAGCCCTACCTGGGGCTCATTCCCATGAAACAGGACATCATGACTGGAGCCGAAGTCAGACACTTAACCAGCGGAGCCACCCAGGCGCCCCCTGTAGTGTCTTCTCAGGTATAAGTGTTACAAACTATAAAATCATCAGGCACGTTATTTGAAAATATTTGACATATTTCTATCCTTTTTACCTTTCAAAAGAAACATGTTTAGGAAATCTTCCTTTTATTGCTCCAAAAGTGTACTTTGCATTACTTACATTATGAGAGACATTAAGCTAACTCAGGCAGTTGTTTTGCATTCAGTAGGGATCTAGGCCATGTGTCAAGGGAAGTTGTGTGTTTTGGGCCCCACTTACCCCTCTTGTTTTCAGTTCCTCAGGCTCCAAAGTCTTCACATGGCAATTTGGCTGCAATTAAGAAAAAGCCCATAATACCATTGGCTTGCATGAGAAGTTTTTTTTTTTTTTCCTTCTCACGTAGGTCTTTCAGGGCTGGTCTGCTCTGGGACTCAGGCCCTTCCGGCTCGTCCCTTCCTTATGGCGCAAGGTAGTACCCCTGTTCCTGACAACAGGGAAAAATGGAGAAAGACAGCAGCAAAGGTACATATACCAGCTGCCTCTTACAGGAGGGTCCCAGAACCTGTTACCAGATACTTTTGTGTATACCATATTGACCAGAACGTGATCATATCATAATTCCTGGTTCCGGGAGAAACTGGAGCACAGGGTCTTGATTTGGGGCAGGCATGTTCCAAAGCTAAGCATCAGATTTCTATAGAAAAGGGTCTGAATAAATATTGGGGCCAAAAAGCAGTATCTGGCACACCCTGACACACCAAGGTCTGTATTTCCATGAAATAGACCATGCTTTTGAGATCATCTTTCCTTTTTCCCTTCCCCTCACCCTTGCTCTTTGACATGGATCTTTGGTATTGAGAAAATGGCTTCCCTTCCTCCTAGCCAAGCTATGCTAGGGTGCAACTCTTACTGGGCAGAGTCCGGACTAGATCATGGCTCTCTTGGGAGCCCTTAGCCTGGAGCCCTTTTGCTGCACACAGTTTGCACAGCGGTACATGGCCGTCCTGTTTCCTTGCTCTAACATCTCTTCTGTGTCCTCAGCGTCTTGTGGGGAGAAGAGCGGTGTAATGATCTAATAAAGCGATTCACCTGAAGTAAAAATAATTGGTGTTTTACCGTCTGCAGGGGTTATATATGAAATATTTTTGATTTGGAATAAAACTCTTCCGGTCCTTTAATATCCCTGTGTCCAAAACTTTTCAGTAGCGGTTTTCCTGCTCTTAAGAGAAGTCTGTCTCTTTTGTTAGCAGCAGTGGGTGCCTCCCGTGTTTCAGAAAACATGCCATTTACACACTAGTGGGGGCAGGAGGCTAAACCTGTGTGTGTGTGTGTGTGTGTGTGTGTGTGTGTGTGTGTGTGTGTTAGAGGTAGTCTTGGCTTTTGTGAAGCAGTCATACCCTGATAGATGATTTCTTGAAATATGAAAATTGGCCAGCTGTTTAAGAAGCATTAAGCTAATTGTGGCTTGTGTTACAGTCCTTGCATTCAGTAATTTATCTCAGAGTGTGTCTGAGAAATGACGTTTTGCTCCCCCAAGGAATCTCTATGCCCAATGTGAGGTTTGACCCCGAGATCAAGAGTCACATGTTCTACCGACTGAGCCAGCTAGGCACCCCCAGAACTGACATTCTTGAGAGACCATTCAGTTCACTGAATCCTCCCATTTTCCCTGAAATCCTGAAGTCAAGTACCTGTGACTTCTTAACTAGTTGTATTGTTCTGTGCCTTCCTTTGTCTGTGGTTAATTAGTTCAGACAGGGAGGAGTATAGTGGAAATAGCCTGTACTAATAGGGGGATGAGATGGATACTATCTCGTGGCTGAATCTTTTTCCTTCTTTGGTAACTTTGTAGATGTTTTTTTGAACACAATAGGGTCTTAGCCAGAAGGGGTGAGTGAATTCATAGAAACGTCTTGTCCTTAATGAAAAGAAAAGTTCTTACTGGTTGATAAGAAACCACGCTTTGGGGGCGCCTGGGTGGCGCAGTCGGTTAAGCGTCCGACTTCAGCCAGGTCACGATCTCGCGGTCCGTGAGTTCGAGCCCCGCGTCGGGCTCTGGGCTGATGGCTCGGAGCCTGGAGCCTGTTTCGGATTCTGTGTCTCCCTCTCTCTCTGCCCCTCCCCCGTTCATGCTCTGTCTCTCTCTGTCCCAAAAATAAAAAAAAAAAAAAAGAAACCACGCTTTGTATGCAACATGTAGCGATTAAATAAAAGTGCTAAAGCTGGGTTCTGATTTTTCTGCCTTTCTTTTCCAAGCAGTTCTTGGAACATACGCTTTCCTTTTTTATGTTATTTTATGTTTTCTGTTTATCTGTATCATGCTCTAAAACTTTTGTAGCTTTGTAATAGTATTAAGGAACATGACTAAGTAGATGAATCAGCTTTTATTTTTCATGTCCAAGCTGTTTCCTTTTTCATTGTGCCCAATTAAAATATGTTAACAGTTTTCATAATGAATGTTTCAGTGTAATATTTGAAGAGGAAGGACAGCTGGACTGAACAGATTTCATGAAAGTTTTAGGGATTACTGAAATCTTGAAAATTACAGGCATACCTTAAAAAAATTAAAATTACAGGCATACTTTGTTTTATGGTGCTTTGCAGATATTTCATTTTTTGCAAATTGAAGGTTTGTGGCAAGTCGGTGTTGACCAAGTCGATCGGCACCAGTTTTCCAACAGCATTTGCTCACTTTGTGTCTCTCTGTCACATTTTGGTAATTGTTGCAGTGTTTCAGACTTTTCCAGCATTATTATATTTGTTATGGTGATCTGTGATTGGTGATCTTTGATGCTGTTATTGTAATTATTTTGGGGAGCCCTGAACTGCGCCCATATAAGAGGACGAACTTTATGATAAATGTTGTGTGTGTTCTGAGTGCTCCACGGACTGACTCTTCCCCATCTCTCTTCCTCTCCTCGGGTCTCCCTATTCTCTGAGACTCAGCAATATTGAAATTAGGCCAGTTAATAACCCTGCAATGGCCTCTAAATGATTAAGTGAAAGGAAGAGTCACATGTCTCTCACTTTAAATCAAAAGCTGAAAATTATTATTAAGCTTGGTGAGAAAGGCACATTGAAAGCCGAGATAGGTCAAAAGCTAGGCCTGCTTCTTGCAACGATTAGCCAGGTTGTAAATGCAAAGGAAAGGTTCCTAAAGGAAATTAAAAGTGCTACTCCAGCGAACACACAAATGATAAGAAAGCAAAACAGCTTTATTGCTGATGTAGAGAAAGTTTGAGTGGTCTGGATAGAAGATCAAACCAGCCACAGCATTCCCTTGAGCCAAAGCCTATATACGCAGCAAGGACCTGACTGTCGTCAGTTCTGTGAAGGCTGGGGAGGGTGAGGGAGCTGCAGAAGAAAAGTTTGAAGTTAGCACAGGCTGGTTCATGAGACTTAAGGAAAGAAGCTGTCTTCCTAACATAAAAGTGAAGGGTGAATGAAGCACCAAGTGCTGATGTGGAAGCTACAGTAGGTCACCCAGAACATCTAGCTAAGATAATGAAGGTGGCCACACTGTATGACAGATTTTCAGTGTAGATGAAACAGCCTCATACTGGAAGAAGATGCCATTTAGGACTTTCATAGCTGAATGGGAGAAGTCAATGCCTGGATTCAAAGCTTCAAAGGACCAGCTGACCCTCTTGGTAGGGGATTAATGCAGCTGGCAACTCTAAGTTGAAGCCAGTGCTCTTTTACCATTCTGAAAATCCTAGGGTCCTAAGGAATTATGCTAAATTTATTTTGCCTGTGCTGTATACATGGAACAACAAAGCCCAGATGACTGCACATCTGTTTATAACATGGTTTACTGAATAATTTAAGCCCACTGTTGAGACCTCAGGAAAAAAGACTTCTTTCAAAATATGACTGGTCATTGACAGGGCACCTGGTCACCCAAGACCTCTGATGGAGACGTACAATAAGATTAATGTCGTTTTCATGCCTGCTAACACAGCATCCATTCTGCAGGAGTAATTTCAGCTTTCAAGTCTTATTATTTAAGAAATACATTTCGTAAAGCTTTAGCTGCCATAAATAGTGATTTCTCTGATGAATCCGGGCAAAGGAGATTGAAAACCTTCTGGAAAGGATTCATCATTGTAGATGGCTTTTAAAAACATTCCTGATTCAAGGGAAGAGGTCAGAGTATCAGCATTCATAGGACTGTGGAAGTTCCAGCCCTCGTGGATGACGGTGAGGGGTTCGGGACTTCAGTGGAGGAAGTCACTGCAGGTGTGGTGGAAATGGTAAGAGAACTAGAAGGAGAAGTGGAGCCTGAACATGTGACTGAATTGCTGCAACCTCATGACAGAACTTGAATGGATGAGTTGCTGGTTCTCCTGAATGAGCAAACAAAGTGGTTTCCTGAGATGGAATCTGTTCCTGGTGAAAATGCCGCAAAGACTGTTGAAATGACAGCAGAGGATTTAGCGTATTACACAAACTGAGTTGATAAATCAGTGGCACCGTTTGAGAGGACTGATTCCAATTTTGAAAGAAGTTCTCCTGTTGGTAAAATGCTATCAAATGGCATCTCATCTACAGAGAACTCATTAGTGAAAGGAAGACTCAATCATCATGGCAAACTCTTGGTTGTCTTATTTTAAGAAATTGCCACAGCCACCCCGGCCTTCGACACCCCCCACCCTGATCTGTCAGCAGCCATCAACATCGAGGCAAGACCCTCCATCAGCAAAAGATTACCACTGGCTGAAAGCTCAGATGATGGCTAGTGCTTTTTGACAACAAAGTATTTTTTTAATTAAGGTGTGTACATTGTTCTTTCAGACATGATGCTTTTGCACCCTTACTAGGCTACCGTGTAGTGTAAACACAACTTTATGCACTGGGAAACAAAAATTCGTGATTTGACTGGCTTTATTGCAGTACTTGCTCTCGTGCAGTAGTCTGGGCCTGAACATGCAGTGTCTCCAAGGTATGCCTTTGTGGATATTTGTTTTCCTCTGCCGTTAATTTCTAATTAAAGGCATTGGAAAACTGGAGTTCTAAGTAATTAAATCTTACAATAAGCCCAGTGTATTAACGATGTTAAAGGATGCTGTGGTACAGACTTCTGTGTGATCACCAAATTCCTTTCTTCCTGGCCACACGGTGAGACTACATTTTTCCACCTCCCTGGCAGTTAGCTGTGATCATACACTTGAGTTCCAGAGAATGGAGTGTGGATGGAAATGATGTAGGTACCTCCAAGGCTTTGCCCATGAAACTTTTTGTCATGACTTCCATGTTTTGTTTCTTGCATGTGGATTGAATGCGGAGGAAGATGAAGCCTTTGCAGATTGTGGGGCACAATAGTTTAATAAGCCTGGGGCCCTCATTGACTGTGTGGCGCAGAATCTCCTGCTCTTCTCCATATACTGTGATATGGATGAGAAGTCGACAGCTATTGTGTTCAGCTACTGAAATTTGGTGTAAGAATCGATATCAAAAGGTATATGCTTCTCAGTCCTCTTGGGACCTTGGAATCCAGCTGTGTCTTCTGGAGGAAATAGGATGTAGTGAACACAGGACATTGCCTCTCTCAGAGAGAATTTGCCCGAATTTTCAGATACGGGTGTTTTGTGTATTTAAAGATTCTACACATCTCATGTTATCCCAGACCTTTCCTAACCCTGAAGAGTAATGTGAGTTGTGTACTCACTAGAAATGTTTGGGACGGTCCAGCATCAAGGAGACATCTCATTTCACTTTAAGTCATGAATATTTCTGCAGCAGATAATTAACATTGGTAATTGTATTGTTTTATAGCCAGCTTACTGGAATGATCTGTAATGTGGCTTGGCAACAGTCAACAGCTATCAGATGTCATTTGAAATAATTTACTGATTAGAGATAACTTATTATTTCTTGCTCAGCCTTTTCACTGTGAATGTTAAAGTATATTTTTGCCTCTTAAATATGGTAATAGCTTTTACTTTGCATGCAAATATGGGCAATAAGCTAAAAATTCCCTTCCCTTATGAATCAACTTTCAGATGCCTGGAATGGATGATGATTTTTTTAATGTTATCATTTGGTTCTCAGATGCTTGTTTTAAAAATTTACTTCAGAGTCCTGAAGTGAAGTCCTGCGTTAGGAAGCAATGGATAGATACTAAATTTCTCCTTGTACTCTTGCCCAGGGGCTTTGAGTTCAGTGTATCCTCTACTAGGGATAGATTGTTCTGTCTCACTCCTTAGATTAAATGGTTGCCTTTTCAAGACCCTGGTGATGATGATAATCATGATGACGATGATGGTGATTTACCATTAATATGGGTTAAGTGTTTGGATAGCAAAGGCCAGGGGTCTTTCTTTTCAGAAAAAGGTGATGGTTTATTCTTGGCCGATTTGTATTTAATTTCATTTAGGTAGTTTAGGTTTGCATGAATATTGGGCTCTTGTGCTCATTCTATCACTTTCTTGCTATCTGGTATCAAATCAATCTGTTAACCTCTCTTTGCTTTCTTGTTCACTCAAACCTATAATGTGGAAAGTTACGAAGCCCTTTAAAGCTCTATGATGGTGTGATACATTGAATTTATGATTTACTTGTGGCGGGTAGTACCTTTATCCTTGGAGGGGGTAAATCCTACAATTAGAGGTAAGAATAAGTTCTTGAAGAAGGAAAAAAAGGGGTGCCTGGGTGGCTCAGTCGGTTAAGCGGCTGACTTCGGCTCAGGTCGTGATCTCGCGGTCCGTGAGTTCGAGCCCCGTTTCGGGCTCTGTGCTGACAGCCCAGAGCCTGGAGCCTGTTTCGGATTCTGTGTCTCCCCTCTCTCTGACCCTCCCCCGTTCATGCTCTGTCTCTCTCTGTCTCAAAAATAAATAAACGTTAAAAAAATTAAAAAAAAAAAAAAGAAGGAAAAAAAAGAGAAAACTGAATGAGAAAAATAAAGGAAACATGAGAAAAAATATGCATTGTTGAAGAATATTTCCAGATTTCCCTAAACAGGTTTATTTCTATTCCTTATTAGATTAAAAAGCAAAACAAAACATGGGGCGCCTGGGTGGCTCAGTTGGTTAAGTGTCTGACTTCAGCCCAGGTCGTGATCTCATGGCTCTTGAGTTGGAGCCCTGCATCGGGCTTTGTGCTGATAGCTCAGAGCCTGGAGCCTGCTTCAGATTCTGTGTCTCCCTCTCTCTCTGCCCCTTTCCTGCTCACGTTCTGTCCTTTTCTCTCAAAAATAAATAAGCGTTAAGAAATTTAAAACAAAGCAAACCCTTCTTTTAGGAGGAGGGAAGGGAAATTTTTAAAAGATTTCAGAGGTTTAAGTCCTAGAGACATTGAAATATTTTAAAAAATGTATTTGTGAGGAACTTAGTTCCCCTTTTAAATTTTAAGTAGAGGATTTCAGTTTCTCCAGAAGAACTTATCTCTTTGGGTCAATCTCCATATGCACAATGACAACCAATAAATATTCTTCAAGACCAACTGTAAAAATTCTCAAAAATGTGATTGTCTATTCAGATCACATGCCTTTCCTTTCTGCTTTTGCTTTTGGAATGAACAAACAAATTTATACCACGGTGAAATTCTATTGTATGTGTGAAAATTGATTCTTTACTTTTACCTACCTTAATAAGCACACAGAGTGCTAACTTTTCAGTAGATGCATTTAAAATATATTATAGCTAATCAAATGTTAAAGTGAATTACAGCCAATCAAATGGGTTTTGTTGTTTTGTTCCCTTTTAAATGACACAGTACATGAGCCAGCACAGCAAAGGAAAAAAATCGGTTTAGTTATCCTTTACTGAAAACAGAAGTTGATTGATTCAGAAAAGAATTTGCAGCTACATGAATTGATATTGATGATTTGATATGTTAGGTGGGTAAGAATCACAGATGTGTCCATCAGAAATGACTGTCTATGATATGTAGTGAAATGTTAGATCATTATTCCCTCTTCTATTCATCTGCCTACAATTTAATCTTTTATGATGGAAAATGTAATTAGGTGCTTTTTTTTCTAAATTTTTTTTTTTTGGTAAAAGCAATACATATTACAATTTTGGCTGTATATGATACTTTTATTTAAAATTTTCATTGTTATCATTGTAGGTAGAATGTCTGAAGCTCTTTGATTGGAATAGTAGCTTAATACCATTTAAATAAATGTATTTGCTCTTCATAAGGCATTTTACATCATTTATGTATGTGCATATTAGCTAGAGGTAAATGCCCACTAATGTCTAAAGTAAGAAAAACGATCAGTGAATTATTTACCTTATTATACTTTTAACAAGATACTTACACGTAGGTTCAAACAACAGTCTTATATTTGAGTCATCACTATCAATCTGGGAGAGTATCGGCCAACTCCTGCACGCTAATGGGAGCACGTGTTCAGTGAGGGCCTGTCTGTAAATTTCAAACGTAATTTCATGTGTTTACTGTTAATAATGGCTGTTAATTAAAACAAATTAGTGGTCTACATAACACAAATTAGGGAGTAATTTATTAATTCACTAAATGTTTTTTCCATGGCAGACATTTTCAATTGTTTACACGGCATACAGCGCTGGTCATAAAACAAGGGTTTACAGCTAAGTCACGATAGCGGTAGAAGGTCGGTTAGGTCTTAAGCCAGTCTTTCTGATAGATGATCAGTATGTTGGTGGTTGTGTTTCAGAACAGCTCTGCTAATGTTGGCCTTATCAGTCTGCTTAGATAGTTTATATAACTCGGTGCATATATACATTCCTTCAAATTGAAGCACCCTTTAGAGCCTGAGTGGTTTCTGGTTATGCCACCTATTCCTATGGTGTTTCCATGCCTCTTTGGGGAAACCTGGAAATTTGATTGCTTTACATGTGTTTATTTTACAGCTTACTATGTTGTTTCAAGTTGTCTCCCTCCCTACTTTTTTATTTAAAAATGTTCTTTTCATGGTGTATCAGACAAGTCACTTTTTCTCTTAGTAGGACGTGGCATTGGGACTGTTTCAAAGCTTGAGCGTCCCTGTTTCCTCAACTACATAGTAATGGTGGATTCATGGCATCTTAAAAGATGATGTGATTGTGTGTTACTTAAAAGGTGTTCAATAAAAATCTGTTGAATAACGTATGCAGAAACTTTCATTAGCTATCTTCCAAGCTTTATTCTTTTTTTTCATTTTATAAATACGTTTGTACTGATAAGAGTACCTCAGATTTGATTTCAAAATCTGAGAGGGGAGGCTGTTTCTTCTCATTTAACCACATTGATTAGCATCACCAACCACTGTAAAGCATGTTGTATATTGCCAATGCTTTCTCAATTAAAAATTCCCTTGGGAACAAAGCACCATTTAATAAAGTTGGCATAGGCTCAGAGATGATTCAGAAAGTTCCTTTTCCTAGTGCGGGAAAACTCACAAGGGAGCTGCTTTGTATGCTGGTCTCATTTAGACTTGCTGGCTCCTGAATATTCTCTCAGAAGGGCAAGACCACCAAGGATTGTACAGACAAGTCATGTGCAAGCCTGAGAGGCACAGCTCAGGGCTTGTCACTGTGGATCATCTTTGTCCCCTTGCTGTAGACCTTTCTCAAAGGGCAGATGCCAGGCATCTCTGTTTGCCCAAAAGGGCAAGACTTCTTTATCTGGAGGGGAAGGGCAGAAATGTACTAGGGAGGAAATTCACATCTTAGAATAATACATCACTCTGTGTTTTATATTTCTTTTTGTGGAAATAAACAAAAGAGTGGTCATTAGAAACTACTCTTCCATATAAAGATAAGGCATTCCCATGTTATATGGTAAGGATGACATTTATAGTCATAAATCAAAATAATCTGGAATTTCTCAGGGCCTTTTAAGTTGGTAAGAAAACCACAGCCACGTTCTTTGTACTCATGTTTTGTGAGTGACAGAGGATCGCACTGATAGCAGTTTTGGTAATCATTTTGTCCTTAGCTCCTTATCAGCTGGGCTGTAGTATTTTTATGACCACCTCCCCTTCTTTTAATACACATCTGAGCTACTTCCTTGTACAAAGAGCTGTAGGCACATTTGGACATGTTGTGAGTCAGCCATGGCTCTTGTGTGCCAATACTCCCTTCTGTTGGAGTGTGCCCAGTGCCCAGGCCTACGGCTCCTGTTTCCCATGGGGTTTGGCTTCCTCTGGAAAAGATGGACACTGATCCCCTCAAGCTGTATCCCTCTTTTCATGGCCTTTTGTGTGTGCATACTGTGCTTTGATCAAACTTGTGGCAGGTGTTTTGGTCAAACTTGTGGCAATATATATATATATATTTAATGATTATTTATTTTTGAGAGAGTGCTACTGGGGGAGAACCAGAGAGGGGGACAGAGGATCCAAAGTGGACTTTGGGCTGACAGCAGACAGCCTGATGTGGGGCTTGAACTCAGGAACTGTGAGATCATGACCTGCGCCAAATTCAGACGCTTAACCAACTGAGCCACCCAGGCGCCCCATTTTTTTAAGAATTTAAATACTTCGGGTAATCTACATGACTTGTAGGCTTGCTTTCCATTCTTCTCAACAGAATATGTTAAGGCAGATTATGATTTGCACCTTCCACTGTGCCACGGGCTACAGATACTGCAGATACCTAGAGGAGTAAAATATAATCTCTGCACATGGGAAGGTCTGCATTCCACATTTAGTTGGGAAGCTATAAGGTTAAAAAATGAAAATCTTGAAGAATGGGATGGTGTGTTTTAACTCCTTCACCCTTTTCCTTTTACTCATTTACAGTTTTCTATGGGAAACTTGGTGTCCCTGCACCGATGGCAAGTCACATGCCCTTGTTTTATGCTCCAGTTTATGGTGTCATCCTCCTTCAGAGCATTTGTCACGGGTGTAGTTTTCATTCATTTGGGTGACATTTTTACTGCATTTTCTTTGGCCAGCCTCGAAACTTCCTGAGTCCAGGGGCTCTGTCTTTTTAAAATTCAGCTGTGTTGGTACAGAGCGGGTCTTCAAGAATCATTCACTCCATAATTGGCTGAATGATTGTATGCGTTCTGATTATTAATGAATGGTGAGAACAAATTAATTGAATATAGTTTCTTCTTTTCACTCTAAGTATGTCCTTTCTTTCAGGGGCTTAATATTTGCCATATTTATAAAACCTCTTGTGTGCTTTAAAAAAAAATTTTTTTTTTGTTATCTACCTATTGAGAGAGAGTGTGCACATGTGCGCATGCGGTGGGGAAGGGCTCAGGAAGAGGGAGACAGAGAATCCCAAACAGGCTCCATGAGGAACCCAATGTGGGCTCGATCTCACAACCCTGAGATCAGGACCTGAGCTGAAATCAAGAGTTGGATGCCTACTGACTGAGCCACCCAGTTGCCCCTAAAACCTCTGGTGTGCTTTTAAAAGTTCTCTTTTGTTTTGTAGCATTTTTAGTCACAGTAGAATAATCACTGTGAATTGTTTCCGCAGAGGCATGTTTGTAAGTGCTCGGGTGCGTTGAGATGGTGTGTGTTTGAGAAGGAACGTCTTGGGGAGTAGAGCTGGACAGACACGACCATTGACAGCATTCATTAGTTCTGTGTCATTTTTCTGGGTGGAAATAACTAAAGCTAAAGTATTTTCCTTCCAATTCTAATGAATATTTCTAAGCCATTATCTTGTTTCTTTTATTAAATGAAAACATCAAGTTAAGTTGTATTGATATTTGCAATTTTAGATATCACACTGTGTCTAAGTGATGAATGGCTGCTATTACAATTAGAATGACTTCAAAGAATGATCTGAATTTTGAGTTATCTATGAATCAGCTCATTAAAAAAGGTAAAAATGATTTTGTTGATCTTAACACTTTGAGTTCTGAAAAACATTTGTCATTTGATATGTTTATATAATCCTTAAATTGACATCATTTTCCTATTCTTTTTCCTCTCATATTCTGAGTGCAGTTTAATTGATGGCAATCTTACCACAAAAAACTTTCGCTTTTTTGTCAAACTATTTTTGTGTCAGGTTCTTGTTTTTGTAGGAATCACTTTCAAAATTAAGGTCCTGCGGTTTTCCTCAGTTCTTAAAAAAACACACAGAGCTTTTTCTTTTATTCTGTGTTTTCTTTCTTTCTCTTTTTACTTTTCCTTCTTTCTCTCTTCTCTCTTTCTCTTTGTTGGTACCCACATGAGACTTTCGGCTACTCCCCTCCCAGAATTAGTTGCCTTTCTTTTCCCAAGAATGCTTGATATAAAAATGTGTCTCAAAAAGCAAGTAAAACCAATACTTCAATGTCAAGGAAGTTGAATGTTTTTTGAATTGATAACCTCTGCAATAGCATTTAAAATGTTTCATAACTTATAAAGTATGGTTTTTAGATCACTCAAAATGAAATTTTATATGGAGTATTTTAGAGTTTTTCCATACCCTCTCATATTGGAGCTATCTATATGTTAACTTTGAAAAATATTTAATAGTGTGATGAGAGAAAGGGAAGATCTTCACTGATACAGAAAAAGGTAACCAAGAAAAGCTCATTTTTATTAAAATTGACTGAAGATTTAAAACTTTTTTTCTCATAAATATACTTAGGTATGTAGTAATTTTATGGCCCAGTCTTATGGTACATATGTAAGTGTGTAGTTGTTGAACAGTGCTCCTCTTCTAAAGTGTGAAAATTTCGGGGTGCCTGGGTGGCTTAGTCAGTGAAGCATCCAACTTTGGCTCAGGTCATGATCTCACAGTTCATGAGTTCGAGCCCCACATTGGGCTTTCTGCTGTCAGCACAGGGCCAGCTTCGGGTCCTCTGTCTCCCTCTTTCTCTGCCCCTCCCCTGATCGTGTGCATGAGCTCTCTCTCTCAAAGAAGAAACATAAAAAAATTAAATTGAAAATTTCATTAAAAAAAAAAACAAAATGGCACACGTTTTTTGCTTTCATTGCTTTGTCAACTATTAACTAAGTAAAAGTAGTTTATTAAAAAAAATTTTTTTTTAATGTTTATTTATTTTTGAGACAGAGGGAGAGAGAGCACGAGTGGGGGAGGGGCAGAGAGAGAGGGAGACACAGAATCTGAAACAGGCTCCAGGCTCTGAGCTGTCAGCACAGAGCCCAATGCGGGGCTCGAACCCACGAACCGTGAGATCATGACCTGATCCGAAGTCGGACGCTTAACCGACTGAGCCACCCAGGCACCCCTAAGTAAAAGTAGTTTAAACAGTCACCTCATCATTAAAAGAACTTTCCTCTGGGGGCGCCTGGGTGGCGCAGTCGGTTAAGCGTCCGACTTGGGCCAGGTCACGATCTTGCGGTCCGTGAGTTCGAGCCCCGCGTCAGGCTCTGGGCTGATGGCTCGGAGCCTGGAGCCTGTTTCCGATTCTGTGTCTCCCTCTCTCTCTGCCCCTCCCCCATTCATGCTCTGTCTCTCTCTGTCCCAAAAATAAATTAAAAACGTTGAAAAAAAAATTAAAAAAAAAAAAAAAAAAAAAAGAACTTTCCTCTGATAGCTAATATCAGTTTGCAAAACTGATGCCAAATAGAATTAGACATGTCTCCACTCACAAAAGCTGCTTTGCTAAGGAAACAAAATATAGAGGAAAAATAACTTTCTTCACATTTTTAAATACATTTCGTGATTGGTTTAAATTGGTTGATTTCTGACTAGGAGTAACAGCTGGTGTTCTGCTGCATATACATATTAATAAATGTACTGTACAAGTTGTGGAAGTGGCAAAATTTAGTGGAAGGCCTCTAGATCAAAGGAGACCTAAGTTCTGGACCAGAACTTCCTGCTCTGTACCCAAAGACAAATTGATAGACTTCCCTGCACCTTGATTTCCTTACTATAAAATAAGAGGCCCAGATAGGATGGTCCATTTTTATTACTATAATTTTATGAGTGTTATGGGAATAAATTTTATTTCTCTTTGCAGTTCAGAAAAGTAACCCTGTTTGAATTATTTCTTTTCAGTTAGGTAGGAATATCTCCTGCAGGCATCTTCCATCCAGCTCTTCCAGATTAGCTGCCTCACATGTTTTTCTTTCCTTTTCTTACCGATAAATTTGGACTCCCTCTTGACGCCGATGACAACTTCAGCATTCTTCTTGTCACCTTGCAGACTTTAAACATAAAAATACTCATTGGTTTTAAAAGGCAAAAAAAAAAAAAAAAAATGTATATATTAAGACTATTAAGCCTGGCCTTGAAACATTTCCTGTCTTGTATTAAATGTCTATTACCTGAAGAGGATTTATTTTAGGGTGGAAAGTGGGAGAAGAAAGGAGCTAGACACATTTGAGAATGCAACTATGGTCATGCAAACATTTTAAAAGCCTTCTTAAAGGGAACACATGGAAATGTATTAACTAAGGTATTAAGAAGTGTTACTGCTTGTCTGATGCTAATTAAGGCAAGCATCTGGGTATATTTCCTCTTCTTAAATTGAAGTATATTTAAAAAAAAAACATAAAACTTAGAGTCATCAGTACAGATTGTATAAGAATTTTAACTGGATTTTGTTTGGTCTTAGTTTCATCCTTTTTTTCTTTGTCAGTCTATGTAATTTTATAAATGTGAAACTATTTTTATTTCTTGAAAAGCTGATATGACAGAACTGAGTCTGTGTGCTGATTATTAACCAGTACTTTAGCTGATGTAATATTTATTCAATGCCAAAAATCATTGAGATATCTTTTGTTATAGCGTAAGTGACTTCCTTCGAAAACAACTCCATACTTTTAGAATATGAATAATTTCTTTTGTTAATAATGATCGAAGGTGAAATATAATAGATGAAGAAATAACTGGGATCACCTGAGTGGCTCGGTTGGTTAAGCCACCAACTCTTGTTTTTGGCTCAGGTGATGATCTCGTGGTTCTTGAGTTCGAGCCCCGTTTTGGGATATGCAGCATGGAGTCTGCTTGGGATTCTCCCTCTCTCTCTGTCTCTCTGCCCCTCCTCTGCTTTCTCTCTCTCTCTCTCAAAATAAACACACTTAAAAAAAAAGAGAAATAACTGCATAAACTTAAGCATATTAATTACAAGACAAGATTGTCATCTGTGGAGGAAAGGATACCTGGTGGGCTTTTACTTACTTTGGGGCAGTAATGTTTCTCTGTTGCTTCTATTTTCAAAAATATTTTGAGGAAGGAAGATTAGATCTTGTTGCAAAATACTCTGAAGTTTCTTGCCATAAAGCTTACAAAGTCACAAGAGGAAAAAGTCAGAAAACTTAGCTCTGTCTCGGTTCCACATGGAAATGCACGAATCCTTATAAATTTATGTTTCTTCATCTGTAAAGTGAGGGTGTGCATTGGGCGATTAAAGACCTATATTCCTCTCTAATATTCTGAGAAATCAAGACATTATGTACGTTTCCCCCCTCCCCCCATTTCTAAAACCTTTTTCCTTTGGCCTTTAGAGAGTAAAATCTAAACAAAGTCTCTCCATTTTGAATTTCTTTTTTTCAATTGATTTCTCTTTTGTTTGTCTGTCCAAAGGAATGATCATGTTTGTCTGTTGGACTTGAGTCAAATGAAAGTGCAAAGTAGGAAAATCATAGCGTTGTGCCTTTACTTGCACAGGTCTGGCTTATGTAAATCCGAGAATTCTGGTAGAGTTCTTAAAATTTATTTATATGCTAAAGAAGATGTGCTTGTTGAACCCTGAATAAAGGATCACTAGACAGCTTTTTATTCTTTCCATTGTGAAGTTATTTTCATCTGATCTTACTATGATGGGAAATGTTTGTTGTCTCCTACAGATATTTTTCTTTTCTTTTGTTTTTGGGATACAGTCATTAGGAAAGCATAAAGTATAGGCTTCAATGTTTAGGTATTTACGTATAGATTTCTTACTATAATCAGTTAGGTATTTGCTTAATTACAGAATGTGGCCTCATGAGTCATCCTTTTAGATATTAAAAGTTAAAATATGTGTGTGTGTGTACACACAATTTATTATCCAGAATTTTTGAATCCACAAGACTCTGAATATTGAAACAAAATTACTTTGTAAGTTTGGCCCATTAGTGGCAAACTGATCTGAACTGACACGATATTATTTATAGTGGGAATGTTCATGCGTTTCTCCAGATATAGTATTGTTTTTGATGATAAGGTGTAAAATGTGCACTCTGTTACCTTTCTAAAATATGCATAACTCTGAATTTCAAAATACATCTGGCCACTGGGGGTTCAGAAAAGAGGCTGATCTTTGTCATCATTCTCAAGGGATTATTAGCATGCGAGCGTAAGAATATTGCTTTCCTATTGTTGCTGGCAGTGGAAATACAATACAGTAAATAGACAATAATTAAGTTCTTGCCCCTGGAAAAGGTTGGAACTAGAATCTGGAAAAATAAACTGCATACAATACGGGAGAGAATCTTAACAAACAGAAAACATATGATAGTACTTATCCATAAAGATTAGTACATAGTACTTACAATTTTTAAAACCAGTTTTGTGCTTGCTATAAATGCAAACAGGGTTTTATAAGATTTGCTAAACAGGGTTAAAAAGAAATTCTGAATAGAAACAGTTGATACACAGACTGATATTTGCATGAAAACAAATTTAACAGATGCTTTGGAAACATTGGATATATTGTTGAGTAAATTGGCTTTGAGGGCAAAGTAGTGAAAAAATTGTTTCTTTCAATGACAAATGCAAACAACATACAATAGTTTTTACTCAGCAGATAGTATCTTTTTTCTTTTTTGGTAACTGTGGAAATGAAACTGAATGATTCTCTCATAGCGATGCTTTTTTTTACCTGTGACCTATGGTCATAGAAGACTGATTTAAAATGGACGAAAAACTTGCTCCTGACCTAACAGATGGTGTCTTGTACTCTCTGGTGGGCAACTTGACTTTTAAAAAAGACCTGAAAATTCAAATTGCTAATATCCATACTTTATGAAAATTATTTTCTTTTGCTTGAAAAAGTCTCTTTTAATAATTCATGATGAAGCAGTTTTTTAAAAAGCTTTTAAACGATTCTGTGACTGATTGACTTGAATGTAATATTTTATAATTAATCAATATTTGAAAGATTATATTAAGCTTTAATAGTAGTATTTATGCTTAAATTTTAGTTGAACTGTATTCAGGGATAGAAATAATGGGGTTAAATAATTTAGAAAACAACTCATCATTTATTGACTCACAGCCTCACAATTTGTTATTTGTTACTCACAAAAAAGGGTATTTTGTCAATATCTATTGTAGAATCTAATATCCTTACTATCATTTTCCATCACTTCTTACCATGTGAGGCTTCATTTTATTTTATTTTTTTAAGTTTTATTTAAGTAATCTCTACACCCAATGTTGCGGCTCGAACTCAGAACCCCAAGATCAAGATTCTCATGCTCTTCCCATTGAGGCTGCCAGGTGCCTGGAGGCTTATTTTTAATATTCAGCATGATAACTTGTTTTCCTACCAGATCGGGTGCCCTACAGTTCTCTACAGATCTGGTTCTCACACTTGTTTATCTTTTCTTTAAATCTATACTCCTCTTCAATTTCTAGTATGTTCTCAAGTATTATACACTTAACCTCCAAAAGCCATCCTTAAATGGCCTTGTCCTATTTGGGGCATTTCCTTATTTTCCTCACACTCTGTACATTAACTGATTAACTGTACATTAACTCTTCTAATGAGGAAAATGAACTTAAGTGAACTTTGTTATGAAAAGTAATTTTGGAAGCATTCGGAAAGTTGTGAGGGAACCTATCATATAATGGTATTAAATATAAAAAGACAGATACAAGTGACACAGAGGCTTTTAACATTGAATTTTATCTTCCTTAAAGAAATTTTTTTTAATGTTTATTTATTTTTGAGAGAGAGATTGAGAGAGAGAGAGAGAGAGAGAGCGGGGGAGGGGCAGAGAGAGAGAAAGATGAGGATCCAAAGTAGGCTCTGGGCTGACAGCAGAGAGGCAGTGCAGGGCTCTGTCTCACAAACCATGAGACCATGACCTGACCTGAAGTACGACGCTTAACCAACTGAGCCATCCAGGCGCCCCTATCTTCCTTTCTTTTTTAAATGGAGGTTTTATTTAAGATCCCATAAGGATATTTATGTTTTTTTTCAATTGGTATGTGTGAAATTCTTAAGAATTTATGAAGGATTTCTTTTTTTGTTTTTAATTTTTTTAAATGTTTATTTATTTTTGAGACAGAGAGGGACAGAGCATGAACAGGGGAGGGCCAGAGAGAGGGAGACACAGAATCCGAAGCAGGCTCCAGGCTCTGAGCTGTCAGCACAGAGCCCGACGCGGGGCTCGAACTCACAGACTGTGAGATCATGACCAGAGCCGAAGCCGGATGCTTAACCGACTGAGCCACCCAGGTGCCCCTATCAAGGAGTTCTTGAGGGTAGAGATGGGGGTTTGGAAATCTCATGACGGAAATTTTATCATTTTCCTTCTTACTGTCCCTCTGAAGGAAAAGAAGGAGTGAAGAGAAGAAAAGATCTTTGTGATGGTGCAGAAATAGAGTATCCAGTTCTCCATTTGCTTTGGACTATCACTGGATGATTATAATGATGATAATCATCTATAGTCAGCCTGTACGTGATAACAGAGGGCAGCATGTACGTGAATTATTTGCTGAAAATTACATAATCATTTTAAACAAGTCACAATTTGTCAGTAGTATATTTACTGTTAAATAAAATTAGGTAAAATTGATTTTTTTCTTATTTCATGTCCTTAGAAATGTGTAATTCTCAACCATATTGCAAATGTCCCCAGGATGCCTAGTATAAATTTCCATCTCGGATTGACTGAACAAAAACAGTTAATGCTCTGTATCTCTTGTTCTCTCTCTTTGCTTTTCTCTGTAACCTGAGAAATTTCTTCATTGACTTAAATGAAGCTAAGAGGTTTACCTATTTTTAGAAACAGAGAAGTGACTTTTCCACGGGTGCTGGAGTTTTCCCGTTTTCTTCCGTGAAATTCATAGTGCCAAAATCAAGGACGCCTAGACACAGATTTAACCATGCATTGCCTAGAAAGGGAAGCTGAGACAGTGTGATATTTATGCCCACCCTAAATTCAGACTATAACAAGATTATGTATGAAGAAGCCAGTGTTAGACAAACCTATGTTTTAGAGCCTTAATATTATTAGTATCACTATAATGTATTGCTATAATAGAAATTAATCATGAACAAAAAGGTTGGTTGTGACTGGAAGAACATTTTTATAAACCAGATTGATGGCTGCTTCTCTCATGTGGTAGTGCTATAATAGGATTCAGTGTGCATTTGTTTGGTGCCTGGGGAACTATCTGAACAGAATATTTTCTGTAATTTATTTAAACATATTTGCATGGCCTGCAAATATTGAAATTTCAAGACCTTCAAGTCCCCTTTATTGTTTGTTCAGATTTTATCATCAATGTTGCAAATACCAAGCGTAATATTTTCGTGATTTTTGAGCATGTTGAATTACAGATGAATGTCCTTGAACCCTCTGCATATAATGTATAAACACAGACAGTATGACTTCTTTGTTTTCACTTCATAACATGATACAGTATGATAAAATTCCATTACCGTGATTTGTTTAATGCAGACACATTATAGGCCAAATTATATCCCTTAAAATATTACATACGTAAAAAATCTTTTCCATGAGTGAATGGCAAATGTTACTCATCTCTCATAAAATCCGGCTTATAAAGAGACTCAAGTTAATTGGATTTAGGTGGTTTATCTTTGATACAACATACTTGTTACTCTACCATATTTTAAGAGTCATTCATTGTCCATGGCAAAGGAGCTATATGTATATTTATATATATACATATATATGTATATATTACATATGTAATATGTATATGTACATATACATATACAATTACATATGTAATATGTATGCATACATATACATATGTATATATATAATATGTGTATATTATATATATATACATATATATGTGTGTGTGTGTATATATATATATATATATATATATATATATATATATATATATAAAAGAGATACATCCTAAGAGGTACTTTTAGGATGCAATATGCATATATTGAGTATCAGGCTCACAACAGTGGATAAGACAGAGAAATTAGGTCTAGTAGGGGAAAGAAGCATTGATTTCATATTCACCCCAGTTATAGCTATGAAAAGTTTTAGAAGGGGTTCATCTAGGGCCCTATGACAGTGTCTAGTAAGGAGTCTTAAATCTTGTCTGCATCAGATTGGACAGAGTGGGGTGAAGTTGAGAGGAAGGGCTCTTGAAGGTAAAAATGTGAACTGCTCCCTGAAAGACGTGGAAGATCTAGCCAACAGATACAGAGGTATTGCTCCCATTTTATTAATGACTGTACTTTTACTTGCATTGTGAAATATAATTTATAAATTAATTCTAGTAGTTTTCCTCTATAATTATACTTGATTACTGCTAGTAAAGTTTATTCCAGGAAAATTTGGAAGAAAAGAAAGCAGATGTCATCAGCGATAACAACCATCAGTGATCCAACACACCTTCTCCCCAGAAAGCATACCCTAATACCCTTCTCCCCGCCTCAAAAGTCCTATACAAGTCGGAATAGATGTATTAATAAAGGTGTTTAAATCCAAGTTTTTTTTTATCAGAAATTGGGTCACAGTATTATTAGATTGCAGTTTTACTTTTTCTAGATTTTACTTTTACTGGCTCCAGCACCTTTGCAAGAGACATACCATTATCTATTTAACCAGCCCCTACTTGTGAACCTTTTAGTTACCTTTAACTTTCTCACAATCCCAAAAATACTTGAAGCAAAGTCTACTCTATTTATAAACTTGGTTTGGTCAGCTTAATGCCTATATTAATACGAAGTAAAGAAGGCATTCATTTGTCAATATCAGAGCTTTTCGGTGTAAATTTGCATACTAAAGATGGCTCAAATGAGAACTGGGTACACACACATTTGACTGAGATATATATTCTTTACTGAAAGAAAACTCACTTGTAATGCCATAAATGGGAGTAATTTGCATTATGATCAGTCTTTTACCGCTTAGCTTTTAGCCCTGCAGGGTATGAAGATCGCTGAGTTAATCAGAAACCCCTTTAGGATCAGAATCTGCAGGGTCCACTGTAGAATGAATGCCCAGTGTGCCAGTGGAAAACATTCAGGATCTTTTATGCCCATTTTCAAGTTTTTGACAGTTTTCTTTAGAGTCTTCCTCCTGAGATCACAAGTAATTTACAAAGGTAATTCTTCATCCAAAAAAAACCCCAAAAACTGCAGCTAGAGTGTTAATTGGCCATAGAGGCCTCCTCTAGATTTGCAAATGTAGAACCATGAGCTGTTGAGGTGATAGAATTAATTTCTCTCCAGAAATTTTTATTATAAACCTTGGATTGGACTTTTAAAAGCCTCTATTATTTGCTTCTCTGAGGCTAGGAAAACAAAACCAAGAAACTCTCTCCAAGAGATTTCCTCTTTAGTACCTGTGTAACTGGGTGAATTTCCGTCTGGTTGAGGCTCCCAACATTTGCTAAGGTTCCTGTTCTGACTGACGGTGACCTTTCTTACCTTCTTATAACTTCGGGAACCTATCTGCCAGCCAGGTGTGTTAGGCCAGTTTTCTTGGGGGAGATTTGTAAACTTAACCCTTGTTAAAAACTGAACCCTTGTCTTTCAGTAGTTGTCACTCCTGATTATGCGAAAATCATTTTCAAATATGATATTCTCGGGGTAGCTTTGGTTACACAATTGATTTGTCCAAAGTATTCTGCCAAAAAGAGAGGGCAAATTCTTACTAAACCTATGGGAAGAACTATATGGCCATGGAAAGTAAGGATGCCCATTATTCGTTTCTGAAATCTGGAGAGATCAGTGAGAATTAGATGCTCTTTTAACGTGTTTTGTTACTGCGGTGCCTGGGTGGCTCACTTGGTTAAATGGCCTACTCTTGATCTCGGCTCAGGTCATGATCTCATGGTTTGTGAGATCGAGCCTAACGTCGGGCTGTGTGCTGGCAGTGTGGAGCCTGCTTGGGATTCTCTCTTTCTCTCTCTCTGTCTCTCTCTCTCTCTCTCTGTCTCTCTGCTCCTCCCCCACTTGCTCTTTCTGTCTCTTTCAAAAATAAACATTTTTAAGTGTTTTGTTTTAATTTGAAACAGCAGTGTCCACCAAATTGAAAGGTATAGCTTAAAAGGAAAAAAAAAAGATGAAAGTCTTACTCATATATCATTAGAAGACAGAATATTAAAAGCAACAACAGTATCTGAAAAAATACCTGCAATTAAATGGTACCCATCCATTAATTCAATCTTATGGAATTCTTATTTCCTTGTATCTAGGGTCAGTGGAGTCTGCCTTGATGAAGTCTTCTCCCATAGGAAAAATCCAGAGACTAATTTAGTGTTTAATTTAGACGTATATTCAAAACTGGTATTATTATTGTAACTGCTTTGTTCAACTGCCGTTTTCCTTTGGTAAAACCATTTGCGTGGCTATTTTTGTGTTATGTATTTGTTACTTTGAGGCTGGCTTTTAGTTACATATTCACTGGCTTAAGAATGAATTGCATTTGTTAATTGAATATCTAGTAATCAATTAACTTTGTGGCCAAAATATGTCAGATTTAAATACAGTACCCTTGTTTTCAAATAATTATACTTTCCACATTAATCTTGCGAGAACAAATCATTTTTCAAAAGCTTAATGAAGAGTGAAAGGCTAATTGATTGTAGCAAGCACTTAGAAGTACTGTTCTACAGTCTACAAGTATTGCCACTCTCCTGTTGAGTTGCTAACTTCCCTAAAGGCTGTAGTCTAGAAACAAACAAGAAAAACAGTGGTTAGGACTATAGCTTTTCAAATCCCACTTTCTAGAATATATATTGAAACAAAATAACAAGCCAAATGCATATGAAGGACTAAAAAAATCATTTATCCATAAGGGAAAAAAATACTGTACCTTAAAGAAAACGACCATAAAATAATAAGACCTTTGAACTCACAAATTTTGTTGTATAGTATCTAATTTATTACAATTGTTTTTGGGTCATCAATTCTATAAAATGTATGAATATTACTTAAAATCCTAAATAAATCACTAAAGTATATACTTTGTAACGATTAGGCAAAAATCACAAAATTAAATTAAGCCTATATGTCCGTTGTTTTTTAGTTTAAATAGCTTGCAGATGTTCACATGAAAGCGTCTCAACAAGCCTAATAGGTCTATGTATCATTTAAGATGATTTTGGTTGTAAGGAACAAAGAATATTTTATGCTGGTTTAAAAGAGCAAAAGGAAAGTTATTTGTTCATTGAGAAGTTCATTGATAAGGAATTTAGGTTTAGTTTGATCAGGGCTCTGCCTCTATCTCTGAAATTACCTAAGCTCTGCCTTTCTCTGTTTACCACGGGTGTTAGGCTACCAGGGAAACTAGGCTTATCTGATTGGCTTATCCATTTGCTCAGCTCTTTTCTACCCCGGGTGAAGGGATTCTCCTCTTGCAAACCCAAGGGCTTCCCTATCCAGCCGGGAGGGGAAGGGGTAGAATGGATAGTGAAGAGCTCTACTACAGAATTATTTTGCATATTCTCATGCTTGAGTTTTGAGAAAGGAGAGGAAGTTGAGAAATATTTTCATTGATTGTCTCCTCTTATTACACAAGCCGCTTTCTTACACTTAATCATCTTCCATGTAATCCTCTTGACAATACTAGGAAGTAGATGTTATCTCACTTCACAAATAAGCAGAAGGTTAGCCAATTCTTTTTCTCAGGCTCACATGGCTTGTGAAGGTATATACTAAAGTCCATGTTCTTCTGTGCTCTTCGGATTGTAAACTAAATCACATTTGCTAAGTAATTTTGTGAGGAATGTTATTCCAAGTCGGAAGATCGCAAAGGATTTAAACATTTATCAATATCCATTCATTCCACAATTACAGTGTTCCTACTGTGTACTAGGTGTATGTAGTTGCTGGGATATTGTGGTTAGAAGTGCCTTCTAACCGTACAGATTTAGTAGGAGAAAGAGATGTTAATGTCATGCAAATAAGTATATAATTACAAACTCTGTAACTGCTCTATAGTAAGATCTGAGTCTGGGAGAGGTGATCACAATGTTTCTTTCTAGGAGGTGACATTTCAGTTGAGATCTGAAGGATGAGAATGAATTAACAAGACAAAAGAGGAGTGGGAGTAATGGGTTTTTGGAGTGATGGTGGGGTTCAGAGCCGACAGCCAAGATAGAATTCTTGAAGACGTCTTTGGTGCAAAAAGGTGATTTTATTAAAGCTTGGGAACAGGACCCATGGGCAGAAGAGCTACACGGGGCTGTGCAGAGTGACTGCTTAAATACTGTGGAGTTGGGGGAAGTAAAGTCAAGAGGAAGTTTCTTAAAGGGCTTTCCCTATGCTAAAGAGGATTTACAGATTGTTGGAGGCCTAGCTATTGCTAAGCTAAGGTGGTTTTTCCCTTTCACAAAGCATTATCCTTAAGATAGTAGGGAGTTCTGGAGATTAGGCTGTTGATAAGATTGCCTTTTTCTTGTGATATTACTAAGATATTTGTAAACTGATGGAGGTTCTATCAATGTAACCGTTTGTTTTCTGTGCTTTCCTTTGTTCTTGAGCAACCAGGAGTGCCTGAGGAGTGTCAGGCACATCTCACCTCGGTTGGGTGGGGGGGGGGGGGGGGGTTCGTGTCTGATGCATGCCTAGAAAGTAAAGTGAGTCCTTTTTGTTGCAGCACAGAGAGAACACAGGGCAAGGCTAGGATGAGGCAAGTAGATAGATCGGATCCTGCAAGGGTCTTCAGGTGGTATTAAGAATTGTGCTGGATATTCCACAAGAAATTATCTTGGAAAGAACCGATCTTGGAGATCTTAAGTCTTTGAGAAAGTTGGTGAGGTGGTATTTTAGTATTTATTGTCATTATCTCTCTGCATAATTTATAGTGTTTTCTTAAAACATGTTTTCTTGCCTCAACAAAGCCATACTTCATTTTTAGAATTCTTCTATCGTATTCAGCTTTCCAGTCCTGGCATGTTGTGTAAATCATTTGTAACCACTTTAAACTTTTTATAACTGTTTATAACTTGAACCTAGATAGAAAACAGTGAAGGTGGGGGTGCCTGGGTGGCTCAGTGGGTGAACCTCCGTGCTGGGTGTGCAGCTTGCTTAAAAAAACACAAAAAAACAGTGAAGGTAAAGGTATCTACATTTATCGAATGAATATTTATCAAGTAGTATTGAATTAGTTGCAAACTGCTCAGAGAACAAAAGTCTAGACATTAAACTTTGGGGAGGAAATATAGAAATAATATATATAACTAATTTAATGTTGGTGACTTGGTGTTCTCTGTTCACTGTTAAGGTCTTGTTGGAACTGCACTTGTGACCTCCCTTTTATTTTTGGTTACAATTAAAGAATAAGAGAGAAACAAGACTTTATTTAAATATGCAGTTGGCTCTTTTCATTAGACTAAGGCAGTATAAAAGGAAAATTTGCTCATACCATATGGTGTATTAATATCATAAATAAAGCATACATCTGGGTTACAATCAAAGTTGGACTTAGGTCCTTCAAGTTCATATCTGTTGACAAGATGGTTTACTTGGAATTCTGAGCACTTGACCTATAGTATAATATTTAAGCCTGAAGCTGCTGACTCAACCAGTTCCCTAAATGTCACACAAATGAACGCCATTACTTTAATCTTCTTACATCACTTGCTGAAAGTAAAGCTTTAAAAATTATCAAAATAAGACTTGAGAGTAGGAACATATGTATTATTGAGAAACTAACTGAATGTGTAGTGGGCAAACATCATCATCCTTTTATCTTTGTAAAGGATAATGTGAATTGTGTTATACCAACAGTTTATTTCATTGTTGGGAAAGATGTGTCTTCTCTTCTGGAATGTAAGCTTAGTTCTCTTGTCTCCGTGTTGGAAGCTCTAGAAGAAAGGCAGGGCAGAGATATGTGCGTGGTTGTTGTTAAAATCCTTGACTAAAGCACGCTTGCTCCTGGCATGGAATATATGATGTTGCAACAAATTCCTGCTCAAACATTTTCTAGTCCGCTTTCCTCTTCTGTCTAGAACTGTCTATACTTACTTTCCCGTGTAGTTCTTTCCTGACAAGTAAAAAACTAGTAAACTACTGATCAGTTTGAAATGCTAACATTTCTACTTGTTTGTATTGAAAGTAACTGGTACTTCCTTTTTGGTGGGGGAGGGGGGGGCATCTGAGAGATCTTCCCTTATTCTGGGCCATTGAATTTCAACTCATGCTATCAGGACTGATAATAATGCAAGTATCACCTTTAGTATGTAGATTTGAAAATGGCAAATACGGAGAACACATATGATCTGGGCATTCAGAACCCACTCTATTCTGTGCATCACGAAAAGCCTGCAAAGAGAATGTGAGGAAGAGCCGGACACTCACGTGCATGGTGGTGTGGACCCCCAGGGTGAACTGTTGGGTACCAGCATTTGTTGATTTTCATCAAATATTTCAACACTTGCTGAAGTGATATGTTTTCTATCAAGGACTGTCATGGAATATCTAGTACTTTTGGAAAAATATATGATTTGTTCATTTATTCAGAAATTATTTATTGAGTGGTAAGACTGTGTCAAAGCTCTAGGAATTTGAGGATGAAAATGCTTGGTCCATACCTTCAGTCTATTGGATAGTTAATGCCAAGATGAAGTGGGACATAGGGGAAGAAATGCCCAATCTTCCTGGATTGTTGGAGAAGTTTCATAGGAAGTTGTCCCTGAGATTGAGCCTTGAGGAGAGAGGGGAATGTGTTCCAGAAATTAAGTCTATGTGTGGGAGTAATAATAATGATAATATTATAGAAGAGGGTCACCTGGGTGGCTCAGTTGCTTGAGCATCCACTTCGGCTCAGGTCATGATCTCACAGTTTGTGGGTTCAAGCCCAGCATTGGACTCTGTGCTCACAGCTCAGAGCCTGGAGCCTGCTTCAGATTCTGTCTGTCTGTCTCTCTCTCTGCCCCTCCCCTGATTGTTCTCTCTCCCTCTCGTTCCCTCCCCCTCTCCCCTCTCAAAAATAAATAACTAAACATTTTTTTTAAATTAAAAAAAAATTTAAAAAGGATATTATTAATGAAACAGCTAAGGTTTATTGAAAATTTTGTGATTGTTTTTTCTCTTTTCTTCTCTTCTCTTTTCTTTTCTTTTCCTTTCTTCAAAGTGTTTCACGTGTATTAACCGGTTTACTCTTCATAGCAACCCTAAGAGATAGTAGACTACAGATAGGAAACTGAGTCAAAAAGAAGTAATTCTCTAGCTCACAGTCAGTCTAGCACACAGTCACACAGTTAATAATGACGGAACCAGATTTCACCTCCAGAGTCTAGGGCAACTTTGCTTTGTGTGAATAAAATGACCTGTTTGGTAACGGTAGAACTTGAAATGGTTAGAAGTTCAGGTCGCTGGGTATTTGATAGGGTTTTGGCTGGTCAGATTGTTATGGGTTACATTGTGAACAGCCTTGGAAGACATGCTAAAGAATTAAAATTTAGAAGTAAATTAGAAATGCACATACCAGGTCCTACCTCACATCTACTGAATCAGAATTTCCCTGCTCCAGAAAGTATCCAAGGGTTTTGTGCCCTGATATGGTCAAATAGTGAGTAGATCTATAGTTTCAAACAGCAAGTGCTGCTATTATTTGCCCCAGGTTTCTTGGTATTTCGTTTGTTGAGTTGAAAAGTAAGGTAGAGAATGCAATAAATCCTATTTTGTATGACTTGGGTTTAATTTGCTTGCAGAATATCCTATTAAAAATGTGAAAAATAAAAAGCTGCCTGCCTGATTTGGAGATAGGGAATTTTTTAGTCTCATGTATGGCTGGTAGGAGATACTCAGGGATATAGTTGAGATTACTCATGTGAGAAAATAGAGCAGTCAGCATGGATAGAAAGCATTGAAATATGAAAGCAGCATGAAATTTGAAATATTGTAAATGAAGAAATTAAGAAGAGCATCTTCAAATACCAGAGGGAACCCAGGGAGAGATGGAGTTTGGGAGCTAAGGAAGGAGGGTTTCATGATATCTTTATTTTTTTTAAATGCATCAGAGAATTTGCGTAAGAAAAGGACTAGGGGGAAAAAAAAGACCAGGGATGTTGTGAAGAAGCAGAATTTTGGTGGGGTGGAAGCCAGATTGGAATGTACACTTGCCAGTAGGTAGGTAGTAAAAAGGGCTTAGATGACTCTTTGCAAAAACTTGATTTTAAGAAGGAAAGTAGAGTGATAATAAGAAAAGGCTACAAGGTAAAAATCACTAGCTTTTCCCTCTTTTTATTTAATACTTCTTATAAGATTGAAACAATACAGATACAAAAGATAAAGCTCCCTTTCATCCAAACACCAAGAGATAAGAAATGTTGAAATTTGTCATTATTTTTCAAGCCATGCTTCTATGAATATGTATTTGTAGTAAATATGTATCTATGTGTTTTTAACAAAAATATGTTGTAGCTGTCTAAATTTTCATATGTACCTTAATGTACTGGAAACACATATCTCTTTCATTACATGTTATTTTACACTATTACCTTTTCAGAGTTGCCTGGTGTTGCATTGTATGTATAGAATAGTTTACATAATCCAATTTTTGACATTTTTGCTTCTCTGGGTAATTCTTCATTTTAACAGTGCTACCATTAATATCTTTGTGGGTAAATTGTTAACACTTTCATAATTATAGATTTTTTATTAATTTCAAATTGTGGAACAAGGTCCCAGATGGAGCCTTCATTTACGGGATCTATAAATCAAGTAGATGGACCAGTCTTAGATAAAAGCATAGACATTTCCATCTTCCTGGGTGGGAGGAGAAAAGTATTAGCTTATAGGTGGTTGGTAGGAGAAAGGATGAAATAGCCATATGATGCTCTGTTTTATCTTCATGCGGATAGTTGAAAGGGCACGTTGTTACAGGACGTTGGAAAGTTGTGAAGGTTTGAAAAAAACTACCAAAAAGAAAAAGCACAAGAGTATATGAAGGGTTACTGGGCAAAGTTGTGCAGAACTGGCACTGAGCACTCCATGTCTGCAGGGGTTCCAGATGCCTTGGTTCCACTGTCCTCTCCAGGGGCATTCAGAGCCCAGGTCCAGGGAGTTGAAAAGGCCAGACATGACTTATCTATGGTTTGGTGGTTACAGGTCTGGTAGGTGGTCAGCATGGGCAAAATAGGGGTACACCATGAAGGAGTTGAAGATGGTGTGGAGAGAGCAGTTGGGTCTCTACAGTCACATGAAGAAGAAAAAGAAGCTTGAAGGGACCATAAAGAGCACAAAGAGTGAAAGAAAGCATGGGGATTGGCGGGTGTCAGTGAGCAGGAATAAAGGACTGAGGGCTGAAAAGTTATAAAATTGTGGCCCAAAAGTGGGACACCGAGTTGAGATTTTAGAAGGAGAGCAATTACACTCCAAGTCAAGGTCCAAGGGGTAGCCATGGATCTGGTGAGCTAAAATTAAGGGAAGATGAGGTCATGGAACCATATGCAGCTCAACGTTGTCCATATGGATGTGGGTGATGTGAAGATTTTTAAGTAAAGAGGAAAGAGTGCCCTAGAAATTCCTAATCCTGGATAAATGACAAAACAATTGGTAGCGAATAATGGTAAATAACGAAGGTGCTATAGCTGGTTGGCCTGGATATTTAGAAAATATTTATGGAAGGTAAAACTGATAATAAATGCGATAATGAATCTTTTGGGAAGCAAATGGCATCCAAGGAGCAAAATGAGCTTCTAGCATGCCAAAAGTCACCGTCTAGCTTGAGATGCAGGAGTTGGTTGAGGAGATGGATAGCTGGACGGTGTCTTTTTCACCCTGTAACACTGGACATTGGGGAAGACAGGTGCTGGAGTGAATTTTCTTCTGGCGAGCTCGCAGTGGGTCTGTGAGTGGGGTAAGGAACATACACCCTCAGGTCTAAGCTGTTGTCTTGCAAGTGAACATACAGAATTGAGGCCTGTACTCATAAACATTGTAGCCAGGATGGAGGGTTGCTTGCCAGTAGCTGCAATTTTTTGTGAGTTTCTGATTTTGCTTTTTTTCTTTTTTCCACGTAAATTTTAGAAGTGATCTAACTGGGAGGAAAAGGAGCTGTAAGGACTGGCTTCCCAGAGAAACTGTTTTAGAGAGTAAGGTAAAAGACCTGGTGAGATTCTGGGTTTTGCTTGCTCTGCCAAAACCCCCTGGGTGTAGCTGAGAAAGTATGAGCTCAGGATCCAAGATTCTTGAGTTTGAGGTATCAGAAACGTTATGGGGCCAACAATTAAAATACAGCCACTGAATCCAGTACCTCTGAGAGGTCTTGGGAATCTAAAGTCATTTTGTCTTCACACCCGAGTTCCCTTCCCTGTTATGTTAAAACTGCCCTTTTCATCATCTCCCTACTGTTCTTAAAGAATTTCCTTATATCTGTGAACTTGGGGACTAGATATAAACTCCTATTCTTAGTTCTTTGCAGGCATTTCAGGAGAAATAGGATGGTAATGGAGTGAGTGGTGAGTTTAGATAGAAGAATGACCTTACGAATGCTTTTAATTACAGGAGTAAACAAATAGAGAAACAAAATACAGGATTAGGTAGATAGTGAACACACATCTGAGGGCTCCCCCAGGAGCTCCCTTACAGGCTTGTGGCAACAGAGAGAGGTCTTTAGTTGGGACAGTTGCTTTCAGAGGAATAAGGGATGGAAGCCGCCATTTTATTTATGTTGCATGTAGTATTGACCACATGACGACCACCTTAAATTTCTCTGGCAAAGCACCTCGGTGTAATTGTAATTCAACATATTCTAAAATTTTGAAGCCATTTTTTCCTGAATCAGAATTCAGAGCTTGCTCCACGGTTTTCTTCCTTCTCCTGTTCGCCTTCCCCTTTCATTTCCTCATGATAATTTTGGCTGCTTTAGTATTTAGCATGTGCAGCACATGCTATGTAAGCCTATACATATACTATTATACCCTCACTCCTATATCTATTTAAGCTTGGTTCGTTGCCTTTTTTCTCTTTTTCTGGCCCTGTGTATTAGGTCCTTTAGTTTAATCATCCGTGTCTGCTTGTACTAGATTGTTTCCCTAAGAACTCTGTAAGCCACAGAGTGAAACTGATTTGGATTTTACAGCCCTGGTGATTTTCCTTCTGGTGTACTACCAAGAAAGTGCTATAGCACAGGAGCTGATGAGTCATTTTGCTGGGCTTTTGCTTTCTATTTTGTCTTTGAAAAATCAGGTATGATCATGAACATGGAAATGTCTCCTAACATCATGAGGGTAACACTACCATAAAGTAAAAGCGTCAGTGTTAGTTTTGGTCCCCGATAAATGGAATACATTGTGATTTCAAATAAATTGAGTTCCCCCATAAAACATTCATTCACGTAAAATTTCGTTTCTCTAAATTTTCATTGCTTGTACTGGAAGCTGACTAGAATTACTCGGCACCTGCTGGTATGTGTCTGGCGTTGTCCTGGGGGCCTCACACCTGTTAAGCCATTAAATCATCACAGCAGGTTTATATGGTAGGTCTGGATTCTCCCATTTTACTGAAAAGAGGTTGAATCTGAGCATGTTGAAATAACTTTTCTTATGCCACTCAGCTAGTAAGGCTGGTATTCAGGATCTCTGTGGCTATGACTGCAACAGGCTTCCTGATTGGAGATAGACATGGGAACGTATTAAGGTTTCATTTTGGATTTATACATTCATTTGGATTAGAAATGAAGCCAACTGTTGTTGGTTGAGATGGTAGGCTGTTGGGAATTAATTCAGTTTAGTACTGAGTATAATCTCTGGCAAGATCCCAGTCTTCTGTGACATAGTACTGCCAGATATGAAGGGTTACCTTGATCATCAATAATTTCATTTCTACATAGTATAGTTTCATTATCTAAAGAGATGAATTGTGGGGCAAATAAATTCATTGAGGTCATAGTGTATATTTCCCCCAGCTTGTTTGAGGCATCACTGGCATGGTTATTTTATCTTTTAATTCTTGGCATTTGATTCAGGGCCATGATTTCCAAAGCTGGTCTCTTGGCTGGGCTCCAACATCTGCCATTTGTTCCTGCGTTTTCTCCTCCCCATTACATACCTCCCCACTGATCGTTGCTCATATTTTGCCACTACGGTAGCTTTTGAATCCAGTCTCCCTCTTCTTCAGTCTATCCTACATATTGCCAATCATAGCAGTTTTTTTCACAATACTCATTTGGCCTCAAAATACTATTGTGCTTCATGGCACACTCTGTGATTCCATTTATATAATGTTCTTGAAATGACAAAATTATAGAGATGGAGAATTGATTAGTGGCTGCCTGGGGTTAAGGATGTTGAGGTGAAGGGAGATGGATTTGACTCTAATGAGGGTAGCACGAGGCAAATCCTTGAATGATCGAATAGTTCCGTAGCTTGATGTATGGTGGTACATGATGCAAATGTGATAAAATAACATAGAGCTATACTCCCTTTACCTAATGTTGATATCCTGCTTTTGATGTTGTACTGTATGTATATAACATGTCATTAATGTGGTAACCTGGATGAAGGCTACATGAATTCTCTCAACTATCTGTGCAACTTCATATGAACCTATAATTATATAAAAATGAGAAGGAAAAAATACTGTTGTGCTTTAAAATGTTTAAGTTCCCATGTCTATCATATTCCTTGTTTTATATTCTTTGTTTCCTCCTGAATTAATCATTCAAAATCATCTCCTGATTTTTTGTCTACCTAAATCGTAGTTGACGTTAACATAGTGTTTGTCTTTTATCAGATTACCAAGAAATGCTTTTTGAATTGATTGATTAATTAAATATGCTTTATGAAAGAACCGTGTATCAGTATTTGGTCTCATTACAAACCATCTTGTTTTCCTTCTCACTTCCTTATTCATTTTTGTCTCTGCCTAATCTCTTTACAGGGACTAAGCAGCAGGCCAGGGATTTGATTGGTGGAGACTTGGGCTTGCCTAGAGGGGTTGCATTGCCTGTGGCCATAGTCACATTGCCCAAAGTCCGGTCACAAATTCTAAAAGGCAGTGGCTCATTGAGGGCTTACGACTTAGTTATAAGGGCTAGATGAGTCAGGAAACCCAGGATATGGACTAGGGTGAACCACAACCATCCATTCATTCAGATTTACTAAGACTAGTTTTATAGCACAGTGTATGATCTTTTCTGGTGAATGTTCCATCCATGTGTATCTGAAAGGAAAAGGATATTCTACAGTAATTAAAATCTATTTCGGATCTTCGGTCTTCAGTGATTTGGATGGGGGGTGTCTAGTTCTATCAATTACTCAAATTGTGATTGTGGAGTTGTGCTTTTCTCCTTTTAATTCTGTCAAGTTTTGCCTCATGTATTTTGAAGTTCTGTTATTAGGTGCATACACATTTATGATTGTTGTGTCTTCATCCTGATGAATTGACCCTTTTATCATTATGATGATCTCTTTGTATCTTTGTCTTGAAGTCTTCATTATTAATTTAAACACGTGAGTCTTATGCTTACCATTTGCATTGGTATAACTTTTCCCTCCTTTACTTTGAATCTGTGCCTTTATATTTAACGTGGATCTCTTAAAGACAGCATAGAATTGGATCTTGCTTTTTCAAATCCATTCTGGCTGGCTTTGCCTTTTAGTCCATTCACATTTAATGCAATACTTGCAATTGTTTTTTAAGGTTTGCTTGTTTGTTTGTTTGCTTGTTTGTTTCTTTGTTTTGTGGTTGTTCTAGAGATTACAGTGTATATCCTTAACTTTTCTTAGAAGTTATTGCTTAGGGTTAGTATTATCCCATTTTGAATAAGATAGAGGAACCTTGAAACTACATAAGAGCATTTAACCCCTCCCAGACATTATGCTATAATTGTCATGTGTATTACATTTACATATGTTATAAATCCCACAATGAAGTGTTAGAATTTTTACTTTAAACAAGTCATGTATTTTTTAAACAGTAAGAGAAGAATAGTCTTTTATATTTACAATTTCTGGTACTCTTCATTCTCTCTGGATATTTGATTTTCTGATATCATTCACCTGGAGAACTTTGGGATTTTTTCTGCCTTAGGTTTGCTGGCACAGATGTCCACAATTTTCTTTCATCTGTAAGTTTTTAAATTTATCTTCATTTTTAAAGATCCGTGGCCTGGATGTAGAATTCGGGGTTCATAGTTCTCCCCCAGCTTTTCATCATTCTAGTGTCCTCTGTCCTCTACAGTTTCTTATGAAACATTGATTCTTATTGTTTTCCTGTGTGTATAGTGTCAGTTTTTTCTCTTTAAAAATGTTTCCTTATATTTGGTTTTCAGCAGTTTGCCCACGTGCACCTGGATGTAGCTTTCTCTGCATGTAACCTGTTTGGGGTTTTCTGGGCTTCTTCAGTCTGTACATCAGTCTTTGACTCAAACTGGGAAATTGCCAGCCCCTTTTTTTTTTCCTGCAGTGTTTTCTCTCTCTTTACCTCCTGAAACTTTAGTTATACAAAATGTTTGCTCTTTTACTAGTGTCCAAAAGACCCTGATGATCTGTTTTTTCTTCTTTGGATTGGATTTTTCATTTTTACTTCCGTAAACATACTTATAATAACTTTTTTAACATCATTGTGGGCTGATTCCAGCACTTGGGTCAAACTTTCCCTTGAATATAGGTTAGATTTTCCTGTTTGTTCATATGTCAAGTAATTTGAATCTTACAGGATTCACTTTGTGAATGATACTTTGCAGAGATTCTGTTCCTTCAAAGGAACTGATTTGTTCCTTCAAAGAGAATTGATTTGTGTTAACAGGCAGTTAATTTGGCTGAACTTAAACTAAATTTTGACTTTTCTCTGGCAGGTGGCAGTTCCACCAATCTCTTCAGAAAGCTAATATTGAATATGTTCTTTGTGTCATGCAGTAAAATAGAGGACTGTGCTAAAAATAAAATAGACACGGACCCTAACCTCAAGAGACTCACAGTCTAGCTGATAGAGAGAGGAAAGTGGAGAAGTAATCGTGATAGCTTCTCATGTGTCATTGAGGTAATACCTGAAGGCAGTAGGGTTACTGGGGAAGGAGTTGTGAAATTGTTAAAATGCAATTTAAAAATTGTTTTTAAGGCAACCCAGTCCTCCTGAGGTCTGGAGATAGTTCGTTTATTCTGTGTCGTGACGATGAGACATTGGCTGATGAACAACTATGAGTTACGCTGTCATCCTTTTGTTAAGTCTTTGAAGAAAAGGACATGTTTCAGAATCACAGCAGATTGTGGAGAAGCAGTATCAAAAACAAATGTTTAAATTCTGGACTGCCGTACCAAACAGAAAGAATACTTTATTTTGGGTTAAAAGAAGGTGATTTGATAAAATCTGAGCAGATGACACAAGTGATCATGGATTAGGGAATATTAGATATTGCTGAGATTAAAAAGACCTGTCTGTACTCAAAGTACCACTGTGGGAAGAACGATACTTCAAAAATCATTTCCACTCACAGAAAATGTATCTCAAAACTCTGTAAGTTTCCGATGTCAAAAATCAAAATATTCTTTCTAATCTGTTTTGGATGTTAGTTGTTCATCTATAAAAATGAATGGGTAATATGACGGTTTTTATTTTGTAAAAACATATATTCCTTAGCAGTAACTTGAGCCTTTCTTTTCTCTTTTTTCCTGTTTTAACAGTGTATCCTATTCAGTACATGTATCTGAAGATTACCCAGGTATGCATTTTTTTTTCTTTCTGTTTTTATTACAAATACTTGTGTCGTGGTTTCTTTGAATATTTTTTTTTCTTTTGGAGATGGAAAATGTATATAAATATATCTGGGAGTGAAGCGTTGGCAGGGGAAGACTTAAAGATCCAGAAAAATTCTGTTGGTTGCCTGTGAAATACATGTCTTACCCTGAGATGCAGTCCAGAATCAAAATAGTTTCCTGATGAAAAATAGTTTACTTGAGCCCATGTATAGCTTCAGCCTATATATATTTTTCTCATTGCAAGTAAAAAAAAAAAAAAGATTCTCTGAACTGGTTCAGTCATTGGCTTTGAAACATCATTTGAATCCTCATAATGTAAAAATAATAGGTAAGGATAGCAGCTAAAATAATAGGTAAAAATAATAGTAATAGCAAAAAATAGTCCTGTCTTCATTTCTCTAAGTATATGTCTCATTAAACAATTCTGACAACGATCCTATGACATTGTTACCCTAGCATCACTTTTTTCCTCATGAATGATGACACAGCTAGTAAGAGGAAGAGCTGGGTTTTGAACCCAGGAGTCCAGAGTCTGGACTGTACCACTGGACTAGGCTAGGTATCTTGTTTATGTAGTCTCACTGAGTGTCTGTTACTTGAAATATATTACTATGCCCACAAACACTTCTCCCTAGAAAACAGAATGTAAGACCACTGCAGATCCATTTTTCTATCAGTCAAACAAGGGTTTTTCTTCTAGGCCATGGTCAGTCCTGTTTTCTAGACACATGTAATCTCATCAGAGCCCAAGCTGTGTATGCCAACATTTTAGTCATGACAATTTTCAGATATGTAAACAAGATGTTTCTCTTTAGTATTTTCCTCACAAGTGATATCTATAATTTTATCTTGAATAAGAACATAAGTATTGTAGACTTAATGCAGAAAAAAATACAACTTGATTACTTTACCTCAGAGAAAAGAGTATAATGCAAGCATCTATTGTTTATCATATTTTGTAGCAAAGAACAGCAATTTTTTTTTTGATGTTTATTTATTTCTGAGACAGAGAGAGACAGTGCATGAGTGGGGAAGGGCAGAGAGAGAGGGAGACACAGAATCCAAAGCAGGCTCCAGGCTCCTAGCTGTACGCACAGAACATGATGCGGGGCTCGAACTCACAAACCGTGAGATCATGACCTGAGCCGAAGTCAGTCACTCAACCGACTGAGCCACCCAGGCACCCCAAAGAATAGCAAATTTTAACTGCCTGTATTTCATATATGTTTTACTCCAGCATTCAGACTTAATAAAATCAGGTGGTCACCAAACTAACTGTTGAGATCTGTCAGTGTCATAAATTAGAAACCTAATTCCAATTCCTATTCAAATCTAGCCATTTTATTCACATACTCTGCATGATTTGGATCATACTTTTCTGTGTAAAATGACTAGATTGCTATAGGCAACTTTGATGATCCATACTTTGAGTACTTTTAAAAATGGTTAGTTCATAAGATAGTATGAAGATGTAAAACTTATTTCTTTAGCATTCATGCTAGTATTTTTTGTGGTTGTTTGCATCATGCATTTAATCTTTTATAAGATCAGATGTTACATTTAAAAATAATTTTGTGAGTCATAAACTCCAGTTTCAGTTATTTTGCTATGATCTCCATATATGTTAAGCATATTAGTCTTTAAAACTTTTGTACAGTTTTACATGGGGAATTATTCATTATTAAAGAGATGGCCTATTTTTTTTAATAGTAGTATAAAAAGAGTTCTAAACAGATTTCATTGGAAGAAGGAACACAAGAAGTATTTACAAAGAAAAATTTTTTTGTAGAAGATTTTGTAATCAGCTCTCTCCCTTATGGTATAGGATGTTTTTGATACTGAATGTTTGCTAAGTGTGTTAGGAAAATAAAAGCTCCAGTGTTGTGAATATTATAATTATTGTGCTTCTCATCTGAGGCAGCTCCTAGAGATGTCAGTCATGAGAGGACTTGAAGTCAGAGTGATAGAGGTAATGCCACAAATCAAAGCCACGTTGAAGACAGTAAGTGAATTATTCTGTAGCACAGGAAATAGGGCAGAAGATGCCCTTAGTAAACGAAGGGAGCCAAATGTTTAGCTCCCTCTTGTGGCCAAGAGGTATCACTGGCTTTTTCTCTCTGTGCGGGAGGTAGCCCCTTTAGGAAATGCAATATACAAAAATTGAAACTTAAAACACTAGTTATCATTTGTGCTTTTTAAAAATAAGTTCCCTTCTTGGAGAAAGTCTGTAGCGAATTTCCACTATAATTTCATTTCTAAAAATAAAAGGAGTGTAAATGAAACACAAGTTTTGGTGTGAGAGAGATTAATGCATTTTGGGGTAGAATTTTGAATTGGCTGATGTAACCAGTACACTGTATACCAAGTATTTTCATACACATAATAGAATAGACTCTAAATGCCACTCTGTGTATAAGCAGAACAGAGGCTATCGTGACCATTTATAATTGAACCAATGTGTCAAGAGAGGGTAAAGAGTATTTCCCAAGGACATGCAGTTTGGTGGTAAAACCAAGTCTGTAATTTAGTTCTGATTCCTGTCACTTGTATGAAAGAAGCAGTGGGAGTTATTTTTATGGAGTGTTCTTCAAAGTGAGTATTACTACATTAAAAAAAAAATTCAAAGTGTTACTATGACAATATTTTACCCATTTTATTAAATTTTAATCTACATTTATTTGCATTAAAAGTTCAGTTAATACACTTGATTTCTCAGGTAGCTAATATTGCATACAAATTATGTTTGCTCTCCCTTTCCGGTATTCATCCTTGTGTCTTTTCTGCCATTACACTGCTAGAACTTCCAGAATAATTTTTAATGATGATTGTGAAAGTTGGCAGCTTTGTCCTTCTTTTCCAAAATTAGTGAGCGTGTTTCCATCTACTTTCAGAAAACTAGTTTTCTCGTTTTACCAAGTCTTTTTTTTTTTTTTTTTTTTTTTTAAGAATGAGTTGTAAGTCTTGATCAAATTCTTGCTTAACATCTATTGAGGTATCACGTACGCTTTCTCCTTTGAACAACAAGGTTGTTTAGCAGGCATCTTAATGTTGATCCGTAAGAACCGTATGCATCTTGCCATATATTTTGCTGTTAAAGAGTTGGCATTGCTGAAGAAATGCAGCTATTCTTTGGCATTTGCTAGAACATGCCAGCAAATCTCTCTGAGCCTGGCATCTCTTCAGAGATGGTTCTGGGGCAGTTGTTATTTTTCTGCCGTGATTATTGTCTGTTTTGTTTTTCTGTTTCTTAGTCGCTTTTAAACATGAAAGCTCACTGTGTTGGTGAAATGTCCCAACTTCTGTAGCAAAAAGTTTTTTATCATATTCGGCCTGTACATCTGAAAATCTGCCTCTTTGTGGTTATTTCTCCTGTCTCGCACCTATTGTTTCACATTTGTTCTTGTCTTTTTCTCCTTTTGGTTTTTCTTCCCCAAAGTTTACTTATTGTAAAAATCAACTCAAACAGATAGCTTTTTATGTTGTTTTTGAAAATTTCTAAGTCTTGATAGTAATTACTATCAGTAATCTTGGTAGTACTTCATTAGTTCCTTCTGCTAATGTTCCTCAGTCTTTTCCCTTCCTACTTTCTCTGGATTATATGGTTGAATGATTAGCTCATCATCTAGCTTTGAAAATTTGGAACTTGCTTTGCCCTGTGGAAATATATGAGCATAATCCTCCAGATTCAGGATTATGGCACTTTGTTTATTTCCTTAGGAACAGATTTATCACTTCATAATTTTAATTTATTAAGTAACCTGTGCCATCTATTGAAATTCATGTCATAGTTTTGTTTTGTGTGAACAAAGAAGATCTTTATTGAGTATTAAGTATACTTTAAGTAACACGTTCATAAATGCAATGTTAAATGATATGTGGGCTTTTTTAAATGCAGCGAAGAAATAGAGCAACCTTCTGGTTTACTTGTGCTTCCTTATGGAATTTATACTGTAGACAGATTTTTGCTTTTTGAAAGCAAATATATTACAAGTCACAGATAATTGGCTCCACTGGAACAGAACAGCAGAATTTTTTCTCATCAGTTCCCACCTTTAATTAGGAGGCTCACCTACTGGTGGGTGTGAATTTTCTCATCCCTTTTTTATGTTTTACAACATATTGCGATTGTTGAGTGACAGATTTTTAATATTAAAAAAAGCATAGCAAAGAACTGATGTCTGAATTCGGACAGTTTTACCACTTACTTGCCGTGTGTAATTTTTTTTGTTTATTTATTTTTGAGAGACAGAGAGACAGAACGAGAAAGCAGGGGAGAGACAGAGAGAGGGAGACAGGACCTGAAGTGGGGGCTCTGCGTGACAGCAGAGAGCCGATATGGGGCTCGAACTCATGAACCATGAGATCAAGACCTGAGCCCAAGTTGGACACTCAACCGACTGTGCCACCCAGCCGCCCCTTAATTACTTAAATAATTTGGGCAAATTGTTTGATTTCTCTTAGCTTTGGCTTCCCCATCTTTAAAATAGAGATAATAGTTGATTGGTTTGAAGGTTGATATGAAGTGTATAAATATTATATAATTTAACACTCAGGGGAGATATCCAGATTATACTACAAAGCCAATATAATTATTATTATAATTGTATTATTTTTCTGAAGGTACATAGTAATGAATAATGGAATGACTTGGCTTAAATTATGTTGCCTTTGAAATAGAATGGAAAAATAGTTTCACAGATGCTTTCTCATAGCTCTCTACCCATCTTGCCCCAGTTGTCCATGGAAGTCCCAGTATGGCTTGCATAGTCTGGTAGGGCAGGGAAGAGAAAATAGTCACATTGTTAACAGCCTTTAATAACGATCTATAGGTCCCTACAAAACTTACACGTTAAGGAACCTAGCTGTCCTCGGAATTTTCGGGGGCAAAAAAAAAAAAAAAAAAAAAAAAAAAATTGGCACCTCTGGAGTCAAGTGGGAGAATTCCAGAGAAGGAATTTGAGTTTGAAAACATTCTATTCAGTCACTGACTCATTCTGTTACCTTAAATGCATTCCTTATCCTTTTTATGTCCTACTTTGTCATGTCTAAACAAAGATGATTTTATTATTACAGATGTCAAAATAGTTTGAGGAAGGTTTAGAAATGATTATTTAAAGAACAGCGAAAAGAGAAAACAAAATTCATTCATACAGCTGGGACGATCCTCAAAGAGCATCTGCAGACCTTCACTTTAGAACTAAAGCAACCATGGGTTAGTTAAAAGGGATCAATAGCTAGTTGGTAGTTGGGTCTAGATTTTATGTGCTTTGTCTACTGTCCTACATTTCTGTTTTTCACTCAGGTATATATATCTCTTTGATCGGGCCTATGATGTCGTAATGATGATTTAATAGATATTGGCATGAAACCTGAAAACATTTTGGCTTGGGTAAATTTAGCCAGAAACAGAAATTGAAAGTGTTCAAATGCCTAAACACTGATCAAGATACAAACTGGTAAAAAAAAAAATCTCTTAGAAAATGATGTGTTTGACTGCATAATCCTGTCTTAAAGCATTATGCAACGTGTGTTCATTCGTTCAATTCAAATTACATTCTCTTGAATCAAAGCTGACTGCCTTGTAGTGTCAACACCACGTAAGCCATTGGATCCATTAGATTGAGTTATTCACTTCCTTGTTTTCATAAACAGAATGCCCTAATTTACTTTCCTCTTAAAGATTTAGTAAAATGCTCCCGTCCATGACACTGAGATACTGCATGATACTGTGTGCACTTTGTGGATTTTTGGGGATCTCCCCTTCTAGGTGGTGGTTTAGCTATTACTTTTTTCCTTTAATGCTCATTTTTATTTTTAATACTCCTTTTCGCTGTAAGTTTGCTTCAAGGAATACATTATCTACAGGGAAAAACTAATTGAGTTGATTCAGTAGCAAATAACTTTGAATCAGTAACCCTCTGAATGAGGGTTTAAGAAATTGAAATACTGGCTTTAATAGAGGGGTTTGCTTTTCACCTCAGAGTATGAGGTTATTGACAGAAGAGACTCCAGATAAACGGTCAAAGTCTCAACCAATGTGATGAAACAGTAATTAAAACAAATTTATATTAAACCTGTTTGTTAATCTGTGGTCCCACTTGATAAACACAAAAATCTCACACCCTCCTCAATGCTACTTGAAAGTGAAACAAGGCAAAATTTGTAATTAAAACAAAGTAATGAGGCAAACCTGTTTTGTTTCAAATCTAATCCACATTCCTCTCCTCTCACCTTCCAGAATTATTAGTAAAGCCTTATGTCTATTGAGAGTCTTTGAGACTATGCTGTGAACACATCACTCTCGACTCACTGCACTCAAGGTCTAAACACAGTGCAGATGTTTCTTTGCAAATAAAGTAGTGACTTTGATATCTATCAGTTAAAGATCGTGTTCTCACTGTACTGACACAATATTATGAAAACTTGGCTCAAGATCTTTTATCGTGTATTCAGTCAGTTGTCAGAATGCTCATTTCCTTTTGCAGAAATTGATAACAGGTTTCTATTATTTGTTGGGAATATTTTACACTTTTTATATTTTATACAGTGTCAATGAGAGTATTATAGGACCATAATTAATGAATTGGTGAAGCGTTTGGTAACGAACAGCGATCTCACAGATGCCCAGTAATTGTCAATGAACAAAGTAGAATAAATGGCTGTGTGTTATATTATATGCACAAAGATCTGTATTTTTAGGGAAAAATCCTAAATTTATTAAAATATTTTTTTCTGGAGAAAACAAATAATGAAGAAAAAAGCTGTGGAATAACTTAATGTTTTCTGTGCATTCAACTTGCTTAGTATTATTTAATGAAATTAATTTATGGAAGAAGAAGAAGTGTGAGACTTAATATCATTTAAAAATATACATTAGAGTAATATGGAGGTATGATTTTCAACCAAGGCTTTGGTTCAGTTTTTTTAATGACTTGATATTGAATTTTTTTATTGTACCAAATGTTCTTGTTTTAGCTTTCTCCCAGTATCTGCTTCCTGTTTGGGGAACAGTCCCTATCCGTAGTCTGTATTTCTCTAGGAGACACAAGTGTCTTTGAAGAGGCCATTTAAAATTAAATCACATGTAAATCTGTGATAAATCATGTATACTTAATTTTTTCTGAGATTAACCAGAGCAGTAGTATGTGCTTCCTGAGTGATGGAAGCGATGTGGATATAATTTAACTTTTTTTAATAAAGGCTTTGTTTTTTTTGGTTACCATGCCTTTAATTGTCCATATTTCTTTGCAGATAATACGTATGTGTCAAGTTCAGAAAATGATGAAGACGTATTAGTTACTACGGAGCCAATTCCGATAATTTTCCACCGGATAGCAACAGGTAATAGGAATATACTGTTTTTTTAAACTCTAGATTAATGTTTTCTTGGCTATAGGTAGCTTTATTTACTTATTTTTGTTCTTTTAGCCCATGTAACAGATATTTATCTCCAGCATCTATAAATCTGGTGTCCCATACAAATTTTCTGTCTAACTTGCATTAGTTTGTTTTTCAACAGTTTTTTAAACACATAAATTTACACTACTTTAAAAAAGCCCTGTTTAAATGCATTGTGTTGATATTTGCTCTTATGAAAATATTCCATGCATAATGACACTGGTAGACAAAATGAATATTTAAAAAGCTTACTTAAGGCAATGTAGATCCCATGAAATACATAAACGAGAGCTGAAGGGGTCTGTGTAGTGGCACTTTGGTTTGACCGTATTTTGATGGGCAATGAAAAAATCAGAATAGCTTATGTATCATGTAACTTCCTAACATAATATAATTATAAAACATTCCTTAATCTTTTGGCAAAGAGAGAATCACCTGAGGCGTGTTTTTATACTGAAACTTATAAATATTTGATAAATAGCCTGCTGAAAACTAAAGTGATGTTTTATAAATGATGTTTTATAACTTTCTTTCAGAATTAAGGAAGACAAATGACATTAACTGTTGCTTATCCATAAAATCAAAATTACAGAAGGAAAATGGAGAGGTATGGAGATTACATTTCGTATTTTATACTTTATTCAAAACAGAATACATTTTAAACTTACCTTGTATTTATAGTTAATATCATTGCTATTTAGGTTAAGACTGTAGGGGCGCCTGGGTGGCTCAGTCGGTTGAACTTCGGACTTCGGCTCAGGTCATGATCTCACGGTCCGTGAGTTCGAGCCCTGCATTGGGCTCTTTGCTGACAGCTTGGAGTTGGAGCCTGCTTCGGATTCTGTGTCTCCCTCTCTCTCTGCCCTTCCCGCATTCATGTTCTGTCTCTCTCTGTCTGAAAAATAAATTAACATTTAAAAAAATTAAAAAAAAAAAGACTGCATATAGTGTATGAAGCACAGGCTTGTGGCCAAGAGACTTAAGTATAGGGAAGGGTAGTGACCTAGAATTAACCCTGAGAAGGAAGCTGCCTTTAACAGAAAGAATGTCTGGCTTAAATCTAAATCAAGTGCACACAAAGCTTAACTTATTCTCTGTATTTGGTCAAGTAATGTAGTTGACTGAGGAGCATCTTCTGTAACTTACAGTTCTAACAGCTGCATGTGGAACCCTTACCATTTCATTTGTAAAAGGTGATCTCTTTACCTAAGGTAGCAAAGAGAATGGGTATATAGTCTTATTATTAGTGGCCAATGTTAAAACATCAACGACAAATTCCTGCTACCCCTTCCTCACCTTTAAAAAATCTGCTAGAATCAGTCAATAAACACTGGGGTGTTAAAAAAAACAAGATGAGTGCAACAGGACTGACAATTTTTTGCTTTTCAAACTACGCACCCGGAACAAACTCCCCCCCACCCCCGCCCCGCCCCTTAGTATTGTATCGTTCCCTCTACTCTCCTTCATCCACAGCGAGAACCACAGATTTAGCAATACTGGCCCCCAAACCCAAATCTGTTAGCATTTTATAAAACCCAAATTCCCTTTTGTTGGTTTTTCATTTTCCTTAAGAATTTGAAATTTGGTCTAGAAATTTAGAAACGATTCCAAAACATTGGGTTGATAGATTCCTGTGTCTAATGGGATTTGCCTTTCTCCTAATTATTTTAACAGAGCCTGCCGGGTATGGGAATATCATCATTAGTTACTTTAGGTAAAATTTTACTGTTTGAACTTCAGACACAAAGCATATGTGGTTCCATTAATTAGAAACTCAGACTTCAAGTTCAAGCATATTTAATTAAACATCCTTTTGAAATCTGAAATCTAAAGTAAATAATTTCTGTATGTAGAAAGTTCTCTTCATAATGTAATTCATATTTATTTTCATAATTTGATTTTTATATTATTGGAGTTCAAGTGTCTTTTATTTCATACCATTATGTAGAGTTGGCAGTGGAAGTGAGCACGGTCAGGGATAAATAAATAATGCTGAGGAACTTTTTTTTTTTTAATGTTTATTTTTGAGGGAGAGGGAGAGAGAGAGAGAGAGACAGAGCATGAATGGGGCAGGGGCAGAGAGAGAGAGACACACACAGAATCTGAAGCAGGCTCCAGGCTCTGAGCTGTCAGCACAGGGCCCGATGCACGGCTCGAACTTGAAAACCACGAGATCACGACCTGATCCAAACTCTGAGTCTTAACTGACTGAGCCACCCAGTCGCCCCAGGGCTGAGGAACTTTTTAGTAAACAATTGAATCAGTATGAACTCAGAAACTACGAGATCATGACCCGAGCCGAACTCTGAGTCTTAACTGACAGAGCCACCCAGGCGCCCCAATGCTGAGGAACTTTTTAATAACCAATTGAATCAGTATGAACTTGTCAGATGTTTTTATCAGAACAAAACCAAAGTTGTAGTTGATGACACATAGTTTTATGTAAACATCAAATAGTAAATTGTACAACTCAAAATCAATGAAATAGAACTTTTAAAAAAGATGTACAATAAAGCTTACTACACTGACAAAACTGTCTCTTACTGCCTTTTGTTTTTGGCTTGTACTACACCACACACGTTTTTTATATAAAATCCATGTGATAAGCAAGCACAAGGCCTATCTATTATGGCCACTTGCTACTTTCTTTTCAAAAGAAGGTAAGCTAATCTGACCATTAAAATTCTTTTCTTAATCTGTTATTTAAGGAGTCAAGACAAAATAGTACGGTGGAAGAAGATTCCGAAGGTGATAATGATTCTGAAGAATTTTATTATGGAGGACAGGTAAGCACATCAGACCCGTCAAATACCCACTCGCAGAGTTCGCAGTAGCCCTTACGCCCTAGTGAAAATCTGTGCTTGTGATCTGAGAGACCTGTGTGTTAGTTCTTGAGCTAACTTGGAAACCTATATAATTTCTCCGTTTCTCATTTCTACATATTTTCAGAAATCAAGGTTACTTTTGCAACTCTTTGACTGTAATCACTCACACTGAAGTTGTCTTGCTTCATCACTGAGATTTTGCAGGCAGCAGCATTGTATCATAAAATAAAAGTTTTTTGACTTTTATATTTCTTAAGCATATTGGGTTCAGTCATTATTTTGAAATGATGACACTTCTAACAAAAGCATGGATGGATGGTTAGTTTTAAATAGATGATTAACCTTTATCAGTGTTGATGGTCCCTCATTACTGAGCATCCTTAATGTTTGTATTCATTGTCTTTTACTCTTACACTGTTGTAAAGTGTTTGTTGAAACATGTTGATGAAGAAACATCATAATTTATATATATATGAGAATGGCATAGCCGCATATATAAAAGAATTCACTATTTTTCCAGGATCATGTTAAAATTTTAAACCGTGGAGTTGCTTTTAGGATTTGGCTATGTAAGGCATCTTGTTCCGTTTCTGTAAACTTTTTTTAAAAAATTATTTTTAAGTTTATTTATTTTGAGAGAGAGAGAGAGAGAGAGATTGAGCTAGTGGGGGAAGGGCAGAGAGAGAGAGGGAGATCGAGAATCCCAAGCAGGCTCCATCTCACAGACCATGAGATAATGACCTGAGCCAAAACCAGGGGTCAGACCCTTAACTGACTGAGCCACCCAGGTGCTCCATGTTTCTGTAAATTCCTTGATCAAAAAGCTTTGTTATGTTTGTTTGTTTTTTTTTAATTAAAAAAAGTGTTTTTTTAATGTTTATTCATTTTTTAAGAGAGAGAGAGAGAGCTCTCTTGTGAGCAGGGGAGGGGCAGAGAGAGAGGAAGACACAGAATTTGAAGCAGGCTCCAGGCTCCGAGCTGTCAGCACAGAACCTGATGCGGGACTCAAACCTATGAACTGTGAGATCATGACCTGAGCCGAAATTGGACACTTAATTGACTGAGCCACCCTGGCACCCCTTGATCAAATAGCTTTGTAACTTGGATAGTGTAATGGGAAGGTAGTATGTTAGAGTGGTATTTTAAAGCCAAATTTATTATTGTGTAGAAGAATGCAAGTCAGTTTACTTTTCTGGAATCAAAAACCAGTAATTTATCAATGGAGCATAAACAAGGCTGCAGAGGCGTGAACATATACATACAACTGGGCTGCTTCTCTCCAAGAATGCCCGTCCAGCAATGGGATACTTTTCCTAATGATTCTCTAACCAGTGTTGCACTTCAACATTATGCAAAATAATCCTTCCAGTTTGGATTTTTGTTTACACAGCTAGTATTTGCAGAGGGGAAGTAAATGCTTTTTCTCAGTATAGATATTCAGTCTAGAAGTTTTCAGATTATCTGCCAGCCACTACTTCATTCTTTTTAACATTGATCTTTTCCCCATATCAAGGTAGTCTAATTTTCCTTTCAAGCATACTAAGTTATACTAGACATAGGTGAACCTATGAACTTTAGCGAATATACTGCTGTATTCTCTGTATTTTTCAGTGAGAAATGTCTATGGCACAACCTGCAGGGTAACACCTGTCCAAGAGATGGTTTGTATTTGATTCTTTTGATTCTCTTCACCATCCCTAAGTCATTTCTAAACCATCCCTTTCCATCAGGTGAACTATGACGGGGAACTGCACAAGCACCCACAGCTTGAAGCTGATTTGTCAGCAGTGAGAGAGATATATGGGCCACATGCAGTTTCTCTCAGGTAAATAAATACCTCTCGTGAATAAAAATTGAAACAATTTGGTAAGCCAGTCATTGGGATTTTTCTGTTGCATTGTTTAAGTGGAAGTATTCTTGGGCTTAATTATATTTGAAAGTTCTGAGGACATTCTGCTGTGTTTTTACTTACACAAGATAGTATGTTTATGGCTGTAAGGATTTTTGTTTTGGGTACATGTGGTTTAAGGGTACATTGATGCATTAAAAAATTAGTTAATTTGGAGAGTTAGTTCGATAAAATATCAGTCTTAAATAGCGTCGTAATCAAATCCTGTAATAGATTTAGCCAGCTAGGTCCGTGCTGTTAATCATAAATCAAGGGCACATGCACGTGAACAATAAAAGTCAATAATGCATTAACGCCTGAGGTCCAGAGATCACACTGTGATGTGATCTGACCCCAAAAAAAGAAAGGAAAAAAGGGACATAAATTTGCAGAGTGTTTGTTTGAATGACAATGTAGTTTATCTTTCAGTTACTTAATATATAATTTGGTGATAAATTTTGGACCATTATTTATTGCTTTTAATTATTCAGAAGACCCCACTATCTTTACTTTTTTTTTTTTCTCCTTCATTTGAAAAAGAAACTCTTTCCTGCCACTATCTTAGTTTCCCTCCATGAATCAGATCAGATTATTTCAGATTCTTTCTCTTTGCCTAAAGAGCAGCCTTCAACTTTGCAGTGGAATTCCAGAGCCCTATCCCAGCCTGCCCTGGGTTCCCACCTTGCCCACCCAAACCACAAATGCCCCCATCCTCCAGTTCTCTGTGATCCCTCTTGACCCTGGGCATTTATCTGAACTTGTTTCTTACCAAGAGGTGCTTCACTCTCAACCCCACTGCTGTTGTTATTCAAGCCACAGTCCAAAGGCCACCTACTCCTTGAGCCTTCTTTGAATCTCCACTGCAGGTTAGTTGTTCTTTCCTTCAGACTCCCATCACATTTGGCTCTATCCTCATTTATTATACTTCTCATATCCTGTCATTATTGCTTTACTTCCCCTCCTCATCCTAACTTATGTGACTGCTGGGACAGTGCAGTTGGTTTTTAAAGTTTATTTATTTTGAGAGAGAGAGTGTATGCGCCAGTGCATGGGAGGTGGGGGGGCGGGGGGGGTGGAGAGAGAGAATCCCAAGCAGGCTCCTTGCTGTCGGCTCTGAGTTTGGCCCAGGGCTCGATCCCACAAACCGTGAAGTCATGACCTGAGCCGAAACCAAGAGTCAGACACTCAACCGACTAAGCCACCCAGGTGCCCCTGGGACAGCGCACTTTTTGTTATTCGCTTTATTTTGTTTTGTTTTGGTTTTTAACCATGCTTGTATTTTGGTACTTAATATAGCCCAGGGGACTATGTGAAATATGGGCTGATGATTCTTGATCAGTTCCAGTGACATCCATGAAAGATGTTCACATTATCTGGTTGCATTCTCTTCCATGGACATACCCAGATTTGGAGAGAGCAAACAAATACTTTAAGTTGGAAAGTACCACACAACTAAAATTTATAATTGTCAAGTGTTTCATTTTAACTTCAGAAACAAACTCACCACCACCTGCAGCCTAAATAAGCTGGGGTTGTATGCACTGATCCACTCTTTCCCACTCCCAGAGCTCTGGTAGGTTGCAGTTGAGTGAGAATGATTGGGATTATATTTGGAAAAGCAAATATTTGCAATTTTCAAGGTTTTAGAAAATGAGCTGCAATTATATCTCAGTTGATCTCTGCTATGGCTCCAGGCTAGGGAATGTGGATATTCAGTAAGTGTGTTAGAACGAATAAATGAAGAAGGCATTAGGGATTTAATAAAAAAATAATCCAAAACAATGACTAATTTTTTAACTTGAGTCAGAATTTGCTTAACAGCTTAAAACTTTGATCACAGTGATTTAATCCCCTCCCCCACTAAAAAAATGGATACAATTAATCATAGAATTCAACATGCAATTCGACTTCTTTTCATTTGAAATACGTATTTTGGGGGAGGATTACCTTAGCACATGTTGATTGCTCATATAGTGAAGGATTTTTTAAATACATATTTCCATGCTGTCTAAGCTCTAACTATACTGTTATGTGTGTGTGTGTGTGTATATATATATATATATATATATATATATATATATATGTGTGTGTGTGTGTGTGTGTGTGTGTGTATATATGTGAATTTGTTTGTTTCTTCAGCAAGAATTTATTAAGTACCAATGATCATCTCTATTAGTATTTTCCATTATTAATAAAATTATTGATAATTTATCAACTCTTGAAATTGGATAAATATTTGGAATTTCATTCAAATGAAATATCTAAAGTCACAGGGTTTGATTTTGTTTCCCTCTTCTGTATTTCACTTACAAGTTTTGATTCAATTTGAATCTTCATGCATATAAGCCATGTTCCTGCCTGCTGTAGACTTACTCTATCTACAGAGGATGTTTCCCGAATATATAACCTCCCAGAGGCCTCATGGTATAAAGTATGAATCACAGCAGGACTAGTCTGATTTACTTGAAATAAATACGAATGAATTTACTGTGTAGGATGAAATACTAAGGCTTGGGCACATGGCAAAGGCAGTAGTTAGGCATAAGGTCCTGGAATCTTCTTCCTTGCAAAGTTCTTAGTCTGTTGAAAACAGACTGTTCTAATTAGCTGTTCTTTTACTTAATTGAGGTTTATAAGAACTTAATGGAGTTTGAAGAACAAAAGTACCTCTATATACATAATAGGCTATTTGGTGTCATTTTTTTTTTATGTGACACCTAATGAGAAAGGCAGCTAACCACATCTAAGTTCTCTTCAAGAGATGGAAATAACTAGGATTGCTTCACTTGAGACAAAACCTCTTAAAGTCAGTTGAAGGAGGATACAGAAACAGAAACTAATGACCAGTTTATTACTTAAGTAATTTCTGCTGTACATGGCCATATCATTCAAAAGCAGAATCCTGGCTATATCAAACTGTGATTCTAAACATTGGTGACAATTCCAATCCATAGGGTCTTGTATTGGAAGTGAGTTAGGTCTCTGGGAAAAGCACGGAAAACGATTAGTTTATCAGCCTGAATGAACATGTCTCATCTTGAATAATTCAGCAAAATGAAGATATATTTATGTTTTTCATTATAAATTTTCTCCTATAGTCCTGTATTTACAAAAAAAAAAAAAAAAGGATTTGATCAGTGCCATCTGAAAACACTTTGAGATTAATATTTTTAGAAAGGTGAAGCGAATTACAAGTCACAAAATTCTCATTTAGTCAGGAATGAAATGATTCTGACAATTTGCTTAGGGCGCTTCAAACTTCCAGCCCCTGTGAAATAACCTTTGCTTTATAATTATACCATCTTCTGCTTTAAAAGGTGAAGCCACAGGAGTAATATAAAACCTTTTAAAAATAAAATCTTTTGATTGTGCCTGATGCTTAATGAAGGTTGGAAGATTGCAAGACTGTGACTCTTCTGTGTTTTGATTACTTTCTGGGGATGGACAGTTGTAACAGGGCCTTTGGGAATTGAGCTTCTAGAGGACAGGGCATTCTGAGGAGTTTTTAAGGTTTGAGGTGATGACACTACAGTATTCAGGCTCACATACCTCCTTAAGGGAAAAAGAGGGAGACAGAGAAAGGAGGGAGAGGGGGAGGGAAGGGGAAAAAAACCCCACATAAATTGGTACAGACCACTTTCTCTGGGTTTATGTATTTCCATTTGTAGTGACCAGTAAGACCACTTACTGATCTGGTTCCTGCTCTCCGGCATGTGGCAGAATTTTATTTCCCTGCCCCTTTTAATACTACGTGTGGGCACAGCTAGTTTTGGCTAGTGAAGTGTGAGCAGAGGTACCAAAGCAGGGTTTCCTGTTTCCCCCCTGACTCCATCACTCCGGGCTCCTTGGTGACCACAGTGAAGTAGCATCTCCTCTCCGCCCTCTGGTTCCATAGTAACTATGTAGTGTGAGTGAGATACACATCTTTTTTTGCATTAAACCACTGCCATTTGAAGAAGTTTGTTACTACAACATACTTAACCTACGTTGAAGTACGTCATTCATCAAAAGGTCTGGCGGGGACGTTTGCAGTGTCCTTTCCAGAATGTTAATTCTCCCAGCCCCACCTCTAGAGCCTTCAGAAAAATGGTCTGACTGAAAAGCAGGGAAAGTGATGACAGGAGGCACATAGAAGAAACAAAGAGGAGAGTATTTTCCAAAAACGCTGGCCATAATCTAGATGAAAAGCTTCAGAATGTCACCTCCCAGACAGTCACTTGTACTTTCTTCAAGCAAAACCAAGATTTTTTTAAGCTGAGGGGGAGTTGTAGCAACTGTAACCTCTTACACACTATCACTTTATATGGGCTTCCTTTTTTAATCTGGAGCTAGTTTTTAAATTCTCTCAGTCCTGTTGCCTTTTAGAGAAACTTCAGAACACTTTGGATACGATCTTGCAAATGCTTTCATCTGCCAGATTTCTTTCTGACTACTGAGTTTGCATATTTCTTGGCCCATTCACAAACATCTCTCCCACACTGAGCAAAAAACACACATTGAGTAGGCATGCGGAGACAGACATGCAAGCTGTTGAGTTTCAGATGTCATAAGAAGGTGTATGTTTCTTCACAAAATATGTTGCTTCTCAAAATATAACTGACCAGTCATTGGCTACAAGAATTAACTAAATAGTGATAGAGTTTTATTTCCCAAGGACCTGTGGTAAAGTTTCGTGTATGCATGTGTACATGTAATTCCCTTGACAGCTAAAAAGGGAAGGTTAAGATATCTAGAATATATTTTGATAACCTGCACAATCACTAATTTTGATCAAATAGTATTATAAAACATCACGACAGTATAATGAATAAGCTATATATAGTTTTACAGAGAATGAAGGACCAGCATAGACAGTCTGACATTTAATATATTGATTATGTAATGTATGTTGTATCTCATTAAAAAGGATGCTGTCTTGGTTAGTTCCATTAAAAAATAAAAGGGCGAATTGCCAAGATTTCATGTAGTGCCCTCAAAAATACACATTCATAGAAAAATATATTTCATACATATGTTCTTAAATGAACTGTCACGTGGTACCTAACATCAAATAACCAGATTTCTGCCCAAAGAGTAGCTCAGAGGTCTGAAAAAAATTGTGGAATAGTCCTTTCTCAGTTCCAGGGTGTAACAACTACATCAGATCACTTCTGTGTTGTTCCCTTTATCTTGAAAAAGTATTCAGGTTCAATTTGATGTGATCTTTTCACAGTGAATAAATATAGGCAGTACATGAAATTATTTTGAGTTATTATAAACCCAATACAGCATTCAGGACACAATCAGATATCTGGCTTCACAATTCAAGTTGCATTCATATTTCAGGCTTTTGACTTGATTCTGCATTTGCTATTCATGAGATCCGGGGCAACTGAAAGTTATTCAGATATAGAAGCAATCCTGATGACTGGGTCGCTGCATCTGGACAAACTGTAATCACGCTTTGTCATCTCACAGCGGGAAATGTGAAATTACTGGCATTATATAAAGAGGGCATCACAACGGAAATTGGTTTGCATATATGCAGAGCTGTTGTGAATTCTCTGAAGTGTGGCATAAAAACAAAAAGCGTAACTATTTACAGATCTACACCTGCAGAATCCACTTAATTGCAAACCTTTAATGCCTCTACCTCCTTAGAATTCTGTGTTTGTGCTCTGTGGTGGTGAGGGGAAAGCACTTGTAAACCTCTATTTCCTTCTTTTTGTTGTTGTTGAAATAAATTGATAGTATTAGACATTGGGAAGATACTAACCACAAAAGTATGGAAGAAATCATATAAAGAATATTTTAAAATTCACATATTAAAGGTTTTAAAAGAATACATGCCACTGTCTCATCATAACTGTGTGATAAATTCTGCTGAAGTCTGGAAAACTCTGAAGAAAGCAGCTGTGGGTAAGGTTCTTCCTGGTGTTTGTTGTCTGTGATTCCCTTCTCTGCCTCTGAGTGCACCAGAGTCTTACCATTGTAACTAAATCCAGACAGAAGTTATTCTCCCTTGTGAAGATGGCAATGACGAGAGGAAACAAATGCCTGGTGATGATGAGGATGTGGGAAATGGTCACTGTGATAGCCTGCTGTGATTGCAGATGGCCATAACTTTTTAAAATAGTAATTAAATAACATACACAGTTAGTGTGTATAGTACTAAAAAACACATATACTTAACATATATAGTTAAATAATATATATAGTTAGTATGTTAAATAACATACATAGTTAGATATATATATATAGTTATATATATATATTGTCATACATAGTGTATGTATATATAATTGCATAGTTTTCTGTGCAATTGTATTCTGTTTTCTATTCTATTCTATATAGTTATTATATATATAGTTCTATTTGAATATACTTCTATTATTTATTTCACCCAGTAATTCTAGAAATTATTCTATGAGAATACAGATGCACATAGATTTTTATCTAGAGACTTTTTTTATCCATATTTATAGTGTAAAAAACATCAACAGCAACCAAATAATTGTATAATTGTTTTGTTATACAATTGTATTTATACAAATACAACCATTTTTTTTTTTATAATTTTGAAGAGGATTTTATCATATAGAAAAACACTCATTTTAGAAGAAGTGATAGAGAAGGACAAAAATTTTTGTATACCACATTATCCTTGTACATATATTTCCATATATATATCTTTATGGAATGAGATGTAAAAATAACTGTCTCTGAGTCGTAGTATGACACATTGCTTTTTGTTTGTTTTTCTGTTTCTGGCATTTTATGAAATGAGCCTATACTACCTTTATAATCAGAAAAAATAGATATGTTTTTAGAAAACATAACGTTTCTTACAAAATAAGTTTTACCCACAATCTATAGTTAACATGTAAATACTTTTTTTCTTTTCTTTTTTTTTTTTTTTTTTTTACTTTTTTGGTATTTCGATTTTACTTAAAAACATTTTTTCATTTTGATGTATTTTTGGTAATCTGCTTGCTCCAAATAGTCCATTTTGGAACATTTCCCTCAGGGTAGGAAATATTTTTATATCAACTTCTTGAATATTGGGTAAAAAGATTGTTTTAATCATACCAGTGTGCTATAGTTTATTTCTTTCCTTATTATTCAATATTCATTTCTTACCCCAATTTCTGCACCTAACAAATATCCTCCTGGGCAAAGGTTCCCACATATTTGTTACAATTTTCACCCCACTTAAACATCTATTGAACATCATTAATAATTGATCCTCATCATTACATTTAGTGGTTCTTCCTTTTAACTTACCTAACAAAAGGTACTGGACTTTTATGTTTATGAATAATTTGCTGACGTTTAGGGTCCGCAAATTATGACCACTGGGTCAAGGGTCCTGTTTTTGAATAGCCTGTGAGCCATAGATAGTGTTTGCTTTTTAAAAGGTTTAAAGAAGAACAAAAACAAAGGTGAATATGTGACAGAGATCAGAAAAGGCCTGAAAACTAAAATACTGTCATGACCTTTGCACAGAAACTTTACTGACCCCTGAACCAGAGGCATTAGAGAGATGGTTTATTTCCTTGGTCCTTATTCTTTTAAAAAAAAATTTTTTTTTAATGTTTATTTATTTTTGAGACAGAGAGAGACAGAGCATGAACAGGGGAGGGGCAGAGAGAGAGGGAGACACAGAATCTGAAATGGGCTCCAGGCTCTGAGCTGTCAGAACAGAGCCCGACGTGGGGCTCGAACTCACAGACCGTGAGATCATGACCTGAGCCGAAGTCGGACGCTTAACCGACTGAGCCACCCAGGTGCCCCTCCTTGGTCCTTATTCTTGCCATAGTGTCTGTGTAATTTCATAAATAAATGGGTAGATCTTTGTATCTAAATGTGCATGTCAAATCATGTCCTAATTTGCATAAGGTTATATTCTTATCCTTTATGAATAACACAGATGTTTTGATCCATGCAATGTTTTTGAAAAATTAATTCCTATGTGAATCATTTTTATCCCTTTTGTTCTTTATGTAATCTAAAAATATTATATGAAAGAACAAAAAGTATTTCATAAACAATGAAAACGTGGTCAGGGTTTTGATATATTTTTAAGGGGGCAATGGAGAAACTACAGAGGCTAAGTTTTTATATTGTAATATGCTGCTTTTTGTGTGTCACAGACATCAAACATCACAAACCCCTTTGATTCCTTTATCCGTCAAATTACAAAAAAACATTTAATCATTAAAGATGTCTTCTCTGAACCCCATACAAGTGCCACAGTTGTGTATTATGTTAGCTTTACTTGAATATATAATACACAGAAATTGTCATTGAGTACTTACTGTGTGCCAGATACTATACACAGCTTTGAAATTGGACATGAATTCAATGCCTGACTTCCCCACTGACTCCTTATCTGCTCCTTGGTATCTGATTTCAAGACTCTAAACCTCAATGTCTTCATTTACCAATGAGGATAATAATCGTATCCTTGTCATAAGGCTTTGAGGACCTAATGAGAACATCCATTAATAATTGACTTGGTTTCCAACAGAGTGATAGTGTATTGAATATTGAACTGATTAATCACCTGCATAAATAAATAGAATATATGTGTTTAAATCTTGGCTATCTACAAAGTGATGATGGGTAAGTTAGGGACTCAGTTAATGCATATAGGAGTTAGAGGTGGTAGGTAGTATCTATAGTGCGCTATGATCACATGTAGGTAAAATCCTTAGGTTAATTTCTGGCACATAAGTGCTTAATGTTTATCATTTCAGTTATCTGTATAATTCTATCCCGCACTGGTATAACCTTTGTGACTTTGTAATTTTATAAAAATATAAAAAATACAGATACGTGTATAGAGAGAACATGGAAAAACTATTGTTTTTATATTCTTTAATTAACTTTAAAAAACTCTGCTGGTTTCTGCACTACCTGGGCTGGAGAAAACGTAGTTTTCAGAATGTCTTCATGTGGCACATACTATTGTTACTTGCTTTAATTTTGACGTATCAGACTTTTAGAGCTGCCTGTCAGAACGTAATGACATTTAAGTGGCAGAACACCTGGGTCCGTTTCAGAACCACTGATGTTTAGCATGGAAGGAAAAAATCGTGGACATGCTGTTGTGACAGTAAATTATTTCCCCACCCCTTCAGAAACTCCTTTTTGAAGTGCCTTCGAAGCAGCTCTTCAGAGAGCACAATGAAAACCAAGTGGTCATATGAGAAGATTGCTTAATTTGCCACAGAGAAATGGGGATGTTTGAACTTATGAAGCAAACAATTCTTGAATTTATGTATGCAAGTGTTTGTACATATAAATAGAAAGATGTCTAGATGGTATAAATAGTCACAGAAGACAGCAGTCCCACTCCATGGAGTTAGTTAATTCGTGTCCCCGGTCACTTCTGAGCTGTTGGCAGAGACGAAGGATATGAGTTCTTAACTGAATTTTTGACCTAACTTTGCACACATTATCTTTTAAGGACAAGGTAAAAATTAGTGTGAATCTTTGCTTTCAGGGAATATGGAGCCATTGATGATGTAGATATTGACCTGCATATTGATGTTAGCTTTCTTGACGTAAGTATCACTTTATACAATATGATTGGTACATTTAAACACTTATTTTTACTGTCGGAAGAAATTTAATATTTGTTTCTCTTATTAATTACATACTGATTTTGTTAAAGTGATTATAAAGAAATACTATGGCTGAAGAAACAGATTTGGTATACACATAAATAAATAAATATGTTTTATATATATATAAATACACACATATATATTTCATTGTTTCTTTTAATATATTCTGAAACTTATGGGCTCTTATTATAATATTTCATTATATCTTAAATTTTCACTTTAATTTTCAAATGTAGGAGGCAAAAATTAAGAATACTTTGACTTTCTTTTCCAAACCAATAGGTTTTGAGGTAATTTGTGAGCCTTAATGATTTATGTATTTCTTCAAAATCAAAATTTTTTTCCATTTTGGGAAAACAATTAAGAATTTTAAAAGATGACTAATTTGTCTTTTGACATATTTGCACAGGAGGAGATTGCTGTGGCTTGGGAAGTAATTCGAACAGAACCTATAATTGTCCGACTACACTGTTCACTTACACAGTATTTAAATGGTCCAGGTTAGTTTTCCTTCTATGTATTATTTTAAATATGAATTAATTGTGCATTAAGCAAAATGTTCATCTGGTAATTATGAACATAATTGGCAGCTATCTTGATAATGGTATTTACGTATACTTGCATCCTGACAAAGGTGGTTTATTGCTTTTGTAATTTAATGGAAACAGAAACATGTAACGTTTTAGTTTTAGATTTCAGAAGTTCAAAAGTTCCTGTGAAACAAACACAGTAAAACCTAAAAGAGAACTTTGCATACAAGCTCAGTAAGTATATTTTGGATTGCTCTTAGATTTAATTATTTTTGCCCCTGATTCTGAGATTTAATTTTAATGTGTACTTATCCCACCTCTGATTACTGATGAATTTAGTGTAACTATAAATATAACCTACTTCTATTTTTGAAAATAGAGATCTTAGTAATATTTTTGTTTTCCATTATCTTTTTTTAAATTTTTTTTAATGTTTATTTTTGAGAGAGAGAGAGAGGCCAAGCATGAGCAGGGGAGGGGCAGACACACACACACACACACACACACACACACACACACACACACACACAGAATCAGAAGCAGCCTCTAACCTCTGAGCTGTCAGCACAGAGCCCACCATGGGGCTTGAACCCATGAACTGTGAGATCATGACTTGAGCCGAAGTCGGACACCTAACCACCCAGGCGCCTCTTTTTTCCACTGTCTTAAGGGATGATTTCGTTCTTTCTCAAGTGATAACTATTTACAACAAAGGATGCTGTTATTAAATCTTGACAAGACTTACTAGATTAAGATATATTTCCCATACAAATACACATGCCTGTGCATGTATTCAGATGGGCGTGCACGTGTCTACACATGCATACACACACATACGCTGTATCTACTCGTGTCTTCCAGTTATATACTGCCGCACAACAAACCACCCCAAAACTTAGTGGCTTAAAACAATTTACTGTCTCTCTCTGTTGTTTGAACTCAACTGGAGTCCCTCATGCTTTTGAAGTCAGATGGTAGGTGGAGCGTATGTCCGTTGAAAGGCTCTGCTGGGTTGGATGCCCAAGATGCTGGACTTTGAGATATCTAGTAATTGATGCATGTATCATCTTGGATATCAGCTGGGGCCTCTTGACTTGAGTGTTGACCTTGCATCCACATGGCTTCTTCATGTGGTTTAGGCTTCTTGTAGCATGATGACTGGCTGTTGTCCAAAAGCAAGTGTTCCCAGAGACAGGATGTGGATGTTACCTGGAAAGAAGCACAGTGAATCTTCCACTGGATTGTATTGATCAAAGCAGTTGAAAACGCACCTAGAATCACTTCTTAAAGTCATGGCCATCTTCACGTGTACTTTACTGTGATGTTGGCACGTTTTCCTTAGGCGTATTAAAGAACTTATATCTACTGTTAGTTCTTACATAAGAAAAATATCTGACCTTTCAAGTTGATGAATATATAGGAAGGTCTCTCATTTTGAAAAAGTTTCTGTTGAGTCACTTCTTTTCTGTTTTTGCATAATGAGACAATGATTTCTACTTCAGTAGTCAACGCTTCATGTAAATAACATGACATGATTTAACACCAGGCAAAGACAAATAGATGTTACATATTTTTATTGTGATTATTTAAAAATGTATAAAAATGTATAAAAATGTAATAAGGAAGAAAAGGAATTACTCATAATTCCTCTATACTGAGAACACTGTAAATAGTTTGGTGTTCCTCTTTTCTGTGCACACATGGTTTGTTTTCATAAAGTTAACATTGAATTGTAGAATTACGCACCTTAATGTAGTGTCATGAAACTGTCTTCAAGTCATTGAATTTCTAAAATAGAATAATTTGTGATCTCTGCATAATATTCCACCTTCCAGGTGTATGTGTTTTTGCGGTTTTCCTAGATACTCTGCTGTATGGCTGTTTTTTTCTTTCTTTAGGGATTTGATACGTGGCCACTCGATTTCATTCTGATGGTGATTAGAAGAAAAAGAAACTCTCATGTCTGACCTTTTTTTTTTTTTTTAATTATCAGAGTTAGAAACAAAATTGGGTCAGTTCATCTCTGCTCACCCTATTCCGTCTGTGTGAGATGAAAATGTGGCATACTTTTATGTAATCTTACCAGTGTTACTCAATTTTTAAATATAATCTTGAATTTTAGGCAGAGATTTTTCCTTCTCAGCATCTCTTTAAAAATTTGTTATGTTTGCATGGTTTTATAAATGTTCTAACAATTATATTCTAATTCCTATTTAGATGATTTTATTGTTCAGTACCCATTCTTTGGTATTACAACTCATCTATAATTTAGTCTTCCTTTTTTCATTTTTGGCAGTTGATTTGCCTATTTAATAGTTTGTAAACCAAAGAGACATGAGGGTGATGCTTCCTTTTTTCATACCTGAGAATGACTCTCTGTTTTGTGAACAAGACAAATTTGACCTGGTAGAAGTTGATGGGGTCATAATAGTTGCCCTAAAAGAGGTAAAAATACTTCAGAGACCTCTGCCAGTTTGTGTCTGAAGTGTTTTAATTTTGTTCGTTTGTAAGACACCGGTTTTGGTGTTAAGTTTGTGTTTTGTTATGTGTACTTATTGGGCTATTTTTTTCTTTTTTTCCTTAATGGTATCTTTTATGTATTTCTTTTTGATTGGTACACTTCAGTCTTAACTTACCTCAAGCAAGTTTTATGACTAATCCAACATGTAGACTGACCTAGTTAACAGTTCTTTTTGAACGCATTTATTCCTAGGTTTTGGAAATGTATGAATAATACTTACTTGAGCTGTAATATTTGGCCAGGGCTAATCTGACAGTATATCTGTTCTTACACCTCCTAATCCACTCTAATATTAAGGATAAGGATTATTTTCATTGTACATGAAGAAATACACTTGAAATAAAAAGACATGAGTGTTATAATTCTTATATTATGTATTTTCTTCACAGTTATTAGTGTCTAAGTCTAGTTTCTGATCTGAAGCACAAGACTGCTTTTAGTTTAAAGTGATAAACAGCCAACATTATTAAAACTGTTTTTCTGTGCACATCATCTCATCAATAGTACCTCTATGTTTACATGATCAGAGCGTTAGAATAATTTCCAAATATCTTAAGCAGCCCTCACTTACTGCCTTTCCAATGTAATATTTACTTTTCCGTTAAAGGAAGATTTGTTTGTTGTTTTTAGTTTTATATATCAGTATAGTTCTGTGCTTTTTGTTTTTTTTTTTTTCTGCCTGAGGTCACTAAGTTTAGCTAATCTACAAATATAAATATTTTTTTATAAATTTTTTTAATGTTTATATATTTTTGAGACAGGGAGACAGAGCATGAGCGGGGGAGGGGCAGAGAGAGAGGGAGACAGAATCCAAAGCCGGCTCCAGGCTCCAGGCTCTGAGCTGTCGGCACAGAGCCCGACGCGGGGCTTAAACTCACAGACTGTGAGATCATGACCTGAGCCGAAGTTGGTCACTCAACCGACTGAGCCACCCACGCACCCCCCTTCTTAAATCTTTTAAGAGAGAGCACAGCATGTTCCAATTTTGTTATCTTTCTCTTAAAAAAATAATTCCACCAAACTTTCAAGATGTTAGGATTTTTTATTCATTGTTGAATTTCTGTAGTCCTGGGTTTGGAACAGGGGGGATTAGAGTGTCCACTCTGTTCCTCACTCTATATATAAGGATTAGAATGCTTTCAGGAAAGGAACTGATAGATGATACCAACACCAGTTTCTTTGATCAGTAGAGTGTTTGTGTCCCAGAATAACAGCCAACACGGGGGTGAAGCCATTGAGGATACCAGTTTGGTTTACACTGTCGAACGTGCATAGTCTGTGAATGTCCTTTTAACAAGACAGTTCACTACCTCCACTGATCCAAACCACAGCATCTCTTGTCAATTACTCTGATAAGTTCCTGAGCGATCTTGCTACTTGTACTGTGTTCTTTACAAAGATCCTACACTGCCAACCCACAGTCCTTCTCAGATCCCCTCTCCTAATATGGTACCTTGTTCACTTCTCTCTGGCTCCACTGGTCTCCTTGCTGTTCCTAGAATATTGAAGTACATTTCTTTCTCAGGGACAGTGCCCTGGTGATTTCCTCTGGCTAGGACACTTCATCCTATCTAGTGTTGGAACCTACTATGCCCATACAACCTTTACTCCAAGACCCTTTCCCTTTTTTCTTTTCCTCCAGAACCTTTACCACCATGGGGCGTTCCGTCTATCTAGCTTTTGTCTGTCTCCTTACACTGCACCAAGGCTTCATGGGGCAAGGAGACTTGTGTGCGTGTTTTTTTGTTTGTTTGTTTTGTTTTGTTTTGTTTTTTTACCATTCTATCTATAGTGATTGGCAGAGTGGACACTCAGATATTCTTTAAAACCTGTGAATAATGAATGGTGAGTGACTTTTTTTGACAGTTTATTAAATTCACAAACATCATAGTTACTAGCTTACAGAAATGCATATACCTGGTAAAAATATGAAGCACATGACAGGCTACCCAGTGAAAAGAAAGTCTCCTATGCCTCGTCATACATTGTTTTATTGTAAAAACAAAAAAAGGTTGTGTATGTATAAATATGTCTCTCCTCCACTTAAAGAATCATGTACAAACTGTCCTACACATTGCCAGTTACACTGCTGTATTTTTTGGCCATTCTTCATCATTATACATATTATACATTTATATACACATCTATTATGCATTAGTACATGATATGTCATGACCATGAATGATCTCCAAAATAAATAGCAATGTATGTAGGAGTGTGTGTATGCTATTTTTAAATATGTATGTGTATATCACTATGTATTGTGTATTATATAATATATAAACATATATGCTTGTGTACATACTATAGTTTATCATATATATTACTTTGCAGTCATTCCTGGCTGATGGTTCAGTTTTAACTCAACATTTTGACTGATTATTTTTTCCTTTGCAGTGCCCACTGTTGATGTCTTTCAGATTTCTACAAAAGAGCGATTTGGATTGGGACATCAGCTAAAAAAGTAAGTTTCCCAAGAATAAAAAATAAATTTCTATTTTGCTCAACCCTCTCCCCCCATTCTTATTTAATAAGAGCTTTTTGAAGTGAGTGCCTCAGGAGAGGAGTTCATCCATTACCAAGAGCTGCTTCAATAATTTAGCTGGCAGAGCTCACCTTTAGAACAAGGCTGCATTCCTTCTGTTTGCCCACCCAGGTCCACTCTTCGCCCTCCAACACCCTGCCCTCTCCTGTGGAGGCTGATCTGTGGGGGTGCAGGTTCTAATGTGTTGCTGTGTCTCAAATGTGACCAATAGAGGAGGAAGCAAGTATAAGAAGGAAGTATTTATTGCCTTTGGTTTCCACCCTAAGAGGTCCCCTTGAGTTGACTAGTCCTTCAACTGAAGCTTTCTTTTCTACTCTAGGCCACAGCCTTTGCATGACTGACTCTCTCTCTTACTGGATTCTATTACTAGTTCCCCATGCTTGCTCCTGGGGCGTAGAGGTGGGAACAATTTGTAGCCACCTGCCCTGGGCTATTGTACTGTCCTTAGTTCCTATACCTACATTCTTGAAACATTCCATCTTTAAATAAACCCTTTAGTTTCTCTTTGGACCTTGACTAAAGCAATGAATTTATAGTGTATAAACAAAATTATCCAGTCAAACTGACTTTTAAAACATACTAGCATATAGTCAGAATACAAATTTGTTAAATCCTATCCTATACGTCAGCTTTAAGAATTTGTATTACTGGAGAATTCCCAAAGGATTATTTATTCTTCTGAATATACAAATGTTACATCAATTTATATTAAGAGAGATCATTAGATTATTGTTATGTTTAAACACATGGTTCACACCCTCCATAATGATGCAGTTGACGTGTTCATCTATACTTCAATGGATTTTAATTGAGCAATGTTCTAAGAGAAAGTACTTTCAAAAACTTTTTATTTCATTGACTAAATAGGGAATTTATTGTGGTCATTTTACCTGACCATTACAGATGTAAAAGGAAGCTTATGTGGGGTAGGTATTAAGGGTTGTACATATTATAGAGCTCTAGAATCGTCTAAGTTTTTGAGTTTACATTGCTCAAATGTGAGTTATGTGTGGGTTACATTTGAAAGGAAATTAAGATAAGGGAGTATTCTTGCAAATTCTTGCAGATTCCTACTGTTAGGTTTAAATATGATCATATAAAAATTGGATAATAAACCCTTAACATTTTGAATCGTACGTCTCTAAAACTAAATTCAACTTACAACAGACGGTTAGCACATAGAATGTGATCTCTATAAGGACTTTTGAGTCCTTATAAAAAGAAATATAAGACTGAGGAATTTTCTCAGTTTCCTGGACGGGGATGAGGTATGCTTTTCCAGTGGAACTGGTTTTGTCTTTTCAGTTAGATTTTGTTTTCTGTGTTGAGCCAGTATCTTACAGGTCTTGGAGCTAATGAGCACGGAGCCTGTCCCTGTGTTACGCCATCCAAGTTGGCACATAATTTTATTCCCCCTCCTCTGATTTTCTTCCCTCTCACCCAATTTTCTTCCTGTTGTTAATTTTTTTTTTTCTATTTTGATGAATTTATTTTCGTAGAGCAGTTTTAGGTTCACGGCAAAACTGAGAACAAGATACAGAGATTTTCCATATGCCTCCTGCCCCCACAGGTGCATAGCCTTTCTGCTATCAGGGTGTCCTAGTGGAATGATACATGTGTTAACAGCTGATGAACCTGTATTGACACCTGATTATCCAAAGTCCATGTTCTTAACTTTATGCACTTTTAACCTTTTTTTTTTTTTTAGTGAAATGTTGATCCAAATAAGACAAGAATTATAAAAATGCAGAATATATAACTTTCTGTTCCTTAATGATGTCTGAGTATATCGTTTGGGCTCAGAAAAAGAAGTGATGTGTAAATTCCAACTCTGAAAAATTAAGGAAAGCTATGTTCTATGTTTGCTGTTTAATCACTTTGTAGAATATGTAACATTTTATTAATATTTCCATCTAAGTGGTTAACATTTTAAAAAAGGTTACTCTGTGGATAAATTTTAGTTCTATGGACAGTTTAGTATATGGACTAGAACTTTTTTTTAATGATTCCTGATAAATTTTAATCTAACGTACTTCATTATAAATAACTGAGTTTGACTGTGATCCCTTCTGGTCTAAAATTACATGATTTCAAAACATCTGAACTCATCTTCACCATAAAGTAAAAGAGGAAACTGAAATATGTTTTCCAGAAACATATAGCAAGTTAGGAAGGCAGATTCAAAATCTAGCCCCTTTCTCATTATTGCTCTGGTTTGTTCTCAGCAGATAAGGAACACATCAAACTTTTTCTGTGATTCTTTATCTGCTTTGTTTCTGGCAACTAGACCAGCTTAACAATTGCAGCAGCAATGCTAATGCAGTGCTTAATGTATGTCAGGCACTGTAGTAAGTACTTTACCTACATTAACTCACTTGATCTTCACCACAACCCTGTCCAGCAGGTACTGTCACTATCCACACTTCCTAGATAATGCAACCGAGACCCAGAGAGATTAAGCAAGGTACTTGTGTCACAGCAGTAGAGTCAGAGTTTGACATCGGATCAGTATTTTTGACCCATCCACTAATCTGGTTTTCATATATTCGTAGCTGTCCCTTCGCTTTATATTAGACTTGGGATATATTTTCAGCACAGAATGAATATAGGGAGAATGTGAAGGCATTAAAAGAGGGGCCCCTGGAAGAGGGGCGCTTGGGTGGCCCAGTTGGCTGATCTCCTGACTCTTGATTTCAGCTCAGGTTTTGATCCTAGGGTCGTGGGATCAAACCCAGTATCAGGCTCTGCTCTGATACTATACTATATCTAACAGATATACTACACTATATCTAAGAGATATAGTATAGTGATCAGCCTCATTAGAATCTCTATCATGCAAAGGCTAAGTGTAACAGAGACCATGGAAATGATTTTAAACTGTGTATGACTTAATACTGAATTTCCATTGATCAAACTTAAGTTGTTTTTAAAAGGAAAAAAAGTGTTGCAAATCTTTAAATTTAAATACATACAAACATAAAATTAGGTTCAGATTCTTCATATGTTGAGTTTTCACTTAAAACAAAATTCAATTTATTTTTTTTTAATTTTTATTTAATTTATTTTTTAAATTTACATCCAAGTTAGTTAGCATATAGTGCAACAATGATTTCAGGAGTCGATTCCTTAATGCCCCTTACATATTTAGCCCATCTCCCCTCTCACAAACCCTCCAGTAACCCTCTGTTTGTTCTCCATATTTAAGAGTCTCTTGTGTTTTTGTCACCCTCCCTGTTTTTATATTCTTTTTGCTTCCCTTCCCTTATGTTCATCCGTAAACCAAATTCAATTTATAACTGAGGTGCAAATCAAAATAAAGTGCTCAGATTTGGATTGTAAAATCAGTACGTTAATTTAATCTGATGCATGATACTGTTTTGCCGAAGTTGTTCTCACCACCACCGTCTGCATGTAGTGCGGGCTCCTTGAGTGCCTATTCCTTTTGAAATCAGCACGAAGAAAGCAACAGTGTTGCCCTTGTGCACTCTCTATGCTCTATTTGAACTACCTTGGAACTTTTGTTGTTGTAGCTGACTATGACATCATCTGGTGTAATTGAGCTTTGAAGTCTTTTTCTCTTTTATTATCAGCCAGTGGCAACTGTAGCAGCTCTCCGTGGTGCCAGCATAATAGTAAACACAAACACCAGTGCCAGGACTAAAATCTCATGGCGGCTCTCCATTATGCGGAGGTGGTCCTTACACCAGACGTGCTCATGTGTACATTTTGCACTACCATTAACTTTAAACACAGCATTAACTTTCCTGTAGAACAGTTAATCCCCACCTTTTGAATCCAAGAGCATCTAGGGATCTGGGTGTCCAAGTTTAAGAATTAACTCATTTTAGATGTTGAAGTCACACTTTAGAAATGCTAATGTAATGTGAAAATTGGAACTTTAGCTACTGACTTGTTATATTTTTGTTCCAGTTAGTCTATCAAGTAAAAGAGAAACATGGACTAGGTTTCTTAGGGAATGGTACACAGGAATGGCAATTTCCCATACAAGGAAAAGAATCTGAATCTGCCTGGTACAGAGGGTGGGGTCACTGGGGATTTCAGGTTAGGTACAGGGAAAACTGAAGACCCTAATATTACTATTACAGTTAAATCTTGCTGAAATCTTGAGTGAAAAAAAAAATCTTCAAAAATTAAGTGCAAAATAAAGATTTCCATTGGTCTGAACTCTAAGGTGAATTTACTGCAAATTTGGAATCCTGCACCATTGACTGCAGTTGTCCCCTTCTTCCTCACTACCTCTGTGGCTTAGGAAGACCCCAACTTATTCCATAATGGCTGTTTCTTCTAAAGATCGGTGTAGGAAGTCTGAGGTTATACATTCTGATGATCTGAGTTAATTTGATAAAACCCAAAGGGTCTTGAGAAATTGTCTTAGTGCTAAGGGTCACACCTGTCCCTTTTGAGTGAGTTGTTAACATAGGTCAGTCCATATGGGATCAGCTCTGCCACTCATTAACCAGGTGAAATTGGGCAGATTTCAACCATTAGGCTTATTTGTGAATAATAGCTACTACTGTCGGGGAGCGTTAAGAGTTAAAAGAGAAAAATAATCTGTGTATAAATTACTCCTTGGTATATTATACATGGTAAATATTGGTACCATTTTTTGCTCCAAAAGCAATCTGTGTTAGAAGTAACTGAGAGGAGGGGCGCCTGGGTGGCTCAGTCGGTTGAGCGACCGACTTCGGCTCAGGTCATGATCTCAAGGTTTGTGAGTTCGAGCCCCGTGTCGGGCTCTGTGCTGACAGCTCAGGGCCTGGAGCCTGCTTTGGATTCTGCGTCTCTCTCTCTCTCTGCCCCTTTCCCACTCATACTCTGTCTCTTAAAAATAAAGAAACACTAAAAAAAAAAAAAAATAATAATAATAATAAAACCCTGAGAGCTGAGAGGAACATGAAAAGTAGGCAATACTGAATTGACTTTTGAAAGAAAATCAAAATGTTTATTGTATACATAATGTTTAAAATATTATGTCTACTTTAGTATCAGCCTTAAGGGACCCTCCACCGTTTCCACCTGAAAGGTGAGATACCGAGAAGTTGTTGCAGCCTGGGAGCCTCAGAAAACAGTGCTGTGTCCACGTCCAAAATGGATGTTCCAGAATTCTTTGCCATAAAACAGTGATGTGCGGTGGTCTCAACTTAGAAAATACTGAGATCAGAGTTAGCAAATTCCTGCTTTGTGATAGTAACTAAAAGCTTTTAGAGACACACACATTTTTTTTTTAAACCACACTGTATTTAAAGGTGAATGGGCTGTGCTGAAAGATAAGATTTGCTGATTATGTATTTCTCCATAGAGTCAGTTTTGCATGGTTTATTTTTACTTATGGTTTTTGCAGTTTCATTTTATTTCCCTTTTTATGAAGAAAATTGCATAAGCAAATCAAGTGAAAAGAAATTGACTTTACTTGTATCTTAATAGATAAAAGCATAATTACTATCAAACATTTTTTTAAGACTGTGTTTCTGGCACCAACAAAAGAATTGTGAATTTTCTTTTGGCTGAAGAACTTCAGCTAAAGTTGGTCCTAAAGGCTGGCATTCTAAATCTCTCTCTCTCTCTCTCTCTCTCTCTCTCTCTCTCTCTCTCCGTCTCTCTCTCTCTCTCCCTCTCTCTCTCTCTCTCTCTCTCTCTCTCTCTCTTTGAGAGAGAGATAGAGGGAGGGGCAGAGAGAGAGAGGGAGAGAGAGAATCCCAAGCAGGCTCTGCACTCACAGTGCAGAGTCTGGTGCAGGGCTTGATCCCAAGAATCACGAGATCATGACCTGGGCCAAAATCAAGAATTGGATGCTTACCCGACCGAGCCGCCCAGGAACCCCTAAATTTCTTTAAAAGAACATCCTTTTATCATTTATGTTATTAATCTTATCACAGTAATTAATGAGTTATTAACCAAAATGGCAGTCAAATCATAGAAATTTTCTGTATAATGCTTTCCTACATTTGGAGACATCTTGTATGATCCTAAATTAGAATCTCAGCAATTACTGTGCATTTATTTTCCTTTGAGAAATACATGCTGTACGTAATACAGAAATCTCGTATTAAATCACCTTGGAACTGTGATAACAGACTTACTTTGGATTGACAGAATCATGCAGACATTTGTTACACAGCAGTGGAAACAGAGCAAAGAAAAATCCAATTGCCTGCACAGTAAGAAGCTGTCTGACAAGAAGGTGAAGTCCCCCCTGCATTTATTTACTACCTTGCGCAGGTAGGTAACAGATGACTTCACCATGGTCTTAACTGAATTCTGGGCGTGTGATGCTCCATGATTATTGTACTTCAAGCATTCTTTCTATAGCTGTGGCGTCTGTTTATTTTCTGTGTGACTTCAGAGAACAGACTGTTACATCCGTTCCATCAAAAACATATATTCATTTCTACATTTAGAGTTTTTGTTCTCTTAACGTGAGTTAAATATACTAAAATGGAATTCTTCGTTTTCTAGTCACATAGAGTTTTCTGTACCAAAATTGCTTCTGTATAGAGCCCTGAGATAGATAGGAGGGGGGAAAAAAAACCCCTGATAATCTTGTTTTGCTTTCCAGGAAAAAATATAATTCAGTTCAGTCCATGTGATCCCTCTATACATACTGTTGGTTTCAGTTTGAGCTGGATGGGCTGTATTTAAAGCAAGGCGGTGTTTGTAGCAGAGTTGAGGTGATAAAGCCTCACGGGTCTTTTCCATGGTGTGTTTCACTCGTGATTTGCCCTGTACTAATTGTTGTTCAATTTTGAAGGTCGCCAAGTTATCCTCCCCCTGGTTGTGGTAAAAGCAAATCCAAGCTGAAATCCGAGCAAGATGGAATCTCCAAAACACATAAGCTGCTGCGGAGGACTTGTTCCAGTACCGTCAAGGCTGACGACGTGTGCTCCAGCAAGTCGCACAGGACCTTTGGTCGCTCCCTGTCCAGCGACCCCAGGGCTGAGCAGGCGGTGACGACAATTAAGTCGCACAAACTCTTGAACCGGCCCTGCCCTGCAGCTGGCAAGCAAGAGGACTGCCTGGCGCTGAAGTCGCATAAACTGTTGGCTCGGTCTTGTTCTGGAGATCCGCGATGCGAGCACAACGCCAACCTGAAGCCCCACAAACTGTTGAGCAGGTCTTACTCCAGTAATCTCAGAATGGAAGAGTTGTACGGACTGAAAAACCACAAATTGCTCAGCAAGTCTTACTCCAGCGCTCCCAAGTCATCCAAGACGGAGCTTTTCAAGGAACCTAACGCAGAGGGCAGGAGGCTCTCTCTTACCTCAGGGCTTATTGGTATCTTAACACCCTCTTCGTCATCATCTTCCCAGCCTGCTGTGCGTAAATACTTTCATCTTGAGTTCGTAAACGTTAGCTAGGGTGCAGGAGCGATTTTTGTTTTTGTAAGATCTGGTAGAGGAAAGAAGATGTTTTGTCGTTCTTTTTTTTTTTTTTTTTTTTTTTTTTTAATTTCCTCCTTTTGCTTTTTGGAAATCATTTGGCATACCAGACACGTGCAGCTGGTGCTGGAATGTTCGTTTTGATTCTGAAAAAATAAATGTAGCTGTTGATTTAAGGTCTAGTCCAAATTCCTATTGTGGTCATGAATGCTGCTAAAAATGGAAGGAAGCCCGTTGGATCCACAAAGCCTATCCTTTTAAGCAAACATAGCATTTTAATGTTTTATCAAGTAGGTTTATCTGTTCTCTCGTTTTCTTACATAAGTGATGGAGGACAGAGTTTGACTAATAATTAAGTTCAGAGTAGTGTCCTTCCTGTTATATATAATATATAACATATTATATAATTACATAATATATAATAGTATCTAATATATTTATATTTAAATTATTTGTATATAAGTAAATTTGCATATACATAAATATTATAGGGATATAAATATATAAATTAGGAAAACTTCACCTGTGAATCGTAACTTCTAAAGAAAAGAAACACTTGCATCCGTATCCCAGAGCTTCACTTAAAGCTGCTCTCAGTGTCTGCTTTATAAAACTGAAGTCACTTTATCCTGAAGTTTTTCTGGGGGAGATGGGGCCAGAAGGTAACTGTATTAACACTTAAGCCCTTTGGTGTGGAATTTATTGGGAGTCAGTCTTACACGAAATTTACCTCTAGAGTGATCAACATTACAGCTGATTTCAGATAAAGAAACAAACCTATTTTATGTATATTAATTACATAACATAGTTGATTAAAAATGTTTTCTTTTAGTAAACATGTGTGTATGTTGGGGCAAGGGTATATCTAACTCTTAACCATTAATATGGATACAGCTAGCCATAGATGAAATTGAAAACAAATAAGATACGTTTTCAGAAAGTTGTGCTGCTCTCATATAGATTTATTTCTAAAATTACATTGTAAATGATATCGTAAAATTATATTTGTGTTAATAAAATGTATTTAAGTATGCTGATAATTTTAGGTGGACATCCTTAAAAGCCCATTTCTTAACAGAAGTTAAGGGCATATAGAAAATAGAAGTAAGGGCATATAGAAATAGAAGTAAGGGCATATAGAAAATAATGTCAGAGTGGTGCATACTAGAAAGTTTCTTCCCATGGTAGTTTCACCTAAGAAAGAGAATTTCACATATTCTGTAAAAGAAAATGTCTTCCTGTCTTCCTGTATGATTAAGCTTAATACAGTACAATAGTTTAATGTTGTACCCCTTCAGCAACTGTCTAATTTTTCCTTGGAAGAATAATTCTCATTGTAAAATGAGATTAAAGTAGTCTAAATGAGGAGGTGGGAGCATTTGACGATGAGTACCAGAGGAAACGAGCTTTTGTGTACATTTAAAAATACCATTTTTACTAGAGATCAGAAATTAAGAATACTATTCATTTAGCTTAGACAAGACTTGCAGTAGTAATGGCAGAAAGTATATTATAATAAAGAAATCCTAAAGTCTTGATGTCGTAATCACTGATTTAATTCCTGTAACAGGTGATCTTAGATAACACTTGTATTCACTGTTGCAAAAAGTCAAAGGCGTAATTTATATATGCTCCAAGTTAAAAAATTATTTTCTTCTTTTACTTTTCTTTTTATAGCCAAATGGTGCCAAATGCATTCCAATACGAGATCGCGGCTTCCTAGTGCAGGTAGGAGCCAAGCCATCCATTGCAGAAATATTTTAGCTTTTGATGGGTTTCCAAATTATTTATGAACTTGACTTCATTATTTCTCTTTATTGTTTTATCCAGACAATTGAGTTTGCTGAGCAGCGGATCCCTGTATTGAATGAATACTGTGTGGTTTGTGATGAGCCACATGTGTTTCAAAATGGCCCCATGCTTAGGGTAAGTTCTCATTGATAGAATACCATTGTTGATACAGAATATAAATGAAAAAAAGTTGAGACATAAAAATAAATAAGTAAATAACTTTATAGCAAATGCTCTCCTACTGAGGAAATTATTTAATACACATAATGGTATAATTTTGAACAAGTGAATCACTATTTCTGAAAGAGTCTGTGAAAGAGCAAGTAGTTTCATATTAGTAAAATATTTCTTACTGTATTTCTTATATGTGCCTATCTATCATCTTTCTTTCCTTCCATCTATTTTTTATCTATCTGTATCTTTATTAATATCAATGGACATAGATCTAGATGGATAGAGAGATACATATAGATACAGGTGTATATATACAGGTGTATATATACAGGTGTAAGTTTGAAAACAGTGTTTCTTCAAACCACACAATTTCAAGATGCTTGAAGGGTAGAAGTTAGAAGAGGTATGCAGTAGTATGCATAGAGTCAGAATAAAGATTTCAAGAAATGCCAGATCACTGACACATTTGGGATGTTATTGAAGGAGTATAGAAATAAGAATCAATGTGTGTATGTGCATTTTGGGAGGAATTATCCAATCTCAAGTGGTTTTTTTTTTTTTTTTTGCAATTTTTAAATTGAGATAAAATCATATAACATGCAATTCACTGTTTTAATGTATACAGTACAGTAGGTTTTGGTGTGTTCACATGTGTTGTGCAGCTATTATCACTGTCTAGTTCCAGAACATTCCATTCCCCACCCCCCCACAAAAGAAATCCATAACTGTTAGCTGTCATTCCGAATTTTTTACTCCCCTCCTCCCCTGACAACTGTTAAACTATTTTCTGTTTCTATGAATTTGCCTCCTCTGGACATTTCATATAAATGGAACCATACATTATGTGGCCTTTTGTTTTTGTCTTCTTTCACTTAATATAATGCTTTCAAGATTCATCCATGTAGTGTGTATCAATACTGTATTTCTTTTTATGGTGTAATAATTTTACATTGTATGGATGTAACTGTTTGAGGGACTGTTTGAGGGACTGCCAAACTATTTTTGACAGTGGCTATACCATTTGTATTTCTACCAGCGGTATAAGATGGCTCTAGTTTCTCCACATCTTCTCCAGCACTTGCGATTCTCCTTTTTAATCCCCCCTAATAGCCATCCTAGTGTGCGTGAAGTGGTATCTCGTTGTGGTTTGGATTTGTGCTTTCCCTAATGATTAGTGATTTCGAGCATCTTTTCTTGTGCTTATTGGCCATTTATACATCTTTTTGGAGAAATGTCTGTTTTTATCTGTCGCCCATTTTTAATTGGACTATTTCTTTTTTGTTGTTTTTAGAGTTCTTTTTTATTTTTAAAGTTTATTGATTTATTTTGAGAGAGAGAGAGAGCATGCACTCATTCAGGAGAGGAGCAGAGAGAGAGAGGGAGAGAGAGAATCAATCCCAAGCGAGCTCCATGCTCTGCGTGAAGCCCGACGCAGGGCTCAATCCCATGACCGTGAGATCCAGAGCTGAAATCCAGAGTCAGAATTCAACCAACTGAGCCATCCAGGCGCTTTAAGAGTTCTTTATATATTCTGAATACTAGATTTTTGTTAGATATGTGATTTGAAGATATTTTCTCCTATTTTATGGGTTTCCTTTTCACTTTCTTGATAGTGTCCTGTGACACACAAAATTTTTTAATTTTTATGTAGTCCATATTTATCAATTGAACTGTTGCCTAATTCCTTTTAAGTGTTTTATAGTTTCTATCTTACATTTAAGTCATTGATCCTGTTTGAGTTAATTTTTGTGTATCGTGAGATTGGATTTTAACTTCATGCTTTTGTATGTAGTATCCAAATGCCGCCACACAGTTTGTGGAAAAGACCTTCTTTCGCCATTGAATGATATTGACACCTTTGTGAAAATCATTTCGCTGTAGATGTGTTGGTCTCTTGTTGGACTCTTAATTTTATTCCACTGACTTGTATGTGCGTCCTTGCACCTGTACTACACTATCTTGTTTACTGTAGCTTTGCATTAAGTTTGTCAGCAAGAACTACGAGTCCTCCAACTTTGTATTTCTTTTATAAGATTGGATTTCACTATTTGGAGTCCCTTGCATTTCTGTATGAATTCTAAGGTCAGCTTGTCCATCTCTGCCAAAAAAGGCAGTTGGAATGGCTTTGCCCTGGCTCTGTAGGTCAATTTGGGAAGTATTCCTGAGTTAACAAAAATTGTAACCCTTCCAGTCCATAAGGAACACAGGAAATTTTTCCATTTATTTAAATTATACCCTATTTTGTAGTTTTCAGTGTTCGGGTCTCACACAACCTTGGATAAGTTTATTTTTAAGTTAGTTCATTCTTTGTAATGCTCTTGTCACTTCTCATCAACATTGTGCTAGAGGTTATAGCCAGGGCGGTTAGGTAAGCAAAATTATTCGAAGGTATCCAGGCTGTAAAGGAAAAATGAAAATGATCTCTGTTTGCGGATGACATGAGCGCTGTGTGCTAGGCACTGTGTGTACATATTTTGCATATTGCTTCCTTATTTGATTTTCACAGAACTCTTGTGGTTTGTGTATTTTTGTGCTCATGGTACAAATAAGGGGATTAAGATTGAAGGAGGTTAAGCAGTTTGTTCAGCATCACTCAGCAAGTATGGGTAAAAGCTGGACTTCGAACCTGCTTCTGCCTCATTTCAAAACTGCATCATAAATGCTTATTGAAAACTCCCTAAGTATAAGGCACCATGCTAGATTCTGCTGTACTTTTTAAGAGAAATTTGTCCTGTTCTTGGGAATATGTTTGAAAAGACAAATTACAAAGCGTAGAAAGAGACAATTCTATTAGAACTTGTTTGCATTTCAAGATTTAGACTCTAAAAAAACATAGAATAGCCATTTATGATCATAATCATCTGTCAAATTGTATGATATATTTGTTTATGGGAAACCTATATAAAAAGTTTTTCTTGCTACTCATACACTATTTTTTTATCAGTTAGCTTTTCTCTTGAAGAGATACAATGTTATTCTGAAACCTAAATTAACTAAATTAGCATTTGTTTATTAAATATTTGTGCAAGTTTGTTATTTTTGTGTGATACATGGAAATGTGTAGTTACAATGAAAATAAGGAGAATGCCATTCAGGAGGTCCATTTATACTTTGTTAATGTTCCTCTGTGGATCCTGGCCCATTGCTTGATCTAGGGCAATGCAATCTTCACTCCAGAAGATAATAGTAATGTTATTAATGGCACATGCTTTTGAGTGCTTTTTATGTGATCGTGTGTTGAACGTGTTTTACATGGATTATTTAATTGAATCCTCATCATAACCCTATGAGGTGGGTATTATTATTACCCCTGCTTCACAGATGAAGAAATCAGTAATTTATTTAATACCAACACTGCTGGTAAGCGATATACACAAGATTTGAGCCCTGGGACAGTGGCACCAAGCCATGGTTCTTAACCGTAATGCTATTCTTGACTCACGTATTTGAACTGACTACTTTTACATCCTGGAAATTTACTACACGTTTCACTGGGAGTTTGCTCTTTACGGTTCAGTTAATGGCAGCTCATTCCTATAGTAAGTGATAGAAATATCCTAATTGCTATTGGTATTTTCTGCACCTTGCTCCCAGTTTTGTTTTACCTATTTTATTCTGCACCAGTGAAGTTGGCTGTTTCTTTGTAGAAGTGGAAGGGCTTTTGTAAATAACGATGTTTTCTAAATAAGTATAGCTAGCTATCAGCTGGTTTTCTTTTGCTGTGATTCAGACTCATACTAAGGAAATCAGAAAACTTACTTGGGTTTTTTAAATAGTTAGGTAAATGACAGATGAAATCAGGTCAGGAAATGAAAGTCAAAGGAATATCTGATCTTCAAAGGAAGAAAAGTAAACAGAAAGAACTGCCTCTTGATTGTTTGAAAACAGATGTTGAACCTCAATCAGGCATACTCATTTATTCTGCATCTTTCTTATATTTACATTGCAGTATGTTCTACTGTAATTTTAATAGAAATGTGTAAAATTATTACAAATAAAATTTCTTATGGGGTATATATTATTAAAATGACTCATTGACCATTTATTCAGCCTAAAGGATGCATTACAAGCCGCAGTGGCTCCCAGAGATGTAAAGAGGATAAGTTATATCCCATTTGGTGATGAAACAGGTTAGATAAAACTCAGGCTTCCATAGAATTCTGTGCCTAATGTTCATTATGTTTGTTAGACTTTTCTCTTTCTGAAGCCAAACTGTGTCTTATATTTTTTCTCTTTTCTCTAAGCATGATTATTTATCGGATTATATAAGTCCTCTTTTACTACTATTCCCCAGAAGTCCTAACATTTCGGTCACTACTTGTACTATTCTGTCACTTTACTCAGAGGTCGGGGTAAGCATGTCCTACCTTCTGCAACACAGGTAACTACACTGTTTACTTATTTAGAAATACCACAAGGCTCCACTTAACGCTTTTGTTCACGAAGGTTATAAATATCACTCCCAGGCATGAGACCTGACTTGTAATACTTTGAATCTGCTTAAAATTCATATTAACATCACAAGGATGGTCTAGTCCTAGATTTTCCTGGGTTTTTCCATTTGACAATGCAGATTGGATTATGATCAGAAAACCCAACCCAAACCAAATCATTGGTTCTCTACATTTTGAAATCAATTAGAATGTTAATGCAGCAAACTGGGAGATGCTTTAAAATGCTTTAAAAACACTTCATCAAGAGGTTTTGGAAAATGCGAAAACAAGAACTTACTGCCAGACTCACCAGTGTTTTATCAGCCTGTAACTTCCCAGTGCCCTTGTCTTTTTGTTATACTCACTCTGAACACCATGAATCAGTGCAACTGTTGGTCTTCTTTGAACCCTGCATAAGGGCTGCTGAACCCGGTGGGAGAAAACCACGTACGTGGTTGTGTGGGTTAGTGTCCCTACAGTTAGAAGTTTTTATCACTGGTACTTGGCAATCATTCTGTGTGTCCCTGCTACTAGACTTTCCCATTTCCCTGATCAACATGGGATATGAAAAGTAGGATGTCATTCTCTTCTCCTGTCATGTGAAAACGTTCCACATTCCTTGCTCTGGATGGACTGATTAGGCCCGAGATCCTGCTTCATTATTCAAGAACAACGCCCAATCCTGTTAAAGCAAAGTCAGCTGAGAAACCCGACAATCTGTATTTTTGTGTATCCAGCCTTGCTGTGGACCTTAGACAAATGTTTGTAGCTTAAGTTCTTATTTTCAGAATGAATGAAAAAGCACATCCTGTTCCCTCCTCACCCCATCCTCCCATCCCCCGCTCCATGTCTCAGAAATAAGATTTCAAGTTTTGAAATACAACCTAAGATAAATAACAATTATACCAAAAAAAACCTTTAATTCAGAAATATGATTTTTTTTTAACATCCAAATTGAGTAGAAGAAATTGATTTTAAAGCTCAAACAACAACTTAAGTTATATGAGACAGTGGAGAAGCTTAAACATGCATGGGCCTATCTTACTATAAATCTGTCTTGATCTCTGTGGGATTCCTGTCTTTCTTAATGGACAGTACCTCCCCCCCCCCCCCCCAAGCCCCCCACCCCGCCTTGGAATGTGTCTCTCTTCCAAACCACGAAAAGAACCTGAAGCATAAACTATAAAAGTCAGAAATACAAAGAGCTGAAGGCTTGTAGGTTTTGAGTTTCCAGTAGATATTCTTCATTATTCTCATATGTGTTCAATACTAGTTTTTTAATTTTGAATTTTTATTTGCGCTGCTCATTTCTTTTTTAGCAAGAACAGTTTTAACAATAAGTTAAGGGTTTGGATAAACTATGGATATAAAAATAAAAACACTACTTCATAATAAGCCTCAATGAAAATTTTCATTAAAAACCTATTTTTGTACACACACTGGGTTACAACACACAGAAGACACGGCTTATCCAAGTTCCCTAATGCTGTTAATAGTGAAACAGCTCTGTATACCTCAGGGGGAGTTTATGAACCTTATCTTACTTGGTTCTCTTTCTTGGTCCTCTGCTCTACTTGATGCGCTAGGTGTGATTTTTTTTTTTTTTTTTTAAATCCCTGTTTACAGATAGGAAAACTGAACTGTGCACATGTGCCTCAACTGGAATAGTAACCAGTTTCTGGTTACTGTTCTGTATATCGGGCTTACATGAAAAACTTTGTTTAAACAGAAAGAGGATGGCAAAAAAGGGTTTGCAAACCACTCACCAACACCATGCCAAGTATAAATACGTAGCTAGAGTCTCTTGAGGTTTATCATTTCTATTTTCAGTGGGAAGTGATTTAAATTCATTGAAAACACAAAGTTTCTACAATGCAGTTAGGTTCTAAAATATTCTTTAGGGCTTAACCATTCTTGAAATATGTTTTCACTGCTCACATTTAAATTGTTTTGATTCAAACAAAATTTAAAATGTATGTTAAAAACTTCTAAAATAAATCTCAGGGACGCATAAAGTTCTCCATGTGTTTAAATGGTGCGTAATGAATATTATATTGCAAAAAAAATTATGTATGTGCAATGGCAAGAAGGACTTGGCATGGTTTTATAGTTTAAATTATAAGAACTAACTGCTGGAGGGCAATATAATAACATGAAGAATAGGTAATATTTTGCAAATGGAAACTTATTGATTGTAAACTCAAAAATAAACTCATAAATTTTGTACATGTTTGGTTATGTTTAGGCTTATACACTTTGTATTAAAGTGTATGTGTAGTAATAGCTATTAAATGATCATGTTCTATTTTTTTAAATATATTTTTGTAAATTTGGGGGCTCATTCATTCATTCATTCATTCAAGTAATCTCTAAACTCAGTGTGGGGCTTGAACGCACAACTTTGAGATCAAGAGTTGCATCCTCTACCGACTGAGCCAGCCAGATGCCCCAACTATGTTCTATTTTTAATTAATGCTAGAGTTTTTTGTATAAATAGTATAGTAATAGAATTTGTTGGGGGTAGGGGATTAGCTAAGAGTCAGCTAACATGAAAGATCGCTAATCCACTATATAAATCTTATGTTTCAATAGGGAAGAATGATTTGGTTTCTCTTTCTTGAATAAGATATCCTTTCTGTGAGCAAGGAGATGTCTAATCTTGATTTACTTAATATGACTTGAGAACTTTCTTTTAGGGTGCTATGTTGTGTTGACATTTGGAATTTCTCAAATAAAATGTGGATAAACATGGGAGAAGGGAAAGTCAAAGGCTTACAAAACCTAGTTTGTAAATGTTTATCTCAAAATGAAACTGATTTATGTCTCAAATACTGTCTTGAACTTTCTAGTAAAATGAGCAATAAATACAGAAGTGTTAGTTTAACGATTCACTAGTATTTACTTAGGTCAGTGTTAACCTATATATATGTTAATCACCATATTACTACCTCTATATTTGCCATTTTACAAAAAGGGAAGATCAAATTATTTTTGTAAGAATATAATGTGCAGTTTTAATTTTTTAGTATGGTAGCAAAATTTCTTTTTTCCCCCCCAAATTTTCTAGGGTACCTGATTTCCTTCTTCAGACAGTTGCAGAAACAGGATATTCCTATAAATCAGCTTTATACATTTTAATCAAAAAGATGCAAGAAGGGAAAAGAAGTGTCCATAAAGTAATCAAGCCATAGCTTTATCATTAGGATTGTAGGTTTATTATTTAAAGTAATGGGTCCATTGGTAAGTCCACGTGATTAGGATATTTGGATATAATCATGTCTGGGAGGGGGATGAAAAGGAAATGTGAAAGAAAACATTGAAATGTTTATATGTTACCCAGGATAAAAAAAAATAAGAGATCAGGGGTGGAACTGGTGAAAATTATTTGAGACACAAACCAGGGTGGTGAATCTCTAGGATTGGGGACAGAGTGGGCTGATAGAGATATGTAACAATAACTATTATATTTTTTTCCTTAAGTCTTTGAAATTTTTCCCAAGTTAAAATTATAAAAATTTATCCATCCAATCTAATATAGGACGAAGTATTTTCTTTCATCTTTATTTCTGTTGTTTCAAGCAATAATCAGGTACTGAAAAAGGTAGTTTCTTTTGTTTTAAAACATTTCCTGGAATCTGTGTGTGAATACACATGTACATGCATACATACATACATACATACATACATATTTGGATGATCACAAAGTAAGTGTAATTGATTACCAAAAGTTCAAACGACAAAATAAAGCCAATTGTTACTCATATACACTAAATAAGCTTTATCCTATTTTTAGCTTTGGGATTGATGGATTTTATTCATAAAAATGTATGGTTATTTGACAAGAGTAGTATTAAAAACACCATCTGTGTCCCTGTCTACTTCCTCAGAGAACGCTGTTGGGTAGCTGTTACATGAATAAATTCCTAGGGCTCTTTATGATTGCCACAGTTTTATCTTCCCCCTGGACCCTCGGTGGTATACTGTTCCACTATCCTCAACATCAGTATAGTGTTTGGCACTACACTAAATGTACAATCAGTAGTTTCTGTTACTGTTTCAGACCATATCATGCTCCTAGAAAGTGAAGAGAAGAAACAATCCAATGTCTCTGGGAAAAATTGAGTGTGAGACATACATACACATAGATAAACACACAAAAAAATAGAAGATAAAAAATAGGTTAAACACTTAAGTAAACAAAAAATTGCGGAAATTGAACAGTCTGCTCTAAGTATATCCATCTATGTATAGCAGTGTGTATATAGCTTGAGTATGGATGAAGAACTTTCTCCAATTAATTTGCTCTCATAGGTAGTTTTTCCTGCTGTTTCTGAAATGTAATCAAACTGCACTTTTAAGGAGGACGAAGGAAATATATCAGTTCCTTTTTCCCTAAAATTCTTTGGGGAACGTCAACCAGAAATGTTTGTGATTGGTCATGCTTATGTACACAAAGCCACCACTTGGACCCTTTTTGAATATAAAGGGTGGACCATACTTCCCACTGGATAAGCACTAGACCAAGTGGTCCTCAGAAATGAGTGAGCTTAGAAGCAGTGGCACTAACAAATGCCTTTTGTCTGCTAGGCAGCGGCACCATGGATTGTATCGTTAGGCTTCATCAGCTACCTAATGCAATGTAACTCGGGAGATAAGATAAATCAAACAGATGACACTATATTAGATTTGAAAGATGAGAACTTTTCGAAAGCAATTGCAGAGTGTATATTTCAGTGCTGTTGACTTCAGGAGGTTATTGAAGTCACAAGTCTTTGCACCAAAACCAATCTTTCAAGAGCTGGGTAACAAGTAAGCAGAGTCATGCTTATGTCTTCCAAAGAAAACTACCTAGGGAAAAGTGGAATTCTTCTCTGTATATTTATTTTACATAGCTGTTCGGTTTAACCTCATTTTTTAAGGATATCACCAGCTTAGGTGTCTGCCTTTTTTTATACATCTCAGATGCAAATGTGTATTAAGCAGGAGAGATGTATTTTCCATCTACTGCTAAAAAGTTCTGAGTGCAAGTGCCTACAGCTATTTGAAATGGATTTCTTATATTGGTGACTCTGTATCACTAGGTGATTATTTACCAATTGTTACCTAAATTTAGAAATGTATTAAACCAAGTCATAGGATTCCTTTCTTTTTAGCATTCTGAAACTTTTGCATTATTTATTACATGGAATGCCATAAATTTAATTTAGGAATTGGGCAATGGAAAACAGTGGTGTAACTCATTCCCCTTTCTTTTGTAGCCCACTGTGTGTGAACGAGAGCTTTGTGTATTTGCTTTTCAAACCCTGGGAGTAATGAATGAAGCTGCTGATGAGATAGCAACTGGAGCTCAGGTAGTAACACGCAATACTAATTATTCCTTACTCTGATTTGAAAAACTTGTTCTGACCTACTAGTTTCCTTCAGTCTTTTGGACAAATATTTGATAGTTTGACGTTAGATTAAAAAACAACCCGCATTTGATTTTTTTTTTAATAGATAGAAACTCAATTTTGCTATCTTTATCTAGTGAGTGTTTTGTCATTTTGCCATTGCCAAGGGAAGAAATTAAACCCACATTCTGTTGTTTAAAAAATAATTGTGATTCTTTCACGGTGAAGTTGAAATATCGAAACACTTGCACATGTATTCTGTAAAATTTATTTGTTAAGTTATGGTACCATAAAATGGAATCTAATTTATTCCTGAAACTTAGGTGAAAAGATAAAGGGCAGAACATATAGGAAAAAGCATCCAATTTTACAATAGCAGTGTTTACGACATAGGAAGGCAAATAAATATAAAAAAAAAAATGAAACAACTTGGAAGTAGAGAAGCATTCCATGTTTCCAGAAGGAAAAAAATATTATAAAGATGATAGAATTTACTTGTTGCAATTCTATCAAAATTTCAATTGATTTTTAAAATTTATTCATGGAACCTAACTTTCTAATAAATCTATAAGAAAAAAAATCAGACAAAACATAAAAAAATTATGAATGTTAATTAAGGGAGGCTAGACCAAGCACATACAAAAAAATATTATGCAATCTTATATTTAAAAAAAATACAGTACTGGCAAAGAATAGAATGTCAAATGATCCCCAAAACAGATCTTGTTAAAGATATACTTAATATACTTTAAAGAAGGCATCATATAAAGTTGTAAAGTAAAAATGATTTAGTAAGTGGGAACAAATGGCCTGTAATGTGGGGTGGGGGGAACAGATTAGCTCTTTACACTGTTGGTAGAAACAAATTCCCAATGGCCTAAAGAGTTTTGTTTGAAAATACCGTGTACATACTAGAGGAGAGTAAACAGTGTGTCAGGTTTATTCGTTTATGCCGTTTCAGGAAAGCATAAAGGAAAACACCAGCATCGAGTCCATACATATTTCACGTTTTCTACTTGAAAGAATAGTGAACATTAAGAGATAATTATGAAAAAGTTTATTTTCCCTCAAACATAAATGTATAAAAGCACATAAAAATAGAAAACCATGAAGATCATAACGGATTATTAGAGGAAATGAACGCACGATTCACAAATATGGACCTATAGTTAGTAAAGAAACATAAGAAAATATTCAGCTGTATTTGAAATCAACAGGAAACTAAATGTGAAAAGAATTGCCAATCTGTCATTTTTAAAATTTGCAAAGATGAGTGGGAACAAATGATCATATAACAGACATTCTTTCAACAAGTACTGAATGCCTGCTTTGTAACAGGCATTGCACCAGATGGAGGTACAACGGTAAATATGGATAGCGCAGGCCTCATGGATTTACGTACATTCTGTTAACCTGATTATTTCACTGATTAACTAAACTGAGATATATCCACCTGAAGAAATATTAAGGAAAACAGTTGTGATGTAATGAGTTACAAATGAGAAATAAAAATACAACCAGTAGAACAGTGATTGTATGTCATGTGGCAAAAAAGATTCCATGATTAAATTTCAGAAATACAGATTGATATTGCCCCTACACCCAAAATGCACACATTTGCATATTAAAGGCTCTCAGAAAAACGGAAACTAAGAAAATGAGTAGCCACTACTTTAAGGGTTTCTCGAATGTGTCTGACCATGTGGGTCTTTTTTCTTTCCTTATTATTTTTTTTAATGTGAAAGTTTTTCTTACCAACTGGAACTAATATTGCTCAAAGAAAAGATAGTTTACTACATGCTATTTATAGCTAGGTAAAGATGATTAAGCTTTACACAGGTGTGTGTGTGTTTGTGAATATACATACATGTATTTTACATGAATAGTGTGTGTGCATGTGTGTGTGTATTTATATATGTATATATATAATAGGTATATGTATGTATGTATGTATGTATATAAAATTATTTGAGTGGTAAAATTAACATTTGTGCATTTTAGTGGATGTAAATTGTCCCTCAGACCATTTGAAAAGGGAAGGATTTAAAGCCTGGAAATAAGAAATAATGGATTAGAAAGAAAATTAACATCATGCCAGCAAGTAGGCTAGGCTGATAAAATATTAGATTAGGTGCTTTCCCCCCCTTATTATACATACATCTCAAGAAATAATGTTTGCTAAAGAGAGATTAATTTTGGATTATACATGATAGTTATAAAACACAATTACTCGGCCATATCAACTTAGTGGTTCTACTCCAAAGTGGAATATTCTTTTCACTACTTTAAAGCAAGTACCCAATATTCTGTTTATAATTCCAAAGATTAGGTGGAAACAGATTCTCTTTCTAGTATATCTCAGTAGTCCTGCTGCATCAGTTGGCGCCTACATTTTAAATGGTTCTATGAGGCTGCAAGAACATTCCTTAGGGGGACACTGAAGGAGGCTATCCTGGAACGAGTGTGTTTCAGCAGCTAGGATTCCAAACCCTCAAATACTGTTTCAACAAAAACAGCTCCATTTTGTGTGTGTGTGTTGGGATCTCATATAAATGATTAAGAAAAAAGGAATCCATGTTGAAATGTTTGAAGGCCATCGATCTTCAATTTTCAATACGCCTCTTTTACAGAATACGTTATATATCCGTAGGCCACTCCTGTACATGCCTTTCTTGCTCACCTGGACTTGAACTTTCTCATTTGCAAGTGCTCCTAGGCCGCCTTTACCTGTGGGGGAGGGTGCAGAGTCTTGCTCTGCCAGCTGAGTTGTATGTAATGGCCTGTGGCAGCATGTGATTCTGTAAGCCCACAGACTTCTGTTCACTCAACAAATGGCCTAATTCCCATTGCCTGAATTCTGTATTTCTCTATCCTAAGTATCTTAGCCTCCAGATTGCCTCTTCAATTATATTATTTGGGCTAAGAGGAAAGATGTGTGTAACCTGATGGCTACGCCACTCACCATATGTGCTGAGGTCCTATTAAGAATCTCTCATTTTAAATGCTGAGAGTGGGGAAATACATGATTTGTGGTAGAAGAAATCATAGTCATTTGTTAATGTTTATTTTTTAAAGTAGACACTTTCCTTCATTGAAAAATTAACACATGCAGACGAATACAAATCCAGTGTTATACAAACCTTTCCTTGTTCAAAAATTCTGAATGCTAACTTCTGCAACAGATAAATCATAAAATTACAGTGGTTTAGGATGATAGACATTTTTATTTCTGGCTTACGCTGCTGCCCAATTAGAATGTTTGTTAGGCAGCTTTCTGTGTGATGACTGAGGGAACTGGACCGTCTGCTCTGCTGTCTAAAGTACCTGTCCGATAGTAGAGTGGAGAGAAAAGTTGAGAAGGTGCACCTGTTGCTTCTTCAGCTCCACCCCTTCCCGCTGCCAGTCCATTGATTGAGGTGATTGAAGCTAATCATACAGCCTGACCTGGACAAAAGGGGCAGAAATGTCCCACGCAGAGCAACTGCCCCCAGTCAATAGCTCTATACCCAGGAAGCCAGGAGTAGGAGGCTTTGGTAGACCGCATGTGATTTTGCTATGGTAGTTATGCTATTTCTTTGAAGTTAGCTTAGGACATATATTAACAGAAATAATTCTAATTAAATTCTCTACCCCGACATCCATTATTTCATTAGAGTTTGCTTGACTCCACTGGTGAAATTATTGGCAAAAGAATGCATATAACTTTTGGTAGTTTTGATTGTTTTGAAGCTTTCAGCACAAGATGTTTAATAAATATTTGATTGAAAGAAGGAACATTGTTCGGGTTATTAATTATTGTATCTGTTTGTATCTTTATTCTTGTGGTAAAAAACACATAACATAAAATTTACTATCATAACCATTTTTTAAGCATACAGTTCAGTAGCGTTAAGTATATTCAACTTGTTGTGAAACCGATTTCCATAACTTTTTCATCTTGCAGAACTCGAAACTATATCCATTAAAACAACTCCCCTTATGTAAACCCCCTTCGTCCAACCCTGGTAACCACCATTCTACTTTCTGTCTCTATGAATTTGACTACTTTAAATACCTCATAAGTGGATCTTAAAATATTTGTCTTTTTGTAATTTCACTTAACATAATATCCTCAAGGTTCACCCATGCTGTAGTATGTGACGGAATTTTCTTCTTTTAGGCTGAATAATATTTCCTGTATGTATATTCCACATTTTGTTTATACATTCAACTGTCAATGGACATTTTGGTTGCTTCCATCTCTTGGCTATTATGAATAATGCTGCTGTGAGCATGCATATGCAAATGTGTTTAAAGTCCTTCTTTGAATTATTTTAGAAATATATCCAGAAGTGGGATTGTCACTGCCAGCAGGATCATATGGAAGTTCTGTTATTAACTTCTTGAGAGGCCTCCATACTCTTTTCCATGGTGGCTGCACCATTTTGTAATTCCATCAGCAGCACACAAAGACTCCAATTTCTTCATGTGCTTAACACTTATTATTTTCTGGGTTTGTTTGTTTGTTTTTTTGTTTGTTTGATAGTAGCCATCCTAATGGTTGTGAGGTGATATCTCATTATGGTTTTGATTTGCATTTTTCTGATGATTAGTGATGTTGAGCATCTTTTCATATGCTTGTTGGCCATCTGTATGTCTTCTTTAATGAAACGTCTATCTGGGTTTTTTCCTATTTTTAAATTATGTGATTTCTTGTTGAGTTGTAAGAACTGTTTATATATTCTGGATATTAACCCCCTTTCGGATATCTTATTTGCAAATATTTTCTCCCATCCTATGCCGTTTCACTCTATTGATTGTGTCCTTTGATGCACCAATGTTTTTAAGTTAGATGCACACCCACTTGTCTGTATTTGCTTTTGTTGTCAATCCAAGTAATCGTTGCCAAGTTCAGTGTCATGAAGCTTATCTCCTATGTTTTCTTGTGGGAATTTTATAGTTTAAGGTCTTAGGTTTAGGTCTTTATTACATTTTGAGTTAATTTTTATGTATGGTATAAGGGTCCACTCCAGTTTTTTGTGGATGTAGTTTTCCCACCATCATTGTAGAAAAAAGTATCCTTTTCCATTGAGTGGTCTTAGTACCCTTGTCAAAGATCATTTGACCCTATATGCAAAGGGCGTGTACTTTTATAAAGCTTCAGTTGCAGACCGTGTCATGTAATTCTCGAAAATTTTTATAAGACAGTGCCAATTCCCTCTCCACTGCCAGAGTTTCAGAAGAGGCTATTTTATTTTACTGATTATTCTTTTTTAGGAGTTTTTACTTGTTTTTCTTTTATTGGGAGACCAGATAATGCTGAAAACAATTTGTATCTGGGTTAAAGTGCATCGCTCTGGGGTAGAAGGAATGTGAGTGTGGGTATGGAAGACAAAAAGGATTTTATTATGTCTTTATTATATCTATTGCTTGGAAATCCTATGTATACACACACCTATAAATAGAATAGTGTGTTAAAAACATACTAACAGTTTCAGTCCTACTGTTCTCTGAGTGAGTCTTGGGGGTATGTATGTCTGTGTACTTTGAGAAGTATTACTAATAGATCATATACCCAGTGGAATGGTTTGAGTGTTGCTAATTATTTTAGGTCCCTGGCATTTCTGGATGCTGTGATTGGGTGGCTGTGTTTTGTGAGTATACACACAACAGAGTGAGCCCTGCCATTGTTAGGTCACAGTGCTCCTTTCATTAACCACAAGAATCAAAATTTGTTTTACTCTTTGTGTGCATTTTTAAAATGCCTGTTTAAAAACTTTCTCGAAGTATTTTTTCTCTATAAAGATTAAGCCCATTGCTTTCCTTATGATGTCCCTGTCTTCACACTGGCACACTGTCTCCATTTAGACAGTATCTGTTTTCTTAATTCCGTGGCCAGAAGCTCATTGGTTTGGGGACTGGAGAGGGGGCCTTGCCCTTAACTGTTAAATAACACTGCCTCTTAGTAAATTGTGTGAAAAGGCCATAGAAGAACATAGGACTAAAACCATCATATTTAGCATACGAAGGTCATTAATGGCCTGAGGCAAAGAGCTGGAAGAAGTAAGATGATGTCAGGAGCTTCACTCTTCTTAGAGCATGTCAGACTCATTTCCTGCATCTGCAGTTTCCATCACCCGGAACGGTTTCTCCCCAGAGTTAGGTCTCCCTCTCTATCTTTATTCTAGTCTCTGTTGAAACATCACACCTTCCTAGCCACTCAGAAACAGCACCCTCTATTGCCTTAGTCTCTAATGCCTGCTTAATTTTTACAGCATTCAACATGACCAGAAATGTATTTAAACATGTATTTGTTTAACTGATTTGTTTTATTATGCATCTTCTCCATTAGAGTGTAAATTCCACGAGAGAAAGGACCTGTCTCTCTTGTGCACAGAGCCTAGAACAATGTTAGAGCATAATATGTGTTCATGACAAAGGGATATTAGGACGTAATTGGGAGCAACTTATTTTATTTTATTTTATTTACATGTTTGTTTATTTATTTTGAGAGAGAAGGATAGAGCAGGGGAGAGGCAGAGAGAGAGAGAAGGAGAGAGAATCCCAAGCTAACAGCACAGAGCCCATTGTGGGGCTCAGTCCCACAAACCATGAGATCATGACCTGAGCTGAAATCAAGAGTCGGGTGCTTAACAGATGGAGCCACCCAGGCACTCCAACACATGTCAGCTATTTTAAGTTAGTGGTCAAGTTTGTTCAAACTTGATCTGAAGCCGTAAGTTACAGATCTGAGAAGTTGATAGCAGTGCTGAGGCTTTCCTGATTAACTTATGCTAGGTACCATGACAGGAAGAAACAATGGCAGAGCACTTGATGAAACCCAAAGGATGGTAACTATCTTATGTATGTATTTCAAGGTGGTAGATCTACTAGTGTCCATGTGTAGGTCTGCATTGGAATCTCCTAGAAAAGTTGTCATTTTCGAGCCATATCCTTCTGTGGTAGATCCTAACGATCCTCAGATGCTGGCCTTCAACCCCAGGGTGAGTACTTACCCTCGCGCGCCCCTCCCGTTTCCGGTAACAGCAGCTGAAATTCTAATCTCCTTAGCTTTCCTCTTTCTATCTAAATCCCTCCCTTGGCAGGCACATCCCTGACATGCTGCGGACTCTGGATCCATTTAGTAAATACGGTTCTTCTAACACAAACTTGGTTTCCGGCCTCCTTCGGTCTTTCCCATATCCTGTTACTTTCCCTGTCTTTCCGTCTCTTAAAATCATTTTTTAGAACTTCATCTTTATGAACCTAGACCCATTTCATCCTCTCAAATTGTGATCTTTACACATCCCATCTGCATGGAAGGCAGGTAAACAGCTATAATAAACTGGTTTGTAATGGCTGATATGATTAATTTCATTTTATATTTTTTGAGATTCTAGCTTAGTGTAACCTCATTTTCAGGGTCATGGGTAAAAGGACCGACTTGTTTTTCTTTTGTATTTTTTGCTTCCTCATCCCTTGCCTTCCCCCCCTTCCTCCCCTGTTATATGAAGGTTAGTGGAAGTTTAATTCATGTGATCAACTAACATTTCTTCAGAAAACAATTTCACAAATATTCGTGGAGATTTGGTGGAATCCTTCTAAAATAGCAAAATCTTCAAATTGCATGAGAGCTAAAATTGCCTTAGTTTCTATCACTGTTCATCTTGAAATCATTTTCCAGAAACAATGGCTATAAAAAAATGTCCTTGGAAAAGCTTTCCTTCCTTCATAAGTGACAACGGTACACATAGTTACAGTGTGCTTGAAGATGAATCATCAGTTAAGTGGTGTCATTTATACACCTGCTAGTCATACTCTTTTGGTAATAATCTTTCAATCAAAAGGAAATAAAAACAAAATGATTTTGTAATATTTAAAGTGGATTTTGGATTTTAGAAGGACTCTATGCTTACTTTATACATCATGGCTTAATTTTTTTAGTGAAAGTAAGAATCAGGAGCCCAATATCTTTTTTGTATTTATAGTTTTCCCCCTGCAGGCTAAACATGACTTTATGTACTTATACATAAATAGGATTGTATTGTTTAAGTAGGATTGGCATTGTTTTCTTTTTTCTTCTCTCTAACTCAGTTATATATCCTACATCCCAAAACCATCTTGTTAAAGTCTTCTCTTTTATGTACACAACAGACAAATGGTGGAAAATCCACATACAGAAATAATATGTTTCTCTAGTAATGCGCAGACTTGCAAAGGCTTATAGTGAATACTATTTTTTTTTTTTTCTGTTCAAACAGAAGAAGAACTATGATCGAGTAATGAAAGCACTGGATAGCATAACTTCTATTAGAGAAATGACACAAGTAAGTATATCACCTTGTGGTTTTATGTAGTTCAGTTTTGCTAGAGTAAAATCATATTTTACAAATGTCTGAGAGTATTGGCTGTGTAGTGAAATGTAGACTTTTCTATTAGATGGGAGTATAATTAAAATAATTTACAGATTAAAATTGTGTTGTATTAGGATGTTTTAATTAAATTACACCAGTGTATTGGTGGGCTACCACAGTGACTTTTGGAGGGTAATTGCATAATTATAATCCTCATTCTCTCTGCAGGAGTTTGAGCATATGGAAGTGTGTCAGAATATCTTAAGGCAAAGGTTAAATCTGGTACCATCTTCCTAGACTGTCAATTTTCATTAAGAGTAGCAATTTTAACACATATTTAATGGCAAAATAAAAACAAATATTCTATCAAGTGTAAATTGTGCATAAATATTTTAGAAAGAACACAGATTCTCAGAACAACTTCAGAGGACACAAGACTCCCAGAGAGCATGAGTTTATGTTTTTGGTCATTAGAGAGCCTTTGGTGAAGTTTGATGAGCAAGGATTGTGGCTTATTATGAAAGTCTAACAGATCACTGGGCTGTAGTCCAGCTCTTGGAAAAGCACATACCGTTGAATTATTGAGGCCTTTCCACTGCCAAAGATTTGGAGAGAGGCTTACAACTCATTATTATAAGTAGAAATTAATAATCCATAATTGACATCAGCACACATTATGGGTTTGGTTTGCATATGGTGGTTTCAAGGCTTGCACTGCCCTGGAGGCCTTGGAGGCTTACAATAAATACTACCCTGGGTCATTTGCTATCTTTGGGGAAAGAGTATTAGATTCTTTCAGTCTTGAGGCCCACAAAACTTCTGTGTCACTGCTCCCTTCTCCCCCACCATCACCCTTACTCTACTTGAAAATATGCTCCCAGAGTACATCGTAACATTCCCAAATTTGAGATTTCATTCTTTTGATAGTATTTATTCCATGTAGTCAAATAGGCATCAACAAACAGTGTGTGTCTGACGATGGTAAATGAGGAGATCTTCAATTCACCCGTTATAGTATTTGCTGAAAAGCCATCATGCTTTCTAGTTGTTTTTCTATGTCCATAATTTTCTGTGTTACCTGAATTCCTTTTCAAACAAATATTTATTATTTGTATAAGGCAAAGAAAACAATAAAACACATTTCCATTTAGGGAGAAAAAAGGACCTGTTCCAATATCTTACATAAAGTTCAGTAAACATTTTTGTGTCACCAAAAACTTTGGTGGTAATAGGGTATTTATACGATACCCTAGACCAGGATCATTCTTGGATAAAAATAGCTACAAAATTCTGACTCTGGGATCAGCTCTCTGCCAAAATTTGCTTCCTTTATTCTGGGTCATGTGTAAGCTATTTTAAATAGAAGGCAGTGGAGACGATCAAGAGTCAGCCTAGGAAGTCAGAGGCGTGTGTTGTATAATTCACTCATCGATGATGTGGCCTGTGACATTGGGCAAGTTGCGTAATTGCTCGATGCCTCAGCCTCTTCACTGTCAAGGTGGTAAATAGTAAATACCAATGTGGCATCGCCTTCCAGTGTGCGCTTCGTAGGGATGCCGTCAGGGTTCACTGCGTCATATCTTTAAACCTCTCCCAATAAATATAACATAATACCGTCCTATTTTCTAGAATGTACTGACCCTATAGATAGACCTAAATTGCCACAGACAGATTGCCTCTTGTTCTCTGAAAAGGTTAATTGTCTGGGTAAATTCCAGGAAAAACTTTCAAAAGAAGGGCTCTTCCTATGTAAATTTTGTCCAGTTTTTTCCTGTAAAGCTCTAGACCTAAGTCAGGACCCTAGGATAGGAGCATAAGTAGTAGCTATGATACAAGGTTTGCTTTGATGTTAGTTAAAAGTTAAAAACAGTCATTTTCGAAGAGAAATGGCACCCGACACTTGTTAAAGGTGGCGAGATAGATTTTATTTGAGGACTGGAGTGGGAAAGAGAGACTTGCAGCTTGAGCGAGGTAACCTCCGAGTAGGACCAAGGTGACTGAGGTTTTTAAAGTGAGTACAGCAAGGGACCAAGAAGGGCTCGTGGAGTAGTGAAACTAGGAAGCTGTGGGGAACAGGAAAATTGCAGCAGGGGGATAAGTAGAGAATTACCGGAAGGTTGGCAGTGTAGGTTGGGACAAGATACCTCTTGTGGTTGGGCGGCATTATATTACTTTGAACAGAGACTCAGCATGATGCCCGGGATCACCTTTAGGGACATGGCCTAGTACCAGGAAGCCAGGCTAAAGCTTGATGAAACCTCTCTGGGTAACAAAATGTTGGCGCAAGTCCATTGTGCTATGTGGAAGTTCCGAGTTCACCTGGCCTTGTTGGGGGAACAAGAAGGGTAAATTGTTGCTGTTTGTTACCACTTCACAGCCACGGGCTTCCGGGTTTAACTAGATTAGGTACACCTGTTCAACCTGATTTTCCTGTTGCAAAAAGGAAAAACAAAAAGGAAGAAAGGAATTTATGAGAGAAATCACGAAGTATAATGACTTTTTTTCAGGCACCGTATCTCGAAATCAAGAAGCAGATGGATAAACAGGACCCCCTTGCTCATCCCCTGCTGCAATGGTATACAATTTTAGTTTTCCTCTTCATTAAAACGGCATCGTTTTCTACTGCCTGCTTTAAGCGGGGAGGGGGGAGGGGGAGGGCCCCATTTTACGAGGCCTGCAATGCTACAGTTCTGCAAGCCTGTGAGGCCTGGTGATTTTATAATCAGAGTCCATAATGACTCTCACTTTAATTGAAACTTGTATATCACAAGGGGAAGAAAATGCTGTCCTACGCGCTACACAGGTATACAGTGTATTTGATGGCAGTTTGTCCGTTATTTTAAAAAATGTGATTATCTGTATTCTAATGGTGAAGCCGTTTTGGTTCATTTAATTGTCTCGTTAAGTGAGGACTGAGTGACAATACTCACTGTTTCAAACACTTACTGAAAACCTTTCTAAAATGTATGTCTCGTACGGTTCACTCCCTTAACAAGGACAGCATAAACTTGATGAGCTCTTTGTTTGCCGGCTGCAGGTGATGCCCTGCTCAGAGTGAGCGTGGTGAGGGGCAAGGCCGTAGTCCCACAGGGATCCTAGGAGGGCTGAGCGAGAACAGGAGCGTGGCTTGAGAGCTCCCCTCCTACCATGCCTGCCACAAAACCCTTTGCCCTCCGGTTTCTTACTTGCAAGATGAAAACAATAGTATCTACTCCCCATACCTACAAGGGTTTTATGTACAAGTCTCTTTGAAATCACTAAAAACTTAAAGACTGGAATTCATCACGACCATCATGCAGTAACACAAATGTGAAGATTATGAGAGATTGATTTGCATGAGATTGATTCTATGCTACAACATTTTTAAAAAAATGAAAAGATGAGCAAAGGAGAAAAAATGCGTCTGATTACTTAGCTTTCACTTAGAATCTTACAGTGAGCACTTACTCTAATAAGACTTTAAAAATTAGATTTGGAAGTCTTTCTTCTTTGTACCTTTTTTTATCTTATTATTAAAATTCTGATGGATCGAGTAGAATAACACATAGTTTTCATTTTAACTTTTCAAATTCTCACATTAAGTCATATTCAAAATGAAGGTAAAAATCTCAAATATTGAATCTTTTTTTTCCACCCCCTGTAGTCAGCCTCTGATTGTCAACTTTTATTTGTGATCATTTTCTTCGGTTTGTTAGTCACGCATCTTTCAAGGAGAAGAAAATCTACCAAAATGTTTTAGAGTTTTCCCTATTATTATTTTCTGTACTGAAAAGCATAAAATCATCAGTTCTTTCAGATACCTGAATTGAATTTTTTTCAACCTCAGTGTCTAAATATGGTGAATAACAGCTTGTGTGTAAACCACTGTATATATCAGCACAAAGATCCTCAAATATTTAAAGAAAGAAAAAGATCTCGTAAAAACTCATTCTTAATTAGACAATGTAGGGAAGAGCCAAAGAAGCGGTTGTAGGAATCAGCTTCTAATCTTTGTATTTACGTGATCGTCATGTGAAAATATATTTAGAAATGTTCATTTTGCTGATGTCTGAGGGGGGTGATGATTAAAGATCACACTTTTAGGGTGTAAGGAACTACTTCTGCGTTCTCAGATAAAAAATATTATCTTTTTTGTTACATGAGCTCTTTCAGTTGTGTTAGGAACAAAGCAAACTGATGTAACTAAGTACAAGGATCACTCAGTTTAGTTAATGTCACAGCAAACGTTAGTTCCATTCACTTGCCAACTAAAGAAGAAAACTTTAAATATATTTGGCATGTATTTGTGACTGATGGATTATTTTAATTAATTTCAGGGTTATTTCAAGTAATAGGTCACATATTGTGAAACTGCCAGTTAACAGGGTAAGTTGTTTTTTCACATATACATACAGAAATGGGAACAGTCCTGACTGGTTGGGAGAACTGACCCTGTGATGTTTAGGCAGCCTCTCCAGGAAATGGAAGTAATCTCAGGTTAGGCCTCATTCTTCAGTTTGAAATGACCATATGGGCACAAGCTCTAGGTTTTCCCAAGAAATCAAATTCAAATTCAGGCTGCTGCCCTGAACTTTTAAGTGAGTAAAAGGGTCAATATTAAATCATTTAGTTATTCCGCAAGTGATAGGAGGAATCTGGAGATTGAGCAGAGAAAGGTATTGTGGTTTTTATTTTTATCATTGTCAGTTTCTTGTTGTCAAGAAAGATACTGCCTTATCAGCTTAATATGCTTACAAAATAAATGAAAAGCCAATGGACTGATTTCAGTTGTGATCATTACCTAAGGAGATCAGTATCCAGAATCTCAGCTCTCCTGTCTGTGAATGTCTAAACTGCGAGATTCCTTTATATTGTATTCCTATACAAATACATTCCTAAGTGAAAGGGCAGCAATTAGAAAATTTGTCGGGCAACTAATTCAAAAGATTCTGTTTTAATTTCTTTCCATGAACAAAGGGGAAACTCTATGTGAATGTAGGCAATTTCCAGATTTATAAGCATATGCAAATAAAGCATGACGATGGTAATTTTTGCAGTTTTAAAATCTTGAACTAACTTTTCTTTTCTGCTTAGCAAACTCAGATATTTCCCCAGTTGAATAGCTAGTGGATACTTAGGGAATTCAGTAATAAAAGTCTCAAAAAGAAACATAATTAGGAAGGCAGATCTGCTTGGACACGATTACACAATGTATTCCAAAGCTAAATATAAATGACTTTGGATTGTCTGTCTCCTGTTCCTTTTCCATTAGCCTAAAGAATTACCCTTCCTATCAGCAACTCCATATGATTTATCATTTATGTAGGTTTTTTTTTTTTTTTAATGAATGGTCCTGTTAGTGTAAATTCGTGTGGCTTGAATCTAGATATTTCTAAAGCCAGTAAAATTTGAAATTGTCATCACTCTGATTCTATGTTAATTTTGACATGTTTTCATTTGTCATTATTTTAAATGGCAGCAACTGAAATTTATGCATACTCCACATCAGTTCCTTCTTCTCAGCAGTCCACCAGCCAAAGAATCTAATTTTAGAGCTGCTAAAAAACTCTTTGGAAGCACCTTTGCATTTCAGTGAGTATGGTTTAACGCTGATGGGGATATAGCTTCACCTCAGTCTTCCAGAAATGTGTGGGGAGGAAAACATTCACTTGTAGTAGTTGGCTGTGAGCACTGAGTAGTCCAGTGCCTGATACTTGACTTGAAAATTCAGGACTTTCTGAAGGTACATGATTTATCATACTGTGGCTACTTTAGAGGATTGTTAATGTTTGGTTTTACCTTGTCCTTCCCCTCCTCTGTGCTTTAGTGGCTCACATATTGAAAACTGGCACTCTATTCTGAGGAATGGTCTGGTCGTTGCTTCTAATACTAGACTGCAGGTAAGGTTCTGGATGCTTTACCAAGACCATATATACTTTTGTGTTAGAGTTCAATAAGCAGTCCTGGTGTTTTGTTCTTATGTGAAAAGGGGTAAGCAAGCGGGCTTCAAAAAATTACATAGGATTTTTAAAAGGCGTAAGTAATGTTCACAAAATAACTGAAGCAGAATTGACCTATACATCATATAGGGATGGAAAGGAAAAGAAATTGAATTCCCTATGAGAAAACAGTAAAGTCACTTTGAGCTTAAGTAGAAGAAAAATTATCATGCAGAAAGTAAAAGCGTACAAGCATTCTGTTTCTAATTCAACACAGATTTCTTGAGCACTGCCCAAGTGTGAATACGTTAAGAAAAAGTAGGGCTAAGAGTTAGCAAAATGGAGATTGGATGCCAAAGCGCTATCTGTTGCCTGCTTTACCGTCTCTGGGGCAGCACTGGGAGTTAGCGGGATATCGCAGGTATAGTGCTCATCTTTATTTATTCCCTTCATCTCCAATACCCTACCTCACTCTCATTCAGCTGATTTTCATCTGAGGATGGAAAGAGGTCAGGAAATGAGACGCTCAATCCCATCACCTGTGCCAGATCTCACGCTCTGTGACAGTTGAGATGATACAGTTAAATGTAAACGTCCATAAACACACACTTACTCGATTAGTATTCAGTTCATACTAAATAGGGCACAGGGGTTCTAGAAGACAGGGATAATGAGAGAGAATTTTAATTGTTCTGAGTAGTTTCTTAGAACAGTGGAAGAGTTTCAGTTAATGAAACTGTAACCTGCAAGGTTAGAGGCGATAAGAACGGGATTACAGTGTTGTGTAATGAAAATGTCAATAGGCTCCTTTGTGGCTATACTAGCATGTGAGTCCTAATCAAAACCCTCACCATATATAATGCAGTCTGGTTTGTTTTCAGTATTTTGGAGTCGAATATTTTGGGTAAAAACGTTACTTTATAATAATTCACTGACTTTTTCATAGATCAGGTGGAAAACTCTAAAATTAAAGATTTTTTTCTCTGGCCATCACTTTTTATGTATCAACTCACTGAATTTTGAGGACAAAGATATTAGTAGTCCTATTTTCAAATGAGTCCTTTAGGAAATAGCTTTATCATTTTCTAAGAATTTATGCTCCAACATGAGACTAATTTTTCTTACGTAAAGTATTAACCTTTGAAACCGTTGGCTGCCCACTTTCTCTCCCCCTTCTTCCCCTTTTAGCTCCACGGTGCAATGTATGGAAGTGGAATCTATCTTAGTCCAATGTCAAGCATATCTTTTGGTTACTCAGGTAAGCGTGTGTTTCATTGTTACTTTTTAAATTTTTTTGAGTTTATTTATTTAATTCGAGAGAGAGAGAGCGTGCATGCATGCAGGTAAGCAGGGAAGGGGCAGGGAGAGAGGGAGGGAGAAAGAATCCCAAGCAGGCTCCATGCTGTCAGTGGCAGAGACTGACACGGGTCTCGATCTCACCAACCTTGAGATCTGACCTGAGCCAAAATCAAGAATCAGACACTTACCGAATGAGCCACCAGGCGCCCCTTAAAACCAATTTACGAATTTTGTAAATATATCGATTTCTAAATATAGCAAGAGAATTTCCTATCCCTATTTTCCATGCAATTTTTTTTAAAAAGCTGTATTTTCTACTTCCTAACACTGTCAGGACTTCTAAACCCACTGACTTTCCACCCCAAGTCACAGGAGCTGGTCCTTCAGGAGCCCATCGTGATCATTGGTGCCCCATGCAATGAAATCTTAGGCAAAGTGTCAAGGGATTGTATTTGAGGGGCATGATACAGCTTTGTTCCTGAATTACTCTTTTCTTGGTGTCCTCAGGGATGAACAAGAAGCAGAAGGTGACAGCCAAAGACGAGCCAGCCTCAAGCAGTAAAAGCAGCAGCACATCACAGGTGTTGTAGTGACTCGAGTGGCTGATGTGATGAGTGAACGTTAGCCTCATTAGCCAGCAGGACATCAATAAGTCTGGCTTTTTAAGTCTTCAGAGTCATTGTACATAGTCATTACGCATGAAGGAACAAAACTTACCCTCATGTGTAATAATCAGAGCGCCTTTATTCAGTAAACATTCAGCAAGTATTTATTAAGCTTCTCCTGTAATGTTTTAGAGACTGCTAAGCATTGGGCTATAGTGATGATAAAAAATAGATCGCAAAACAATAGAGAATTCCTTTGGGAGCTTACATTCTGTTGAATGGCTGTGAATGAATTAAATATATATTTAGATAGAATGCTAGGTGGTGGAGAAAAATGGAGAAAAATCAGGGAACAGAGATGTTTAATACCGTGAGATAGAAGATGGGACCAGAGTGACTGTCCCTGGGCTGGTCAGGAAAGGGTGCTCTTTCTCAGGTTATTGTGTGGAGACCTATAGTCAGTGAGTCCATGAGCCCTATGGGAGGAAGAACATTCCAGGCAGAGAAAAGAGCAAGCACAGATCCCTTGTTGTTTCAGAGGAAACAACCATTCTGGACCAATTAAAAATCTACTTAATGAATAATGTGACTTTAAATTGAAAAAAAAAAAAAAAAAAGGATAGCTAACTTAGTATCTAAAAACAAAGCAAAACTACAGATTTTCTACATGAGATTTTTCTGAAACGCCTGCAGCTTAAGTTAATGGTGCTGTAAGAATGGGTTGGTTTTAGGTTAGTTAGATGATCTGGAATAACTGATTTTAATGTTTAAAAAGACCATGCAATTTTAATTTTGTTTCCCTTGAAACAAGGATGCCAGGCTTCCAGTGAAAATAAATTTGAGTTCTAATTCTATGATGTGATGCTGTTAAACTTTAATTTAGCCTTTTTAGTTCACTTATCTTGAGAGTGATTTGATAATGATTATGTACAGAAATTAAATGATATAACAAATATAGCTTGACATTAAGAAAGAATTCAAGGATATTACTGCTAGTCTAGATAGCCCCCCCCCCCACTTTTTTTTTAATCTGGAGCTATCTCAGGGGCTATTATTTTTTAACGATGATGGGTTCTCTTTTCACTTGAGCAACTGCCCCATTTTCAGTCTAATTTTTAAATTCTTTTGGAATTTAGTCACAGAAAAAAGGACAACAATCCCAATTCCTGCAAAGCCGTAACCTAAAATGCATCGCCTTATGTGAAGGTACGTTGAAAGTTCTACAAACCTTGTAGCATTAATTCTCTATGTTATATGTATTTAGGAATTTGAGTATATTTACAGAATGCTCATAATGCATTAGTGACAGCATTATTCCTCGTGACCTTCTCTAAGGGCACAGATGGGAAACAGGTACAATATAGAGCGTTAAAGGTGAAAAACAAAGTGTCACTGGCAAGAGTTCAAACAGTGCTATATTTTATTCTTGGCAGATATCTCAGAATGGTAATTATATTTTCCTGATCAAGTATTACTAATCTCTTCTGTTAATATGCCACCTTCCTCTTTAAGTTGGCTTTTGAATGTATAATACCATGGAAAATTGGAAAGATGAACCAAGCACCAAGAAGAGAACCCAAATAGGTCTTCTGTTTCTACACTGAAATTATTCATTTCTTCTGAACTTGGGATAGAAAAATCGATAGGCGATTTGGAAAATCATACACTTTTCTTTGTTCTTGCTATAAAATCTGACCTTGACTAGAAAAGCATTTTTTCCTTGTGTTGAGAGTTTTCAGTAGCCACTCTTAATTGCCTTTTAAGTTTTCAACCCTTGATAGTTATATGGGAGACCAAGTTGTTTTCCACATAGTTCCCGAGTCAGGACTGTTTGCTTTTGATAATACACAAGCGATTGCTTTCCTGTTGTTACGCTGATGGTGTTTAAAACATGAAATTGTTACATGACATTTCATTGTTTTTACTACATTTTTGACAGCTAATTAGGTTAAACAATTTTTCATATGCTAGTCTGTGCATGTTCTTTTTGCTTTTAGATTCTAAGAGCCAGGTGTATAGTAACTTAGAAAAAATAGTTCTTTACTTTTATCTTCCACTTACAGTGATAACCTCACCTGACCTGCACAAACATGGAGAGATATGGGTCGTCCCCAATACTGATCATGTCTGCACACGATTCTTCTTTGTGTAAGTGTAAAGGTTCACATTTGTGTCTTACTGTCTTCTCCATGAATGAGATAGTAGTGACTACATTTCTTTCTTTCTTTTCTTTTTTTTTTTTTTTTTGGTCATTTTAGCTGCCAATATATAATAGACAGCTAATTTCTCATTATATTAATGTTTGTTTTATTTTAATGAGCTCTAAAAAACAGAGTGATATTTAAATGTTAATTTAGAAGAACTGAAGAAAAACATCCTGTCTCTTTAACCATTTATGTGTGCATGTATGTACACATGTATATATGTGTATATACACATACACACAGATAGATGTAACATAGATATACACACACATACACACATATCTTTATCTATGGACTTAAAAATACGATAACTGGGAATGAAGAAAACAATAATGAGAATGCCCTGTCCTTATGAAAAGTTGATGCAGGACATACTGATGTGGAGTTTTTGACACAGCTGTATCAAAAGAGCTGTATGAAAATGTAATAGCATTAGTTTTCAGCCCTAAATAAATAATAAGTCCAGTAAACCTGTCTGATGTTCACCCATCTTTGTTTGACTCCCAACCCCTTCCCCTGCCTGTTTCTTCCTCATCCATGGTCCTATCACAGGAAACCCCTCGGGGAAGAATTGAGCATATCTGTTTTATACTTTTATGTAGTCTTCTAAACAGAAGATGGAAAAATGCACTGGGTCGCTTTATAAGCCATGTCAAAATGACTACAGCAAGATTGCTTCGATGTATAATGTATCTGTAGGATGCTATGCCTACAGCATTTGATCTCTTACCTAATGGACAGGTGACAATGGAAATTTTATGAACTGCCTGGTTTTCTTTTGGATAATATGAAAACTGACTTTCTTATGATACTGATTTACATATTATGTATTTATATATCTTCTGTATTTTTGATACACATTAATACATAAGTTATGTATTGTGAGACATATATATATCTATAGATTTTTTTTCTTAATGCCAAAGCAGCCATAAGTGTTGTAGAAAAAGCCTGCTTTGGTTAGACAGTTTGTGTCCAGGCTCACCAGTTAGATGATGTTAACCATGCTGCATAACCTTCCTAAGTTTCATCAGTGGGTACAGTACAGTATCATCAGTAGATATGGTAGCACAATATATCTACCTTAAGGGGCAGAATCCCAACAGGAAACCCGTGTGGCCCATGAAAAATACTGTAATTTCTTTTTTTTTTTTTTAATAATAATATGGATTTATTTTTGAGAGAGAGAATGAGAGAGACAGAGCCTGAGCAGGGGAGGATCAGAGAGAGAGAGAGAGAGAGGGAGACACAGAATCTGAAGCAGGCTCCAGGATTTGAGCTGTCAGCACAGAGCCTGACATGGGGCTCAAACCCACAAACCCTGAGATCATGACCTGAGCCGAAGTTGGACGCTTAACCGACTGAGCCACCCGGTCACCCCCAAAATACCATAATTTCTATCATCCACAAGTAAGTTACTTAAAAAGGTGTGGTTTATAGGGGAACCATGGTCTAGTGTAGTAACCAGGATCTAGTAACACCACAGCTGTTGTTACTACATATACTTAGGGCCAAAAGGACAAGAACAAGAAACAATTATGAGACCTGGCAGGAGAACCCTTTCTAGTTCAGCAGCTTTGAAAGTCTACACATAGCCCGAGGTGCCCTTGTGGATCTGGAGCTAAGGGAAACCTGGACTTTGTCCTCCTGCCAAGGTCCTGCTGGGACTCCCCATTTCCTCTACCAGAAAGTAGAGGGCCAGGGAGCATACTGAGAGAGTTCGTACAAATAGGTCTCCTGGGTCAGAATGCAAGGTAGACAAGGATGCCATGTGGGTCTGGAGGTTCCTAGAGAAGCTATCTGCATGCTAGCTTAAGGTTATTATGAGCACAAAGTTGGTGCTATGCAGATCTCCATTGAAAGGCACTCATTAAATACTTTTTTTCCCTCTTTTTTTTTTTTTTTTTTTTTTGAGAGAGAGAGAGCCTGTGCACGTGAGCAGGGGAGGGGCAGAGAGAGAGGGAGAGAGAATCCCAAAGCAGGCTCCATGCTCAGTGTGAAGCCCGACTCAGGGCTCAATCTCACAACTAAGATCATGACGTGAGCCGTAATCGAGAGTGGGATGCTTAACACACCGAGCCACCTAGGTGCCCCTCCCCTCTTCTTTCTTTACCATCGTGACTGTTATCTTCTGTTAGAAGATTGGCTTTCCCAAAGACACATCCAGTCCTGAAGTTGTTTCATTGAGTGGCCTTAGGATTTAGAAAGTAACTCCAAAGTCCTCTCCTTAGCCTGATGTTAATTTATCCCTTTTAGTAACTTGCTAAAAGTCAAATGTATTGAGCCAAATAATCAACTTTAGATATTTAAGTATGCATTCTAGCATTATTTCTTTGAAATTTTACATAAATTATATGTAAAATAAATCTGTAGGGATATATGTGTTGGGTGTGTATTATGTGTGTGTCTGGAGAGAAGGATATCTGTATTTATTAGAAGAAAAATTTGAGGAAGACCACCTGAAGAAAAGAGAACAAAATTCTTCTAGTATATTTGGGTACTTTACAAATAGTATAAAGAAAAAAATTCTCTTAAGATAATGATTTTAATTTCTTTATAATTTTTTTTAATGTTTATTCATTTTTTTGAGAGATAGAGAGAGAGAGAGAGAGAGAGAGAGAGAGAGAGCATGAGTGGAGGAGGAGCAGAGAGAGAGGGAGACACAGAATCTCAAGCAGGCTCCAGGCTCTGAGCTGTCAGCACAGAGCCCGACGTGGGGTTCGAACTCACAGACTGTGAGATCATGACCTGAGCTGAAGTCAGACACTTAACCCACTGAGCCACCCAGGTGCCCCCTATTTTCATTTCTTTATAAATGCAAATGTGATTTCATCCTTTTTCTCTGCACCCTCAGGAAAGAAGGGACTAATTAAGGAAAATTGATAAGATTCAAACACATCAAAAGGAGAATCCATTCACTAATTAATGTACATTCTAATTACAACCATCAGCTTCTTTATAAAGGATATAATCACAGAGTTCTGTGAGTGATGTGCCTCCCCAGTGAGTGGTAGCATCTAGGAAAAGATAAATTGAGGAGAAAGAAGTGAGTTATCACAAATATACTGTTATCAGACAGAAAATCTTATTTTCTTATTATTTTATTCTGGTTTTTTTATTAACATTATCTGATTCCTCATTCAGAAGTCTGACCTGATAGTAGGATATAAATTAGTGTTCCTTCTTTTTTATCTATTATTAAGTGAAACTACTAAAATATTTCAGTAATTTCCATGCTAGTCTGATTTCTAGAATGGAGATAATAAAACACTAATTTAACATCCTATTCATACTCTTTCCAACAAGTAAACAACAACACAGAATGAAGGAAGAATTGTGGGGATATTTTAGGGAACAGGCTGCTACATCAAAAAAAATTTTGAAAGTAAAATTTAAAGGAAGACATCACTTAGAAAAAAAAGAATAAGTTCAAAAAAATTTTGTTGGATAATTTCAAAGTGAATGAACTTAATCAAATTTTAATGCTTTAGGCAAAATGTAATAATTAGATGTTTTGAACAGATTGTAACCAATTTTAAGTGTCTAAGGATTCCTGATAAAGTTTGATTTCTGATTGGGCTTGAGACACATGTACACAAAGGCATTAAGGCCAATATTTAGAAATATGGCAGCAGTTTTTAAAAGGGGCTAGAAGCTGGGCTTGCCGAAGCAGAAGATGCAAAAACCAAATGGATATATTGTACTCTAGTTATATGCAACAAACATGCCTGCTTCACAGTGAATGGGGAATTTTAGAGCAAGAGAAGGAAGATTTACTATTGGTATTTCCCATTAATAGGATTATTAAATAATAAAATTGAGGATAAGGTAAGTGATAATTTGGCAAGTAAACAGGTGTGTCCAGTGCCATGCCCCCCCCCCCTCCCTGGCTAACCCTCACCCCCACCCCATCCTGCCATAGTGACAGCTGTTAGAGGTAAGAGTATATGTCTTCTCCCTCAGCTCTCTGGGACCCAGGAAAGGTTAAGAACTGCTAGGTTTGTATATCCTGCTTATTTGATGTTACAACCTGTTTCATGCTTTAGTGTTTCTTTGATTTAGAGCAGGTAGATCTTCAAATGAATTGTTTCCATATGTTGTCTATTAGATAAAGTTAAGGTATATACACTCCCTCCTATTTTTCAAGACATACCAATAAGTTCAGAAACTTAAGAACGGGAAGGACCAAATCAGGTAAGTCTGCAGAGAAGGGATTGGGTATTTTCAGGTTTCTGAGTCAAGCAGATCTCAGGGCTAAATACGTTTCAGGAATTCTTATCCAAAATCTATCTTCTAAGGTCTAGCACAAATATCACCTCTTCCATGCAGCTCCCAGTTAAAATTAATCTTTCTTCCTGGTGTTCTTACACCCCACATTGCAGAACTTCCATTTAAAATTCAGTTTTTTCATTGTATCTGACTTTTCCATGAGGCTATCAACTGCCAAAGGGCAGACCCCTGCTCTTGCTTTTCTTTTTTCTTTAAGATTTTTTTTTATACTTTGTTTTGAGAGAGAGAGAGAGAGAGAGAGAGAGAGAGAGATGCCTGCATGCACAAAAGGAGGGGCAGAGAGAGAGAGGGAGAGGTTGAGAGTCCCAAGCAGGCTTCCACACGCAGCTCAAACCGTGAGAGATCATGACCTCAGTCAAAATCGAGACTCAAAAGCTTAACTGACTGAGCCCCCGAGGCACCCCTACTCTTGCTTTTCTTTTACTCTCCTACATGCCCTGAAGCACTTCCCAAGGTACCCAATGCGGAGATGCCTGTCAGTACATTTTTAATGAATGAACAAAAACAAAGCTGAAAAGGACAATATTTTGGATTACTAATGTATGGTTTTTACTTTTGGTCAAAGTTTGAAATATATCTAAAGAAGATACAAGAAAAATTTGTAAAATAAGAACTGTATAATGGCCATTAAATGAAAAGAAAGAGAACTTTCATCATTATTTTGCAAAAACAAAACAAAACAAAACAAACAAAACCCACAAACAGTGTTTGAATGGGAACATAGTGAGTAGACAGACAACTTATTTGTAAAGTTGGAAGACAAACCATTTGGTCATGGCTCAGTGACACTGTGTGACATAAGCTGTGAGACATCAAGCTGATAAGATCGGGAACTTTGCTTTATCCCCAGCCTATAATAAATCCAATTTCTCTGTCTGCAACCCAGATCCCTTTCCAAGATTTAAACTGCCACATCACTCTCCTGCTTAAGATTCTTTCGGAGCTGCTTGCTTCTTATAAGACGAAATCCCGTGTCCTTTTACAAAGGGAACCACACAACTCCCCAGCCCTTTGTTCCTCCTTCAGCGCCACCGCCTTAGAAAGTCAAGGAGATCCAGTCCCCAGCCTCATGCCCCCCAGATCTCATTGCCCACAATTTCTCTCCTCCAGATGTTATGCGTCACAACCTGAACTGTGCACTACAATTCCCACACCTTCATGCTTTTCTTCTTTCCTTTCTCCATTGAGCTTGGATTCTCTCTTCCTCTCTACCCTCAAAGTAATTTATCTAATTCCTACTCATCCTTTAAATTTCAACATATGCCTTCCGTTCTTCCTAGAACTTTCCTAGACTCCTTTGTACCACTCCTTAGTGTTACTGTGTGATGCCGTGGGCATGTTTTTGTCATTGGGTTATTCTTCCTTATGCATGGTCTTCTCCATTATTCTGTATACTTCTTGAGGTTGTGGACTGTATGGCTCATTTGTCTTTGTGTGCCCAGCACAGTGCTTAGCAGAAAAGAAGGAATGAATGAAATGCCCACATTTAACTGCTCGCTAGGTATTTCCCCTCGAGAAGTCTGCTCATACCTTAAAATCAGTGTGTACAAAGTGGACCCCATTATTGCTAAATCCCCTAATCAAGTTCTCGGCTTTCTCAATCTCTGCAGTCATTTTACATCAAAGAGACTTGAAATCTGAGCTCTTGTTCTTAATTTCTTTCTCCTTGTGCACTATAGTTATCAGCTCCCAGTATACCTTTACCGTTTTCTCCTTTCAATACCTTTGTTTCCATGGATGTATCATTCTCTGCCCCAGAGTCCACCAAAAGATTACTAGTTATTCTCCATGCTTCTCATTACCCCTAATCTATCTTGTACAATGCCAGATTTATTAAACATTAAGATGATTAGACTAGTGATACCTCTTCATTGTATAGACACTGAAATCAAAGGCAAGCAAAGAGAAGAAAATCACCTGTAATATCCCCACTTGGAGTTAAATACAGCTAATCTTTTGGTGTATAGTCTCCATTTCTATGCATATAAAATTTTAAGGTCATACTATTTATATCACATTAATATTCCTAAAGCAGAGTGTTGATTATACCTTGTTCATACAGACTGGTAGTTTTTAACAAACAAAAACATGGTATTCTGCAACATAGAGACCATTTTACTTTCCCTCAATTCTCCATACAAAACACTGATTGAATAAGATTATTATCCAAGGTGTTTCTTGAGAGCAGCTTGGAATTATTTTTCCCACTACTGTGCCTTTGTTCCGTCAGTCCAAATGATGGGCCTTCTCCCCAGCTTAGCCTTCTCTAATCTTCCAAGCCTAACTACATTGTCTTTTCCAAGGGGTCTTCTTGACATCCCAGTCAGACATGATTTCTGTCTTTAAGTTTTACTCACTCTTTTTTTTTTTTTTTTAATATTTATTTATTTTTGAGAGACAGAGTGTGAGCAAGGGAGGGGCAGAGACAGAAGGAGACACAGAATCAGAAGCAGGCTCCAGGCTCTGAGCTGTCAGCGCAGAGCCTGACGCAGAGCTTGAACCCACAGACTGCCAGATCATGACATGAGCGGAAGTCGAATGCTTAACCGACTGAGCCACCCAAGTGCCCCTTTACTTGTTCTTGCTCGTCATAAAATTTGCTTGTCCTTGATGCCTGCCTTACAGTTATTTGCATAACTTTATTATCTCCCCTCGTAAAGTGCAGATTCTGTTCACAAGAAACAACACATAGCAAATGAAAGCAATGACAAAAGACTGCATGTTCCAACGTAATGAAGAAATTGTACATGAGTTGTGACATAGACAATGCTGTTACAGCATCAGGTATCTTCAGGAACTTTGGGGAAGTGCTGGATATCATTCGATTCACAGTGAATTTCTTCTTTTTATTGCTAATGAAAAATAGTGCTATCATTTCTGTATTCCAGATTCAGGGAGCCCGAAAACAAATTTACGTGTGCCATTCTTTACAACTGTCACAAAGCTGCTACATCAGTTTGAGAATAGAACATGTCAATACATTCAAAAGTTTTTATCCACGAAATTTTGTAACATACCCAGAGAGTTCCAGACAGCTAAATTCCATCTGTTGTCTTATTTTCCTTCTCATACCTTTTTAAGCAGATTGGTTTATTTTTTATTAAAATTTTAGTAATCTTCTTATACTCCTGGGAACATAAGTAATTTTAGACTTCTTTTAGATGGTTTCATTTTTCCTTCTTCAGAAAACCCTAGTCAAGTATATCATTTCCCTATGATATTATTCTCGCTCCATTTCTTTTTTTTTTTTTTTTTAATTTGTTGCTTTCTGGGCATAAATGAACTTCACTGTTAACAACTGAGTGTTTGTCTGTAACACTAATAAATAGTTGCAAAGTATTCTGTATGCCATAGTGTAATAAGTGCCCAAATGCTACTAGTATTACGTAGATATGAATTCTGCCAGTTGACCCAATCAAATGGTAGTTTGTCTTTCCTTTATTATTATATATGCTTCATAGTTTAAGACACCTGGATGCCTGGGCCAGTTTTATCCTTCCAGCCCACAGCTGTTATGCTTTCTTGTGGGATTCACAGACAGTGGGAAAACATGCATTTTGCTTAATACTTTCAATCTCAGTCCCTCACTCTTGCTCTCCCCTCACCCTGTGCTCTTGGTGTCTTAAATTATTAGCATTTATTTAAAGAATGTGAGTCTCATCTCCTTTCCACAAACTACATATGCTTTTAAAGTGTTGATGAACACATAGTATTGGGGGTAGCAGACCCTTCCATTTGGACATAGGGTGTCGGGGGAGTGGGACATGACTGGAGACAAAGTTTTGGTTTGAGTCCCGCAGGACCTGGTGTGCCATGCCAGTCTCATTGGATTTTGTCCTGCAAGTAAAGTGGAGGCCATTTGTATCACTGTAGCAGAGCAGAAAATAGTCTTAGGGGAGAGATGATGGGGTAAGTGTGGAGACAGAGAGATCAGCTATAATATTATTATAATCATCTAGGTCAGTGTTTCTCACCACAGAAGAAAATGTGTTTGACATCGTGACTTGGGAAAAAACAATGTGTCCTTTGTGTGGTGCATTCAGTGTTCTGTATCTTATTCTACCATAATCTCATTGAAAAATGCTAGCCTGGACAATCTAAGTTAATTTCGGAACCCGCTAATTGTACATAACCTGAAACTTGAAAATCCCTTATTTAGATGAATGATAATGAAGGCCTAAATGAAGGTAATGGCATCAAATGGAGAGAAGATGCAACCAGGAATAATTAAGAAAACAGAAGCAAGATAACTTGGTGACTTACTGGAATCAGGCACATGGAAGAACCAAGAAGGACTGAAGTTACCTTGTTGGGAGAGTGGGTAGACAATGGTACTCCAAATTGAGATTTTGTTAGGGTAAAAAAAAAGCAGTTTCAGGGTAAAAAAAGTTAAGTTCAGTTTTGAATACACTCGATTTGTGATTTCTGTGGGAAAATTACAGTTAGGGAAAGGTGTAAGGATTAGAGATATAGTTTAGGAATCAGCATGTGGGTGACAATTAAAGCAGTGGGAGGGATTGAAATAATTGAGATTTTGCAGATCATGAGAAGAGAAAACACTGAGAGTGAATTGTGGATAAAATCAGCATTGAAATGGGAGGCCACGGAAGAGGATGCGGTGAAGGAAATTGAGAATTAATAATCACAGGGCCGGGGCGCCTGGGTGGCTCAGTTGGTTGAACGTCCGACTTCGGCTCAGGTCATGATCTCACAGCTCATGGGTTCGAGCCCTGCGTCGGGCTCTGTGCTGATGGCTCAGAGCCTGGAGCCTGCTTCGGATTCTGTGTCTCCCTCTCTCTCTGCCCCTAACCCACTCGCATTCTGTCTCTGTCTCTCTCAAAAAATAAATAAACATTGAAAAAAAATCTTTTTAAATAATAATAGTCACAGGGCCAACGAGGAAGTGAAGAGATAGTATCACTTTAGGAAAAAGAGCAGTCCACTGTATCACATACTGCACACATAGCAGGTAAAGTCTTGTGAATTCCTCACCTAGGAGGCCGTGGGCAACCATTGTCAGTACGCTCAGTAGAGTGGTAGGATCAGACGAATGACTGCAGTGGCTTGAAGACATGAGAAGTTAGAAGGTATTACAGACAAATCTCAAAGGTCAGCATTAAGTTGGAAGGAATACAGATGGTAGTAGGTAGACTGGGTCTCAGTTAAGCCAAGAATACCCTATTCAACTTTGTGTCCTGTGTACAGAGGACACAGTAGGTGTCTAGACCCTACTATAGATGCCATAGAGCCCAGAATAAACATAAATGCATATTGGGAAAATGAGAAGAGCTACATGTGGACTGTATGTGTAACTGGTACTATGGTTTTCTTTGTGTCTTCCCACTGTCCTTTTGGCAGTGTCTTTGCTTTCCAAAATCCGGATCCTGGAGGAACTAGCTGGATTGACTTGGTAAACACTATTATCTCCCTCGGAACGAGCCTGCCAGCCAGTTTGCCTCTCCAGCCTTGGCTCAGTATTACGGATGGCTTAATTTACCCTTAGTCCTGTGGGTAGCCGGGATTTGTGTAGAAGCCAGTAAAATGTATTTTACTTGCCCTGTAAAATATATCTTTTACATAGTTTGCCACAACGCACCAAATTTGATTTGGACAGTACTTAAAGCATTTCACTTGAACATTCTCCACTTAATTAACAGAACACTTACAGTTTGATCTCCTGACGAAATAATTATAACTGGGCTGTATACCACATACCCCTTTCTTTTCTTTGCGGTGGTGTTTCGCTATGAGTGTGTGTGTGTGTGTGTGTGTGTGTGTGCGCGCGCGCATATTTATACGGAAAGAATTCAACAAGTTGATAGGCAACCGTGGGTCAGTTCTTAGGAGTCTACATTCGATATAAATACAGTTATCACTAGGTGTTTAAGCAGTGGGTTATGTAAGGACCTGGGTTCTCATTGCTGTATGCCCTCCATTTCATTTCCCTGTATTGTGCTATTTCAGGAGAATTTTTATGTGGTTAGGAAAAGACAGTGGTGCGCATAAATCTTTGAGACTGCTTACAGCCCTGGTTATCTATTTTGAAGTAATTACCACTTCTCTAAAGCTTCTGTCTTGAAGTCATTTTTATGAAATAAAATTAATTCATCACCTATTCTACTTCTGACCGTTATCATGGAAGTTTAAAAATTCATTCTTGGAAAATTCTTATTGCCCAAGTAAGTTTATTTGAGGAAATGAAGAATCATCTAAAACGCAATTATTTCTTTTTAAAGGACTTTGCAACTGCTGTCCTTTAATGTTCTATTTTCACTTCTACAGCTTAGCTACACTTGGCGCACTTGCGTTCTACTGTGAAGTACCAGCATTAAGTAAGAACGTCTTGTATAGTCCGACTACGTAGAGCAGCCAGAGATAAGAGAGAAAATGCAGCACTGATCACAACAGAGTGATGATGAGAGGGCAGGCATGGCAAAAGAGCAGCGGCAGAGAGTGAAGTCATTTCTAAGAGTGTCGCAGATGAGAAAACAAATAAATGATTGAGGCTGGAGTGGGGCTGGGAAGTTTAGAAGCTAAAGAATGCAAAGCCGAAGCTGGTGTTTCCTCCACGGTAGGCTTCGTATAACAGCCACTGTGGGAAAATGTTTGCAAGGCCAGGGACACGGGTGCTTCCAGCATCACAAGCCGTGCTTTATGTGGGGGTGAAAAAGTTGAAATTAAGAAAGGAGGGAAGGGGAAATCGGGGCCCGATTGAGCATAATCATGTGTTTAGTAATGCAGACACATTATTAAATCCAGCAGAGAAATGGCTCCTTTGCTATTGATTCCCTTCAGTTGTACTTTGGGTGCCAAATAGCATTTCTAAGGTGGCTTAAGTGATTTTTGAATGTTTTGTCTTTTTAAATGTCTTATGTTTCTTTTTTGCATTTCAGCTATGAGGATGGCCAAGTCGGAGATGCAAATATTAACACGCAAGAAGGAGGCATTCACAAAGAGATCCTTCGAGTAATTGGTAATCAAACCGCTACTGGGTAAAGGACCACCATTTAATGTGATTTGAAAGCCTTCCTCGGGTTCAAAGCTGGATTTTGAACTGAAGAAGATGATAAAATAATTTATTGTTATTATAAACAAAAGTAACCCTTTGAATACTGATTTTTTTCTTAGTATTTCTAAGTATCTCATTAAACATACCTAAAATGGTATACAATTTATCAATTGTAGGGTTATGGAATCTAGTAATAAAATTACAACAGCACTTAAACTTAAGTTTGGGTTGCTCACACAATAAACAGATTGAAAAAACAGTTTTGTGCTGATATTTTTATATTAAACTCTTTAATTGGAAATTTGGTATTATATACCGACATTTTAGGTTACCAAAATAGAACTGAGAACATTTTATAATGACGTCTAAATCTATACAATACTTTGCAATAAGTATGTTTGCACATTCCGATGTGCCATTTAATTAGTGTTATGAACATTCAAATGTTTGGGGAGGGGATATTTCCTATTCTCCTGTTACTTTTTTCTTAAACAAAAACAATTAGGTCTTAGATGCAGTGCTTTGCCCAAGAGTATGTAATGTACATATCTATAGATTCATGCATCAAAATGTGTGTGATGGTGCATATATGTGTGTGTATACACATATATGTGTATTGGCAACAGTGATGGCATGGCTCCATGATTCCATTCCCATTTAATGAAAAGAAAATAATATTCAGTAAGCAGGAAATCTGGACATAAACCAAGATATGAGTCAAATTTATCACCATTCATTCACTGAAAATATTTACAAACAATTTTTCTATTTGTTTAAATAATTTTTCCTTCAGTTAAGATTCAACTTTTATAACGTTCTCTAACAATTATAATTTGGGGAACACAGGTGCCCCAGGTGGACTAAATCTATATTCAAATGATTATATGTTTAAAAGAAGGGCCTCAGAATTTAAACAAACAGTATATATTTTTTATTTACTACAATGGAACATTTTTACAATTTATTTATACCACACCAGCATTTTTATATTTTTTCATCTAATACCTCTGCTTATGTTTTTTCGTATTGAGAAAGAAGACAAACTTTGAAGTTTCTTTTATATTAAAAGAACACAAATAGATTTATAGAGAATAATAGCACCAGCTCTCAGCATTTTCCTTTCAAGAGTCATGTGCTCATCAAAATCATTTCTATTTCTTTGGGTCCTGAAGTTATTCTTGCTCATTGTAAGTTTTAATTGACAGTGTTTTATTTCCTACGTGATATCTTTGGAAAAAGGCCATTCATGAGAGCAGTTTAATTAACAAGTCTGCCACTCTATTCAGACCCTGAATCAAGGCTCATATCTGATTCTAATTTATTTAGAAAGAAAAAAAAAGTAAAAATGTATAGTCATTTGCAAGTATAATGTTATAACTTCTGTGTTTATTTCCTTTGGCATACAAGGTGAGCAAAAAGGTCACACGCATCGCTAAGGGTTGCTACTTAAGTATTTACCTATTGTTTGTTTCCTTATATTGTAAATAATTGATAATGCCACTCATTTCTGCAAAAATAGACTTGAAGCGGTTGAGATATTAATCATTGTGATAGGATCCACTTAAAACATTGATCCATTCCGACTTGGGCCTCCAAACTCAAAGCCAGACTGAGGCATAGTAGGGCATAGATCTAGCATGTCACTTAGTGCTCTGTGACCAGATATTTGAAGACTTTCCATGGGACAAGCGGACGACTTGCTTCTTTCTGCCAAGACTCCCCAAGTCTCCCAAATCCCTTTGACTGCGTTTTAAAAACATTTTTAAGCGTCAAAATTACTATTTTCAAATTCATTTTGTGGCACGTTCTATATATAATATAGTTGTGAAGACGTACTGGCAGGATTTGGAAGTCGAGGTCTTGGAACCCCGCCTGTGTGGCCACTGGCAGCACTGAGGCAACTCCAAAAACGCCCTGTAGCGCCCCCCACCAAGCATAGTTTTCGAACCACGGACCTAATCCATTAAGGTTTTACTTAACAGTTGAGTGATCTACGAGGAGTGTAGTATCAGAATCTGAACTGGAATGGGTGGCTTGGAGGACTCAGGGGAGAGTATTTTAGGGAGGAAAAACTGGAAGAATGCAAACCTCTACCACCAGTTTAAGAATATAACTTGGATGTAAATTTTTAAAAAAATGAAAAGAAAACAATAAAAGTAGATTCACCGCTTAGAGCAGGGGAAGCAGTTGATAGTTTTAATGCCCACTAACTATTACAGACAATGGACATCTGTTATGATAATAAGATGTCTCCAAATAGTAACTAATTGAATGCTATTGCAGTGCAAAATGACAGATTTTAAGTTTGTTTTGAAAAATTAAGTGTCAGAATCTCTGTAAGCAAATATTCGAAGTATGAGAGCCAATCTTTTAATTGAACGTTTTTGATATTGGGGTTACTATAGTATACTGATACTTACCTTCATTTTTAAATAATCCAATTTCAGTATTAATTAATAATATTCATTAATATTCATCAATAAATGAATCATGCTTCCAAGTAGGTCTGTAAGATTTAGAAGTTTAAACATTATCATGCCTTGATTCAGTCACCCCATTAAGATATTACCCATTGACATATTTGATGATTCCAAACGTGATATTGTATTGTATTTATATAATATTTGAAGTCTGTTCACTGATGCTTTGTAACAGTTGTATTAATTGTGTAGTCATTACTACTTAGCATTAACCCACTGAGCAAAGGTAATCATTTATTTTCATTCTTGAAGTAGGGAAAGAAGAACCTTAATTCATTAGTTCTGCTTTTTCCTACATTACTGATTTTTGTAAACATTTCACTATGAGTGATTTGTCCTTTTCATTGTCCACTGTATTGGAAAAAAAAAAGAAAATGAGTGAACATTTGAGAAGAGAAAAAAGTAATAATATACTTAAAACCTAGTGCTATAGAATACATTATGGTAAGGTACCTTGGGTGCCTTAGATTGCATTATGTTGAAATGATTTTTATTTTTATTTTCTCTTCAGCAAATCTCAGTCAAATGTTGGATTTGAAGGTGGTTTTTAAATTTAAAATTTAAATGAGTGCCACCTCCTCAAACTTAGTATCATTAATGTGGTGTAAGAAACCAACCCAAAAACCATTGCTAATGTTCTGAATATTTTTCATCGAAAAATTTAAGAGTTTAAAAAAGAGATCTCTCAGTTATTCTCCACTTTGCGAAAAGAAGGGAAACTTTTAATACGCAATATCAATTTTTAGTATCATTGAAAGAATTCTAGCACTAATAACTTGCCAGAGGGCATGGTGTCGAAGAAAGTTTTAAGGAAAAATCATCATCTTTGTAAATGTCTGGATGCCTTTCATCAGATAGTAATTTAATATGTCACAAAGGGCCGCTCAACCTTGGACTGTCTACCACTTAAATATGTGGATTTCATAGTAGCACTTGAAGCACATTTAAAAAATACTACGATGTTATTCGATTGTTCCGCTGAATTCTTCATTCTAACACTACCTCAAGACAATTGACAGACCGTTTGTTAAGGTAAACTGGGTTTCCCGTATAAGGAACACATAAAATTTTGCAAATGGAAGTTATCAAGTAATTCAACAGTCAAGACTGTGCTGGACATAGATATTGTCAGTGACCTCTTGACAGTGCAGTAATACGGATATTTCAGTCACTGGTGATGAGCGACATAGCTAACTAACACCCAGTGAGTTATGTGAAGGGGTTTCAAGTTGCAAAATCTGAATATAAGTAGTCCCCTTTAAGATTGGTTTTCTCCACGGGCCAATTTTATGTCCATTCACCTAAGCCACAAACAATTGCCCACTTACAGTTAAAGGATTAAAATACTCAACTGCTTTGCCAGAGTGGCAGACTGAATATTCAATTATTTTGGCATTGAATGCCTGCTAAATTTTTGTCAGATTAAATATAAATTTGATGTATATTATTGTCCAGTCAATTTTTCCTGGAGATTTTGTATACACTATGATATATTAGGGTAAGTTTTTGTAGGTTGAAAGAATTTCAAGTAGTTTTTAGACAAAACATATCCATGAGTGTGAAAAAGCTGTGTTGAAGAATAGATTACATTACACATTTACCAGCAAGTCAGTAAAAAAATAGTGCTTATTTACATAGTCAACATAATTTAATGTTCTAAAAATATTTTCTTCAATCTGCCCAATATTTAATGTATCATTTGAGATTTTTAAAAATGCAGCCACTCCTTTATGTAAACATTAAGATATGCCTATGTTTCTTTAACTATCCAGCCTTCTTTACAATAAATTTCTTGACTTCTGTGCACAAAATAGTATTGCAACCTGCTATTTAGCCTTTGGTGCCTTAGAGTTATTATAAATATTTAACAATATGTACATAATGTAAATACTGCCAAGAGATCACTAAGGCCAAATATTTTCTCTATTCACTTTTTATTGCACTTGCTTTCTATTGCTACTTAAGCCTCTTTTATCCAGCTTTGTAATAGTTCTAACATTGTAGCCAATGTAAATGTTTACTTTCAATAAATCTGAATTTGTTCAACAAGTACGGTATATGTGGGCACTATTTTGAAAACTCGGTGAGACCTTAGCTACTCCTCACGATGAATCTTGCTTCTGGGGACTAGATATTTGAAGTTCTCAACAAACTCTAAAAATGATTTTCACTTGTAAAGTACTTCTAAAATAGGAGGGAATAAAAAAAAAAACAAACCCATCTTGTCAGCATTGCCCCAGATAGTCGTGATAGATTTAATTGGTCATGTTAATTTCAAATTCTGTCAAGAAACAGAGGATTGAAACAAAAGAGTTTTATACGTTTTGTATAAATGCTTTGTAAACACCTCAGCATACTGTCAAAAGGAGCACTTCACGTGAACTATCTTGAATTTTCTAACCTGACTTGATTAGTAATTGGAAAATGATTTTTAAACCACTACTTTTTGTAACATACATCTCATTAACTGAGTAAGACCTTAGTCCATAAACAAATTTGGTTTTCTAAACACATTAATAGTAAATATGAGGAACTAAGTTTATATTCTCATAAGAGATAAAGTAATTTTTTTTTCTCCTGTTACATTTATAGCTGAGAAACCATAGATAGCAAACTTCTGTTTATGTCAGTTACTCTAGAAATACTTGTTAAGAGTCTGTGATGCATATTCACAGTCACGATATTCTCTTATATATATATATATATATATATATATATATATATATATATATTTTAACGTTTATTTATTTTTGAGGGACAGAGACAGCGTGAGTGGGGGAGGGGTAGAGAGAGAGGGAGACACAGAATCTGAACGAGGCTTCATGCTCCAAGCTGTCAGCACAGAGCCCGACCGCGGGGCTTGAACTCATGGACCATGAGATCATGACCTGAGCCGAAGTCAGACACTCAACTGACTGAGCCACCCAGGCGCCCCCACAGTCACAATATTCTTACAAGAAATAGCGTTAGAATTTGTGTTGGCCTTAAGGAGCCTTCAGTCTGTTTGTGAAAAGCAAAAACATGTTTGGAAATAATTCACGAATCACATAAAAACAACACTATTGAATGGAAAAGATCAAAATGCAAACACCGCTTAGAAGAACAGATGAACCACATCATAGCTACGGGGGAACCACCATGGGAGACCCATGGTGTTAGCTGGCCCCTCAGTATCCCATTGGCCTTCCCCAACCCGAAGCCAAGGCTTTCAAAACAAAAAGGAGAGGAACACTGGCACATGATGAGAAGTTGGCTTACAGATGCAAGGGTCTTGAGTGAACCTACAAAAACTCCCAAATAACTTGAATCCATTCAATTAAAAACTGCAATGCAAGTGACGTTTTGAATCCTTTCATTAGTGCTAACGAGTAGTGTGTTACTAATTTGTTTACTTATTCACCGGATACTCTTTGTAATCCTTTTGCAACAAAGTTATAATAATTTACTTGCATGTCTGTTTCTTCTTTGTTGTAATTAATACATGTATTAGAAAGCACTTCATTTTTTTAATTTTTAGCTTTCGATTCTTCACATTTTTGATAATCTCCTTGTGACTTCTCAGTCTTACTGACTTCTGGAGCTTCCATTCCCTCTGACACATACCTGCATTCCTCGTCACAGGAATATAGTTGGCAAGAGTGTATTTCTACATCCTAGGTTAACTTAAAGTCCCTTTAAGCCTGCTCTTTTGGAAAGTCAACGTTGAGGGTCCCTGAGGATTGTTGAGTATTTATTTGGCCTCTATTTCTGTTCCCAACCTCCAGGTCTCTCTTTTTAATTATTTCAGATAGTAGTGACTGCTAACTTGTATCTAAGAACACTGAAGATTTCAAAGCTATCAAACATACATAGTTTAAAAATCATGTATTCTTGAATTTCAGATAAGAGAAATTTTGATTACATAGGATTTGCTTTAGCACTTTATAATTTAGAAAGCACGTTCACGTAGATTGTCTCATTTACCCTTCAGAGTAACTATGAAATGTGTTAGCAGATTTCTTTAATTCTTATAGATAAGAAATAAAATAACCTATCAAATGGGTCACTAGGCTCCAAACCTAGGATCAGAGTTTCTGAGTCTTCCTCTCCGTGCTCTTTCTTTCTAATAAACCTTGTTTATTATTTCTGAGATCCCAGATCCGCAAAACAGAAAACAAGTGTAAGAATTTCAGTAGACCGGGGGAGGTGAGTCAATGAAGATTTAGTTCTGATTGCCTTAAAGAACTCTACCAGGGAATCATTAAAACCATTCATCGGCTAGGTGTGATCTTATTCTGGAGAGCCTGGAGGGAAAGAAGTCTGCACTTGATGTAATTGCAAATGGAAAAATCATTGTCAGCTCTGGGTGAGTGACATCATGGAAACGGGGTTTTGGAAGTATGCTGGCAGCCATGTTCGGAAGGATCTCTAAGAGAGGCAGAAAGCAAGAAGCTTTAAATTCGTTTTAGTAATTCTCACAGGTACAAGGGCCTGAGAGGAGGAACTGAGAGAAAGAATGGATAGACAAGACATAAGACTTAGGAAAAAACAGTAAATTGGTAAACAAGAGGTTCAGTTTCCATGTTAGCATACCTTAATATAACTTGAGAATCATTTTCCTCTGAATTTTTTATTGGAGATACCAAGATTCTCCTACTCCTTTTAGTATTGGGGAAAGAGAGAAGAGCTAACTCAAGAGCGTCTCTCTACATCAAGTCTGTAAACACATATCCTGCATGTGAAGAAGGGTGTGTGTGTGGGGGGGGGGAGGATGTTCTGATCCACAGGGGGGCATGTTTCTGAATGCACTTCACCCTTCGCCCTTCACCTATGAAACCTATAAATACTGAGATTTGTAAGTAGTTGCAGTAGGTTAATAAATCCCATATCTGGTTTGGTATGATATGTCATTTCCTGGATCCATTGAATTGTGTGCATGTTGTCAAATTGCGTGTGTGTGTGTGTGTGTGTGTGTGTGTGTGTACAAAGCACTATATCCTAGGAAATACTTAAGATTCACTGCCCAAGATGATGGTACCTTCCTCTACATGCTCCGCTTGGAAGACACTGTCCACCGTGAATGGCTCCAACTCCCACCTGCAATGATGATTCCTAAGCTGCAGCTCTTGGTCCTGTCTCTCTCCCGGGCTTCAAATTGGTAGGATCAAATGATGGTAAACAAACATCTCTTCCTCAGTGTTCCAGAGATAACTCACTGGTGTCCCCACCCCCCAGCCATTCTCCTCTCCTTTCAGACTTCTCTCAATGAACCAATGAATGGCCACCCCATCCACCTGTTTACTCAAGCCGGGAGACAAGTCGTTTCCTGTTACCCTCCCTTTCACTCAATCCCCACCAATTAATAGCCAAGCCATTTAATTTCTCTTTGTAAGTGTCTTGAGTGCGTTCAAGTATCTTGATGTCTCCTGTGACTTCCTTTGTTCACTTTTACGTGGGTTATATCAGTAACTTCCAGTGGCTCTCCTTCACTGAATCTGGTGCCTTCCACCCAGAACAGATATCCAGCCAGCACATATGAGTACAGCCTTATGATTGCTAGGATACTGAATACCTCTGTATGTTAGTAAATAGACACTGACTCCAGTGGCACATCTCCGGAGAAAACAACTAAAGGGTTAACTCGGGAAACATCAGACCTTCCTGCCCTTAGATCCCTGCTAAATAGGCTACTAGATACTTTTAATATCACAACTGGCTTCAGCCCCTTTCCAAAGGCTCTAGTTAAAGTGATCTTTCTAATTTTTTTAATGTTTATTTATTTTTGAGAGAGACAGAGACAAAATGCAAGCGGGTTAGGGGCAGAGAGAGAGGGAGGCAGAATCCTAAGCAGGCTCCAGGCTCTGAACCGTCAGCACAGAGCCCAACGCGGGGCTCGATCTCACGAACTGCGAGATCATGACCTGAGCCGAAGTCTGATGCTCAACCGACTGAGCCACCCAAAGTGCCCCTAAAGTGACTTTCTAAAATGCACACTTGATTTTGTAAGCCTTTTACTTAAAATCTTTCAACGTCTCCTAACATATCTCTCAAAATAAAACTTCTGGCCCCTTCTCTTTATTCCCTCTCCAGCCTCATTTTTCACCACCACCCCTGCGATGTTTATACTCAGCACTGGAGCCACACTGAATTATACGCAGTCCAGAGAACAGCCCATTTCTACTCACTTCCTCTCACATGCTTTCTCTTTGCCCAAGACAGCCCCACTCCCCATTTCCAATTTTTACCCTCTTAGCTTTAATCTCTTCTCACTTCTTTCAACACCTTCCCTCTTACTCCCAGACTGGACCAGATGATTCTTCTAAATCTCCGAGTATCTGACCAGAGCTCATCTATCTCACTTAGCACACAATGAAAAGGTTTATTGACTGCCTGCTTCTTTCTTCCCCCTAGTCACCCCTCTTCCTTGCTACCAGGCACAGATTATTTTCGGTGCCTTAGTATGTACATAAAAACTAACTTGCAAATGTCTATCTGATGAAGATCGTCTTCAAATACAGTGAACTTAAAGCCAAAAATCTTTAGAATATGTCATAGTTGGCACATAATATATTCATAAGTCTAAACAGCTACTCAGCAGGAGGAATCTAACAAGCCACATCACCATCACCATCATCGTTATCATCATCATCATGGGCGCCAGCTCCAACTCCATCAGCTGAAGAAAATCTAGAAACTCCTGGATGTTGCTAACATCTACTCTCTCTTGTCACCCTTGACAAGACCCTTGGTCCAAGCAATACCTGGATTGGAAGGTCATTTAGAGGCCCCAGAATGAAACAGAAGACCGGATACTTGCAGATTTATAATTTAATGTCAGTAATTTGCCTAATCAAAGGATCATTGCTTTGCTAAATAATTACCTTAAATAATGAGCTTCTTTAGCATATTTAAGAGTTCATTTACAGGTCATTAACTACTTGACATACATGGAAGAGAGATACTTTAAGCTAAAGTACTAATCCTCATTACCAATAAAAATAAATCAGTGATGGAATTAAGTACATCTATAATTATAAGGCAATGGTGAAATAAGGTTCCTTCTAAAGGAATTGCTTGCTTCTAACATGGTATAAATTGTAACGAACCTGAATTTTATTATACTTACTACTTTGTGACATCTAACTAAATTTTTGCAGCTGTGTAATTGGGAACATTTCTATTCTTTATGTGTTTCTGGGTTAACTTCTGGGATACGTATTTCTTAATAGTTGTAGGCTTATAGCATAATCAATATTCTAGTGCTGAGCTCCAGCAGCCGTAAAGCAGTGTAGCTTTCTGCAATTTATTATTATTTGGAATCTTTTCCCCTGAGTATATGCCTATTGCAAATCTATCCATAATTCAAGGCCAAACTCATGTACCCTCAAGTACATGAATACTTTCTGGATCACCCAGCCATAAATGATGTCTCCCTGCTCCAAATTCCTGCAATGCTTTATTGTTTTCTTGGAGCACTGACATAGTTAACACTGTTTCTGGTGCTTTTTGTGTAAAAAAAACTGCATTCCTGAACATCATACTCTACCTACCACCACCATTAGTCCCTCTTTGCTAATGTTAGGTTAATTTCCTAACTTTAATCTAGTAAACATTCAGTGTTTAATTTTATAAAGCCTTGTAATTAAATAGCATTTTAAAATTTCTGCTAGCATTATTGAAGAAAGTGACAAAGAGGGAGGCCCATCACTTTGGACGGAAGGTGACCGCAGTCCCTCCCCATTTCTATCAGACCTTTGCCACTTCTGCTACCTAACCGGGATGATTTGGGAGAAGGAACAGCACAGTGTTACCATTTAGCTACGTAATACAACAATGAACAATATTGATCCACCACTTTCCATTCTCCTTATAGGAGTTTCCTTAATTTGTAGAGGGTGAAAGGGACTGGTCACACGTTGCTCATGAGGCAAGATATCAAGCTACATACAGACATTCAAAAATCATCAGACACATGCATGATTTGCTTTTTAGTAAACAAGTTTTTTATTTATTTATTTATTTATTTATTTATTTATTTATTTATTTTAAATTTTTTTTTCAACGTTTATTTATTTTTGGGACAGAGAGAGACAGAGCATGAACGGGGGAGGGACAGAGAGAGAGGGAGACACAGAATCGGAAACAGGCTCCAGGCTCTGAGCCATCAGCCCAGAGCCTGACGCAGGGCTCGAACTCACGGACCGTGAGATCGTGACCTGGCTGAAGTCGGACGCTTAACCAACTGCGCCACCCAGGCGCCCCTAGTAAACAAGTTTTTAAAAAGTATGTAAGCAGAAGTAAATTTCATAAACAGTGATTTTTGTTTTCTACTATTGTGTGAGTGACATCTGTTTCCAGAGATCAAGAATGCTAGTTCAGCTTGCATAATTCTAAGAATGAGGGTTTGGAACGGTGCACCAGCACATTTTCCCATTTTCCCATCGAGATAGCAGTGCCGATGGCTCACTGACTACCTTATTTCTGTCCAAGGCACCTCCATTCCCGAAGTGACCACGTCGAAAACAATTTCCCTTGCCCACTACATCCACTCAGTCTCCAAGAACTGTCAAATCTCCATCCAAAATATCTCTGCTCCCCTGGAATGCAACAATATTCGTCAGTTCTAATACTTTATCTATTCAAAACGTGTATTTTTTAGCCCAGTGTGGACTCCAGTTTCTGTGACACATGTTCTCCAGATGCTTGTTTTTATCTTCAAGAGGTGGTTCCTGCCTTAAGAGTCCACAATCACTAAGAGAGTACAGATTGGGGCAGTTACAATTCAGGATGCTGCACGATGTGACAGGTGGGGACATGGAAGGAGACGTCTCATCGACTCATAGACCTCCTCGTCAAGGTCCTGTCCTGCCCTTGCCCTGCCCTGTCCAGATGTTGTAGTTTCTCATTACTGCATGGACCACACATTCTAACACAGCATCCAAGCTCTGAAGAAACGGAACAGTTTTCCACCTGGACATATGTATCACTTCAGATGACTTTTATTTCCAATCAAACCAGGATCCCCATTAATCCCTGAATCCAGCACACCTTGGACTTTGTTAATTCTATGTCTTTCCTCACCCCCATTTCCCTGTGACTCAAATCATTCTACCCGTTACAACCATCCCATCAGTTGGTTTTAATCTCCAAAAATCTCAAAGGAGGGGTACCTGGGTGGCTCAGTTGGTTAAGCATCCAACTCTTGGTTTAGGCTCAGGTCATCATCTCATGGTTCGTGAGTTCGAGCCCCCAGTTGGACTCTGCACCGTCAGTGCTTGGAATTCTCTCTGCCCCTCCTCTTTCAAAGTAAATAAGCAAACTTTAAAAAAAATCTCAAAGGAAATCCTACCTCTTCTCTGAAGCCTGTCTCCAGATGCAATGAATCTTTTTTCTTCTAAATAATGTTACAGCCATTAGTTTGAACATTTCTTGTCATATTCTGCTATAGTTAAGAGCAACAGCCTTGCCTCATTTCTGCCACTGGACTGGAAGCTCCTCCAGATTAAAACACACACACACACACACACACACACACACACACCCTGTTTATTTTTTTGGCATCCTCCAAGACCTCAATAAGTTAGCAAATATTTTTGAATGAGTAACAACATACAATTTGAAGATTCTGTGGCAGAGCAGTATTGTTGTATGCTAAGGGCACTTCCTTAACTAGTTTCTGCCCATCCATCCCAATAGCACCAAACCACGAACTGGGGATAAATTAGTATGTCTAAATCTCGTTTTACAAATTCAGTACAACAAGATGCTATTTGTGCCCCTAGCAACTAGAAATCCCCTCTAGGAAAAAGGAAAATAGTTAAACCTCAACTTGGAATCCTGGTTCTCTGTTTCCTATTTTGTCTTGAAAATACAGCTATCCTGATACCTTCCTCACCACCTGTTTTTTTGCGTCAAAGCCTGTCCAGGCGGGGTCAGGATTAGTGTGGTTGTTGGCTAGAGAAATGAAACAAAAAGGGAGGGTAAACCCTTAAGACTCTCCTTTCCCTCTGAACTGTAGCTCCTAGGCTCTGCTGTCTCTCCTCTCATTCTCTGTAGGGATAAACTTACTGTTTTGGCTTCATTTATGAAATTCCCAGGAGACACACAGTGAAATTTCCTTTGCCATATTAGATGAAGATACTTGATTCCTTTGATTATCCTTGGGACTACTTTTTTTTTTCCTATGGGCAAAAAAGAAAAAGGATTGGGAAGGGATCCCAAATAAGCTAAAGTCCTCTTTCCCAGTTGGGAGAGTCCTCAGAGCATCTGGGAAGATTAGCCATGCGTTTTCCTCTGTTGATGTGGGTTGAGGAGCTGGGCACCAGGAGGGAAGGTAGGAAGCTGCCTTTCATTCCTTCCATAGCCAACAGAGCAAAGGAGTCCAGGTCAAAAGCAGCAGGGAAAGTGGGGTAACAATCTTGGAGCCCTCTGATCCCAAGACGAGTCTCAAGAGAAATTGATTTCTCAGCCCCCTAGCTAGAGGCCTCATGTTAACCCTGACTCTTATTTCCCGTGCTACTTTTTAGAAACGATATTCAGCTTGTTTAAATGCCCACTAACTTAGTTGGGTTTTGCTTGTAGCAATGCTACCATCACCTCTTTCAAGTCGTCTAGCTATTCAGGTGGATATATATATATATATATATATATATCATTTATAAATATTATAAATATATGTTATATGTTACAAATTATATTATTATAAACATTATATATTATAATTATATTGTAAATATAAATATATGTTATATATAATATCTATCTGCTGTTTTTCATTTTATTTATCTATGCAAGTGCTTTCCTCAGCCTGACTGCAGCTGAGCTTTTATCCACACCTCCACAAGCGTCCTCCAAGCCATGTGTGCTGACATATTTTCAGAAACGTCAGTCTGGAAGGCGAGAAGGTGAAAGGCTGGCCCACACTGGGTTGTGACACTGCTGACAAGCTGTCATCCTCTTGGGGCTTGCAGACAAACGGTGAGCGAAGTGAGCACGATTTAGGAATCTAGGAAACCACCATTTTCCACATAACCACCAGCAGACCTCACAACAGCAGAGAGATCAAAGTGAAGAGGTTTAAAAGCAGTGACAGGGACTGACATTTAATAAGATTGGCAAAGGCAAGAAGTTAAATATTAAGCCCAGGCTGTAAGATATCAATTGTTCTTCACACCAGAACTATCTAGTGTGTTTAATTGGAAAAAAAAAAAAAAAAAAAAAAAAGCCTGTAATTCCTTCATCAACCCTTTGTTTTCCCAGAAAGTGCAGAATGGGGTCCTGAGCACAGAATACATAGTGGAGACTCTAATTAATTAGACTTGTTCACCCTGGGATTTTTAGGCTCTGCATAATTTGACTGTTCCCATCAATCCAACCTTATCGCCCACTAGCTGTCCTTTCCCGGCACTCGGACCATGAGCCTGTCTGCTCTCAGGTCCCAAGTTTCCATCCTTGCTCAGAAGGCCCTGGGTACCAATCCCAATCTATCTATATCTGCAAGCCCAAGCTAAGCTCTGTCTCCTCCATGAACTCCTTCCACGCTGTGATCTGCATTGTTTAGAGATACATCGTGAGGTTGTTTTGGTTTTGGTTTTGATTTGGTTTGGTTAGTTCTGCCTAATATTCTGTAAAGACCCAAGAAGAAAGGAAATATCATGTATACTTTAGCTTTCTGCAAAGTTTAACATACAGTAGGTACTCAATAAACAATTATTGAATATAATTGATCAAGATAATTGAGTGTTGCGAGAAGAGAATGAGATTTGAGGAAGACTGGATATGTAGCCAAGAAAAGTCCTGTATAGCATTACTTAGTCGTTCCTACTTTGTCTACCCAGCACCCATATGTCCTTCCGTCTAAAGTTATCTCCCTGATCCAACTATTCATTCACACTGATGTCTCCTTATGTCTTCTGAGACTGAGGCCCTGATGTTATTCATTTCCCTCATTAGCTCTAGCCCAGTGCCTGCTACAGAGTAGGCACTCAGTATGCGTTCGTGAACGTGCCGACTTCCCAGGGCCTTTCACGAATTCATGAGTGAAAGCAGCAAGATCACATTTGGGCCTCTGAGCAACGCCTCTCACACCGATCAGGGAAGTCTGCCCTGTGATGAAAATACTCCAGTGGGCCTAGTAGAAACACATCCTTGGACCAAGGATTTGGGTGCGTGGGGGAAGGAGGAGGCAGGCCTTCTAAGCAGGGGAACTGCACGAGGGTCACACGAGAGTGAAACAGAGTGAGTGTGCAGGGGAAGGGAATAGCTTTCCATTAATTTTATTCCCTTTTGGTGCTTGGAGCTGTGTCTTCTTTTGGCCTCCTCTCCTTTTACCTTGACTTTGCCTTTCTCATCTCTGTTTGCTTTCCTTATCTTCTCCACTCTCCCTCTTAAACTCCAATAATCCTGAAATGCAAACTGAGGGTAGACAGAGAGCCAAAGAACCAGGAGATACCCTAGATGGGTATCTACCCATCTAACCATCCTAGATGCTTACGTGGTACATAAGGTATAGATTTTCCCCAGCAAAATGACTCAGGGCTGAAAATAAGGCAATTTTCTAATAGGACATAATAAGCAACTTGGTGCATTTCAGTATTGAGTAGAACTAAAAAAAAAAAAAAAAAGTAAGTAGCTAACTAGGCTTCAGGTTCTCTGCTGGACACTGGGTGGATACAAAGGAGGTCACCTTGAAGGGCTATACAGTCTGTGAGGTCTTGATCGATAAGAATGATAATGATGATTATTAACGCTACGTACAAGGCATTGTTCTCAATACTTACAATAAGCTTTGTGGTTGATCCCATTATTATCCCATTTTACATATTAGAACAATGAGGCAAAAGGGCATGGGGATTTGGCCAAGGTTACATATTCACTGAATGGTGGAACCAAGGCCATCCAACTTGACTTCACACTCTTACCTGCCCTGTGATTTTGGCTCCCTCTCTCTGATCAGCACAATGTGAAGCACAGAATCCACATGCCAAAGGGTTTGCTGAACTGAATCACTTTTCTGCAGTGTTTATAAAAAGTTTTTATCCATGCCTTTTGAATTAATTTTGGCATTTATAATGGCCCAGAAAAAGACCTTGGCCAGTGAGAGGACCTCATAGGAATGAAAAGAACAGCTGCTAATATAAATGCTACTCACAACACTTAGAGAGTTTTGCCAACAAGTTCAGCAGAATCCTGGGAATGTCTGCTCTAGAAGGCCTTGAGATCAATTCCAGTGCCCTATCCTCTGCCCAGGCTGCCGACGGCAAATCGAATGCTACGTTCACAGAATGTTGAATGAGCATCTCCACGAGGGGCCACTGGAACAGGCTAGGTTCTGCAAAGTGCAGCAGAATAAAACCCAGAAATTGTCATACCAACTTACATGGCCTGGGGTGCAGTGACTTTCATCATCCTTTGCACTATGAAGCTTTGGAATAATATCAGACTTATGAGGTCCAAAGCAAAACATCACAGAAAACTCAATACGTATATAGGACTCATAGATACCTCTATGGGAAGTGGAGGCTATACTCTGTATTTGGTTATCAAGAGATTGAGCTGCCATCCAAAGTATTTTCTCACGGAGCAGTGTGTCAGAGTTGTGGAGGGAGCCATGAGATTATAAAGATTATTTATCTATATGATCTTTTATCCATCAATGAAGTCATTGAGGATGGATGTTGGCCACGTATTACATGCAATCCCTAGGCAAACAGTTGGGAATGCAGAGGTGAAATACAATGAAATGCTCCTATACTCATGAGGGCAGGAAAAAAATTGTTTAATTTGTTCATTGCTGTGCCAGTCCTAGGCGTTTTTGCCCTCAGATTCATTTTGCACCCTTCCACTGCTCGGCTGTGTGTCACAGTGGGAGCCAAACCTCCTAGATTTCTCATGCTCCTGTCTTGACTGGCTTCCAGACGGTCTTGACAATGGGAAGCACTAGCAGGAGACTGGGGAACAGAAGGGAGGAGACAGGAATTTCTCCTTCCATTTGTTTCCCTGGTGGCCTCTCTAGCAGAAGCTGTCTCTCCCCCGTGGCTCCAGCTAGCACCTGCAGGCCAGGCTGTGTGGTTCCAGTTTCTGAAAGGTGACCTCCACCCCCGGAATCTTGTAGGTCTCTCCCTCTTTTAGCCTCTCCAGTCCCAGGATGGTGCCTTCCTGGTATTATTAACTTCTGGACTGCGTCCCCTTGCCCTGTTTGGATTCGCATCTTCTCTACCACCCGAGTAACCAATACCCTGAATTAAATCTCTTCTGTTGTAAATACTCACAGTGCTTTCTATTTTAGACCCTGACTAACACAACTGCTATCTTCCCTGGGCTCAGAACAGAGCAGTACACGTATTTATTGGTCGGTATTTGCTAAATGAACAAACTGATTAGTGGGGGGAGACGCACAAGTGTACAGATGTTTATAATATATACCGTAAGTATGATGAGATGGACATGCACAGGAACAGAAAAAGAAGTGCTTGGCATGTTTTGAGAGTCTAGGGAAACTGAGTTTTGAAGGAGGAGTTTTCAGGTGAACAACAGGTAAGGCACTTTCCAAGAGTCAGAATCTACAGGAAGAGAGATAAAGAGATAGTAAGGAGAAGGGATCTATGGAGTATTTCTTCAAGCGTGAGATGTGAAGTGACTGAGAATTATGGAAATCAAATTTAAAAATGATCAGCTCTAGACCACAAGAGACCTCATGTCCAAACTAAAGACTTTGGATTTATCCTGCAAAATCATTGAACAAGTTTCAAACGAGGAAATTACAAGAACACCCCCCAAAATTCGATATCCCTGATATGCCCATTTCAAAAACAAAGCAAGCATTTCAGATTACTTAATTTTTACCTTTCTTTGTCCATTGTTTATTTTTGTCACAAAAAGCAACAGTTGCTGACATATTGTGTCTAGTTAAAGATGATTTTCAATGACAGTGGATGCTTCAGTGTGAAGATGCCTTCATGAATACTGATGAGTTAAGAACCTCAGGGTCTACACCGCTCCATTAGAATAAACATCAACCACGCTTTGTTTTGTTTTTAACCACTGATGCATCACCTTACAATGTCAGAGGTGTGCCTCCTTACAGGCTGCCAGATGGCTGCCATGTGCCAGTTGCCTAAAAAAACCCTACAAAAAATGTCATCTACATCGAGAATTATCCAAAAATGAGAAGAGAAAACTACAGAGTATCAGGATGCTGTGTTTTTACAACCGTATTGGTATGGAACCTTTGCTAACTATGCTAATATATAGATACAGCCCCAAATGCTGGAATTAACACCTGAGCCATTACCTGTGCGCATGGAGGAGTAAGGAAGGGCAAGTCGTGATGGCTTGGATCTCCGAAGCCCATAGCTTCTGTGTACCACCAACTTTGAAAGGATTTTTACAATTATTTTCTTACTTCCTTGCTCCTCGAACTTTAGATACAATTGGCTTAAATGCCTAGGTTGATACCTTATGGGAATTCAAAACCTAACTGTAGATTGCTCATGGGAACAGGTCACCTTCACCTCCTGGTTCCTGACAGGTGCTATTTCTGCATTGTCCGTGTTTAGAGTCAGAGATGGAGCTCAGACGTTCCCTCGCTTGCCACACACACATTGGGGCAGTACTGCACTGCATCACCAATGATTTCTCCCTCAGCACTAACAAGTTGTCCGGTTCTGGGGCACCTGGGTGGTTTAGTCAGTTAAGCGTCCGATTTTGGCTCAGGCCATGATCTCACAGTTCCTGAGTTCAAGTCCTGTGTTGGGCTCTGTGCTGACGGCTCAGAGCCTGGAGCCTGCTTCGGATTCTGTGTCTCCCTCTCTCTCTGCCCCTCCCCTGCTTGCACTCTGTCTCTCTCTCTCTCTCTATCTCAAAAATAAATAAGCATTAAGAAAAAAAATTGAAAACTAGTTGTTCAGTTCTTTCAGCTCTCTCCCCCTGGGGTTTTCTCACTGGCTCTTCACGGGCTACTCATGCCATTGTATTTCAGCTTCCTCACCAAGAAATTTGCATGATAAAAATTTCCAACTTCTTATATGATCGCCTTTTATTCTAGTTTATCCACCAACTGTCATCCTAACAGTAACAAGGAAGAAACTGCTTAAAGAAGTTAAGCCAGCGTAAGGGATCAACATAAGTGATCTTATCATTAAGGTTACTGCTGTGGTTTAAACATCATTAGGTCCTGGCTCCCTTGAGACTCTGATAAAAATGTTGGACTGCCATCTCCTTGTTGCCAGATGGGGGTTGAAATCTTGGTTCACCACTCAGCCTCTGTAGGTTTCTGACCAAGTGGATCCCTCCTTACGGTTGGGTCGAAATGAGAGTTATGGTTCCCCATGGGTCCCCATGGATGTCTACCAGGTCAGCAGGAGTAGGAGGGCCTTGTAACTTGCTCCCTACATGACCTCCATGAAAACCACAGAAGGAGGTTGCCCTCATTACCACCAGGCCGTGAGAAAACCACTGGGCCTTTGCGGGTGTGGGCAAGGGTGGAGCCAGTTGTGGGGTGTTTTTGGTCGGTTGGTTGGTTGGTTTTGTGTGCGTGTTTTGTTTTCTGTGGTGCTTGGATACAATACAGTGATCATTGTCTAAAACTTCTCTTGGCTAGGCTGCCCTTTTCCTGGTCCTTTGGTTAGAGAGAGCAGGCTTTAGTTGGGGCTTTGTATCTGTTAACATACCGGGGTTTCTGGCTTCCTCAGATCCAAGCCTAGAATATACAAGGAAAAAAATCCCCCAGAGAACTCACCAGTATTTTGTCCCTTGAATCCCCAGGTCCTTAGCCAGTCTAGCTGCCTCTTCTCCATGTTCCATAGACTTCTTATGTTTATTTTATATAGACTGCCAAGGTTTACAGCTGTACATAGTGGAGGAATAGGAAAAATAAGTCTACCTCATCTCTTGGGAAGTAAAAGTCCACTTCTCCAATTTTTGTGAGATTTTTGTTTTTATTCTTCCATAAATTTTCTGCTTATGATTTCTACATATTGAACTATTGAATGGTCATTGCTATTTTTATTTCTTACCTAGTTATAGTTTAAAATTATGAACGATGTCATAATGGTTGTAGATATTTTACCATATTCTGATGGACTTTATTTTGTTTATAATGTTGACATGTGGAAATTTTAATCTTTAGATAGTCAAATCCATATGGTAGTTTTTCATGTGAAGTTTTCTTTACATAAAGCTTACAAAGTCTTTCTCTATCCAAATATAAGATAAACATTTGTAGATATTTGTAGATGACTCTTTGTAATTTTTAAAACTTTATATCTTTTTTTTTTTACTTTTCACACTTTCATCCACCTAAAATTCATATTGTTCTATAGCGTGAGAAGAGAAATTCTTTGAACTATGGTTTCAGAGGAAGAATTCTTGATTGTGTTGGAGACTTGAAAATGTTCCCAATTATCCCCAATTCGAGTACAAAATCTTGCCACAATAACTACAGACGGTATCATTGATTTATTCCATGCGTTAGCAGCCCCAGTGCTTCTCCACCGTGTGTCTGCGTTAATCTCGGTTCATGTTGAGGATAATGGGGAAGGGAACTTTGCCTGAGATGTCGCCCTCAGGAAGATGGCCATGCGGAAACCCTGTGTGGATGACGGTGGATGTCTTGAGCTGGTCAGTCTGAGGATCCTGGTTGAACCATGTTGCGAAGCCTCCTAACACCCCACATACCATTCTAAGCCCAGCAACAGAAATGACCTCTACTGAAATATTAATGAAGTGATTTACTTCAAGCATCTTGATTTGAAATTAAGGATGCTTTGAAAGATGAGCAGGTGTGCACTATACCTCCTTCATTTTCCTTCACAAATGTTAGTCTTTGTTAACTCCAGGGCTGGGGCACCTGGGTGGCTCAGTCAGTTGAGCAACCAACTCTTGATTTTGGCTCAAGTCATGATCCCAGGGTCATGGAATTGATCCCTGTGTTGGCTGAGCATAAAGCCTGCTTAAGATTCTCTTTCTCTCTCTCTCTCTCTCTGTCTCTCTCTCTCTCTCTCTCTTTCTCTCTCTCCCTCTGCCCCTTTCCCCTGCTTTGCGTGTGTGCTCTCTCCCTGTCTGTCTCCCAGAAGAAGAAGAAAAAAAAAAGAATTCTAGGGCTAACCCGAGGTTATTTCTTGCCACTCTTTTGGAGGTTGGGGATCTTTATAATCATCTCCCAGAGTACAAATGGGCCAGTGTGGTGTTGCCATCTTGAAAAATCAGGAAGAGATTCTGTGGTGGTGCTTACACCACTGAAAATAAATCCCTCAGTGCTCATCGCCTTTGTCTTTTTTTTTCTTTTTTTGTATGTGCTTCTATGTCTTCACCAAAGCCATAGACTGAATAAAACAATGATTTTTTCTTTGCTTAATACATCAAATTATAGAGAAAGAACTCGTAATTCTATTGAACAAGGGTAACTCAGAAATAGAGTAAAAATAAAAGGAATCTCATTGCCGAAGTGAGAAAAAAATCAGCGCTGCTATTAAACATGACAATTATAAAGGCTTCATAGAAGCATAGAAGATATTTCTGGGGCGACATTAAGTGCAAAAGGCAAGATGAGAAGCACATAGTTTGCTCACCATGTTAGGGAATAAATTCGAATTATGGCGGTAGTAGCTTTGAGGTGGTTTTTCTCTCTTTTCTACACCGTTTATAATGTTGCATACATATGAGATATCCTCACATTATATCATAACTTTTATTTTATTTTTTAATAATTTTTATTACTGAGGGAAGGGTTATTATATTATATATAAGATATAAAAAAGCAGGAGTTTCTTTGATGTACTTTGTGGCTCGTTCCCTGGGGTTACCGACATAGTGACTTTGGATGAAGGTTTACATAGGCTCCTCCTATAACAGTGAAATATTGTTTTATTGAACATTGCCTCATCACTGCCTCCATTTTTATTGCTACACAACCCAAAGGTGGGTTAAAAGTAACTCAAATGTTATAGCACTTTATAAGTTTCTTTGCTATATCATAAGCAGTGCCCAGATAGAAGAGAGTGCAAGATAAAGAGTGTCTGCTACTTCCCAGAGTAGCCCTTTCACTGTTCTGTCTGAGCTATGAGAGGGATGTTTAAAACCGATGAAACCAGAAAGTATCAGCAGAACAGGTTTGTTTCTTTTGGGTGTACTTTTCAGAGGCCTCTTGCTAAGAAGCCCAGGTGACTGTATTTATTTATTTATTTTTTTTAGAGCCAACTAGAGCCTTCAGCTATGCCAAGAATTACTTGGGAAACACACACACACACACACACACACACACACACACACACCCCAGAAGCATTCCATTCTCCAGACGGCAGATTTTGGTGCAGGCTTGGGGCAATGTGCGTGTGTGTGTGTGTGTGTGTGTGTGACTCAACGGCAAGAGAGTTTCATGCTTCACAAGAGAAACAGGTAGCAAAGTCCAGGAGTTATTGCAAGCTGGGAACAGAAACATGTAAATAGTTACAAGACAAAAGATTGACACTTCGTAAGTAGTACATGAAAAATAAGAGAGAATTCAGGTGCCGACCCAAACACACACACCCACATACACACAGACACACAGCTGAAGGGAGGGGTGATGTTAAAAGGTATTTGGCAAAAAGAAGAAAAAAGCTCTCTGGAGCCAGAAGAGGGACAAACAAGGTATAAAAAGAAAACAGAACGGGAAGTAGAGAGAAACTAGGTCCACGGTAGGTCCTGGTCATGACCCCATGCCTCTGGATAGAGAACATTAATCATTCTCTCTGATTTCCCAGTTGCTTAAACACTCCCCTCCCCCCCCCCCCCCAAGAAAGACCACTCAGGGGCCATTGCCCCAGGCACTACCCAGGAGGGGGACAGTCCTCTGGTGGTGATCCGTGGGCACCTATGACAGAACACAGCGAATTCTCACCTCTGTGTTGTGTCAGCTTCCACTGAGGTCATTTTAACTCTGTAGCCGGTCCTTTCATCCACATTCCCTGATGGGTCATTTACATGGCACACCAGTGCTTCCTGTTAAAAATAGGCACGCACATTTTTCCAGTAAAACTACGCTACGTATTTTTAATTTAGAAAAATGAAAAGGGTAATGTAAATTTTCCAGACTAGCATTTCTCTAGGACACATTTACCTAACCTTTTTTTTTCTTTCTTTTTTTTTTTTTCCTGCTTGCCTCACTATTTTTCCATTTACACTAATCCCTAAATGCCAGTGGTATTCTGCTGTGTGTCACTGTTCACCTGACACGTTTCTTGGGAGGGGACATTCCGTTCGCAGGAACTTGCATCATGCCACTGTTGGTGCTTCCATCAGATCCGACAAATGTTAATGTCGCAACTGTCACAATAACATTCAAATTGTAAAAATAAGTATTCGAGGTTTCAAGCTTCAGAAGTAACCGTTGAGATACTTCTCTTACAACCTTTCAACTTTAAAAGCATTCACTGTTTTGTTGGCTGAAATGGGTTTTACAAAGCAAAAAGGTAGAAGCAAGAGAAAAAAATCGTTTTGAAAGTTTTTATCTATATGCACTTTCCCACTCACACCTTTCTTTCTTCCTTTATTTTTATTTGCCTTAAGGTATTATTTGTAGTATGTTGGAGATATATTTTTTGCAGTGCTTTGTAAAGGAAAAGCTGAAAAGTAGGTATGGTTTCATAAGATTGATTTTTTTCTTACCTGGGGTTGCATGAGTTGAATTTCTAATACAGTGTCATTCCCTATATGTATCATTTTAGCCATTAGCTCAGGAAAAAAAAGCATGGCTACGTTTCTCATTTTAAAATGCATTGTGGTTGGGGCTCCTGGGTGGCTCAGTGGTTAAGTGTCTGACTCTTGATTTCAGCCAAGGTCATGATCTCAGCGTTCCTAATAGTGAGCACTGTCTCGGGCTGACAGCATAGGGCCTGCTTGGAATTCTCTCTCTCCTTCTCTCTCTGCCCCTTCCTTGCTCTGAAAAATAAATAAATCAAATAATAAAAAAAAATGCATTATAGTTGTTCTCTTGAACTGAGTGGGACTTTGTTTTTTTTGTTTTTTGTTTTTTTAATGTTTATTTATTTTTGAGACAGAGAGAGAGCATGAACGGGGGAGGGTCAGACAGAGAGGGAGACACAGAATCTGAAGCAGGCTCCAGGCTCTGAGCTGTCAGCACACAGCCCGACGTGGGGCTCGAACTCACGGACCGTGAGATCATGACCTGAGCGAAGTCGGACGCTTAACCGACTGAGCCACCCAGGCGCCCCTGAGTGGGACTTTGAAAGTACTCTTTCCGCAAAACATAAAAACATCCTGAGGCTAAGACCAGCCTGTGTCTATGTGTGTGTGTTTAGGGATGCGTTCAGGATTCCTGGGCTGAGTTGTTCACAACCTGTACTCCTGCACAGAGCTCTCTAGATGGTTGTGTGGGCACCTGTCTCTATACAGCTTTGAGAGTCTGGATGTGGGGAGCACACACAGGAAACATTAAGAGAATGGTGACAGTAGATCGGCTCAGCATGCACCCCATTTTTTAAAGGGAAGAGAACGGCAGAATGTATAGCGTTCAGTCTATTGTGTCCCCACGGACTGACCTCCAGATTACTCTAAACTCAATTTTGAATTTTATCGAATTTTACGTACTAGGCACAGAGCACAGAAAAATGACTACGTATTATAACAAATTACAAAACCCTTTAAAGAGTTCAGTGTCTCCCTGAGTAAAGTAGATTTCTTATCAATTCGGTAGCTGCTCACAGCAATTCCATGTTGGGATCATAGCAACCGAGCCTGGTCTAGGAAACCGAGACGTTCAAGGAATATGAAGCCTTTCAGTAAGATGTACTGCTGCTGTTACTTCCTTGTAATAACAACCTTCTCTTGTACTTTGCAAGTAGACTGGTGATAATAAACTGTATCTCTTCGCCCTAGTTTGTGTTTAAGTGCAATGATATTTTTCTATGCTATCTACTCCTCACTCTCTTTACACAGTCTGAAGCAAATAAGGCAAACACAGCTCCCCCTTTCTCAGTACAGATCACCTGGGCCATCTGGAATTTCAAACACCATTTCGGATATTGTTATTCTAGGTTCTGATTCAAGCTTCACATCCGTTTCTAGGGAGAGACCTCACTGCGTGGAAGATCGACAGAGAAGACCTTTTAGGTCCCAGAGACCCTTTTGTGAGCTCTGTTAGGTCAAAACTATTTTCATAATGATACTAAGATGTCACTTCCCTTCACTACTCTCATAGATGTCACTTCCCTTCACTACTCTCATAGCCGTTCAAGCCTACCATGGCTATTTTCACTTGGAAAATACAGTTATTTTTCTTAAAAATTTGCTAATTATGATTTATGTAATGGTTAACATGATTTTAAATACATGACTGCATTCTTGTTTTGAAATTTCACCGTTGTATTTGTTACTACAAGACATGAAGCCCGTATGACTTAAAGGTTTTTGGAGCCCTCAGTAGCTTTGAATACATTGAAGTGAAACCAAGAATCTGAAGAACTGTTCTGAGTTTCTTCTGCATTCATTTAATCCTCTCTTTCTGTAAAGAACCTTCAGGTAGCTGACTCTTAGTTATGAGGTACTCATCACATTCTTCTTTCCTATTTCATCCACAAACCCCGTCTTTCTCCCTGCACCCAACCCAGGTTCCCCAGGTATGTGGAACATACCCACAAATGTAACCCACTCAATTGTGCCCCGAAGGAAATAAGAAACCAGAAGAAATGAAGAAAAAAGGCTAGTGTAATAAAAAGAGCACAGGATGTAGTCCGTGGGGGGGTGAGGGGTGGGGGGCTCTAATCCTCCTACCAGGAGAGCGTGTTACCGTTCCTTGTCTGTAAAATGAAAGAGGAGATTAGTTATTTTCGAGGTACATTCCCCAGACCTCATGTTTCTGAAGATGGGACAATGTTTCCAAGCGGGGAACTGGGTGCGTAGACCTCCTCCTCCCCGGCTTCCACCAACACAGAGCCACTTCCAGACCGTCTGACATAACAGGATTTGGGATAAGACTTCATCTGACAAAAGAAGAGTTTGCATTGACAACATTTGGAAACGACAGGACTGGAAGATTTCCACCAACCCTCACAGCCCCACCTTGACGAGCAGTGGCTTCCCATTAGAAAATATGTCAACCTTGACTAAGACAATGTAATTTTGTTTCTCATCCTAAACTTCATGCATTGAGGAGATTTGAATGAATTAGACATGGCGGCTGTACACAGGTCCTAAGTGAAGAGGCCGTGGAGAGAATTTTCCTGTGCTCTGCTGGTGACCTGTGCTGCTTTGACATCTGAGCACAACCCTCCAACCGGATCTCACTCCAACACTTGGCTACACCCTCCTTAATTGTGCTGCTAACTTCACAGAAGCAATTTTACCTGGATTTTTAAAAAAATGTTTATTTATTTTTGAGAGAGAGAAAAAGAAAGAGAGGGAGACAGAGGATCTGCAGCCGGCTCTGTGCTGACAGCAGAGAGCCCAATGCAGGGCTCAAACTCATGAACCGTGAGATCATGACCTGAGCTGATGCTGGACACTTAACTGAGCCACCCGGGGGACCCCAACCTTGGTTTGATAGAACATGATTGAGTAGAAAATTCAGGAACTTGTCAGAGAAGTTTCTTTACTGCATTGGAGCCCCTGGAACGTTTGCTTTCCTGTTGAGGTGAGGAAAAAAACAAAAACAAAAACAAAAAACTGTAAGATCGAAATAACTGTTGAAATGCAGGAAGTTTTTAGAACAATAACAAATTAGAGCAATAAAATATTGCAGTGAAGTAGCCTGTTTTTTTAACGTTAAGAAGTCTTCCTTATATGTTATCTCAATTTTTTTCCTCAATAAAATATTTAGACAGGATACTGTCTGCCTTGACAATGTAAATATGGAGCCACAGAAATGTGGAGTCACTGGTGTGGGTTCCCTAGGAAGAGCACAATAAAGAAGACAGAGCTAGGATACAAGAATTTGGACACCTCCCCTGACTTCTCTGTTTTGTGTTCAGGAGAATGGGTCTTCTCTGGATTACTAACTATGCCAATGCTAGGAGGTGGCCTAGAAACAGGTTTTTACAACATGAGGTGTTTCCTGAAGGCACTACTCTCTTGGGCAGAGAGACCGCTTATTTTCATCTCTGCCCACCTTCTGCCCCCAAAATCTAGCTCCCTCTTTTCTTGTCAACAAGCATCTTAGACATTCTAAGTGAAGTAGTTTCAAATAAGCTGTGACTGCTGTTTGCACAAGACAGAGGTTGTGCTTTTCCACTTCCATTTTATAATTTTAAATGCACTTTGAAAAGCCCTAGCACTTGCGAATGCGTATAGTTGAAAATGTAAAGAAATGCATGATCCCACAGTCTTGGGCTCCCCAGGAGACATCCCATGCTGATCTCAAGGCCAGATAAAATTGGGTTTGAATTCAATCTCTTTGGAAGTGGCTGTTTAAACTCCTATTCTCTGAGAGCTTTTTAAAACAAACAGTAGCACTTTTGTTAAAAACAAAGTCACAAGATTTAAAAATCTCTAATGGAATACAGTCTGCAAGCGAATTTGAGATTTTTCCCATCAATCATAGCTGTGTCACTTTCAAGATGTGTTTTTCAATATAGCTCTCTATAAATTTATGACATTCTCTAGGTTGATTTCCCTCTCACATAATGAGTGCTCAATTTTTCCTGGATCATGAAAAAAAAACTTGAAAATATAAGTGACATTATAAAATTCAGATTCTACACCATTTGCTGTTTCGCAGAAACTATGAATGTGTTAGTCATTTCCTGCAATTATTAATGACCTTAATGTGATCACTTGATGAAAGTCATGCTATCTTTGTGATTTTTTTGGTTCTTCTGGGAGGCTTTTTTGTTTGTTTGTTTGTTTCTTTGGACCAGTTCTATGGTGAACTAAATTAGTTAATTTATGTCTGCTATTTCAGCTCTAAGTTACATATAATTCATTTTTGTGTGCTTATCTGGAAACAATCCATTATTGACTTAGTTTGGAGTAGACATAATGTACCAATCTTAGTCATCAGAAATATGTCCTACTTAGAGAAATTTTCCATTCACTTTATTTCTCAAATGCACAGACCACTTTGAAAAGTCCTTATCTACAAACAACAGAGAGGAGTGGTTTCACACTCTAAGAATTTATCATAAGTCCCTGGAGAATTTGACATATCCTTATACATCGAACTTATCTGCCTGAAGTGAATTTCAGCGTAAACCCTTAAATGATTAAATGAAATTCACCCAACCATTTACTTGCATAGTTTGGAGATTTGTAACAAAACTGATGGTTATATTTTGGGAAGAAGAAATATGGTCTCGATGGCTGGTCTGACACAAAACAAAACAACCCACTTTAAGTGCTTACAGGCATATAGATTTAGAATGGATATGAATGATTGCTTTTCTGCTCCAGCTGTATCTTAATTTCTTACTTTTATTTTCTCTTTTCACCTCTCCTCCCCTACCACATAATCTCTACCTTTCTTTGGTCAATTTGCTCCTGTATGTCCAAATGTACACTATTTCCGGAGGAGACCTCAAGCTTTTTGGAACAGGGCATTATAACTTCTTTCCACATTGTTCTTCCACCTTATTCTAAGAAGATACAATCTAAAAAGTTGACACTTATCTAACAAAATATTCCATCATTTAAAAAGATTCCCAAGATTCTTTCAGAAGGACATTGCAACTCTTTGTGAAAACCAAAAACCAAAAACCAAAAGCAAGAGAAGTATTTCATGCTCTATAGAGGTAGAGTTTTAAATAAGACTTTTGATTTCCTGTTGCATTAGTTTGCTAAGGCCGCCGTTACAAAATACCACAGAATGGCTGGCTTAAACCACAGAAATTTACTTTCTTACTGTTGTAGAGACCAGACGCCCGAGATCAAGATGTCAGCAGCTTTGGTATATTCTGAGGATTTTCTCCTTGGCTTGCAGCTGGTCTTCTCGCCGTGTTCTTTCCTGGTTTCTCCTCAGGGTGTGTGTACCCTAATGTTTCTCTGTGTGTCCAAATCTCATCTTCTTACAAGTCATGTTGGATTAGGGCCCACCCTAACAACCTCATTTTTACTTAATTCTTTAAAGGCCCTATCACTAAACAAAGTCAGATTCTGAAATACTAGAGGTAGTATTTCAACATATACATTTTGGGGAAACACAGTTCAGCCTGTAACACCTGTGTTTTGGTAGAGCCCTCTTCAAGTAGCCACAGTAGATCTGTTCTAGTAGGACCTGATTTTCTCTTCATATAAACATTAAAATGTCCATTAGCCTTTCTATCATATCTGTGATAAGAGTGGCATTATCATTGGAAATTAGAATTATTATTGGAATTTCCTCTTTGTCCTAGGATGGGTTAACATCCTTAAGTATCCTAGAGGACCCTGTAGGTATAGTGTTACTGTTCTTTTTTTTTTTTTAAGTTTACTTATTTATTTTGAGAAAGAGAGAGCACGCGAGTGAAGGAGGGGCAGAGAGAGGAGACAGAGAATCCCAAGCAGGCTCCACACTGTCAGCGGAGAGCCCAATGGGGGCTCGAACTTGCCAACCATGAGATGATGACCTGAGCTGAGATCCAGAGTCAGATGCTTAACGGACTGAGCTACCCAGGCACCCCTATAGCGTTACTGTTCTGATTTATTTTGATTTACTTCAAGTGATACGCTGTACTTTTGGAAGGGAGTGTCCCCAGCAGGGAGGACTGTTTAAAGTCAGATATTGAAGACTTGGTCTTCTAGCTATTTGCAACACACCAGTTTATAGACTTCTATATTTGCAAAGGAAGATCTACACTTAACCAGAGCGAGAAGCCAGATTGGAAACAGTTACCTGCTAGATTTGGTTGTATATTAGACTGTGTTAGGACCTTCCAGAGAAATAAGAACTAATAGAAAATCTAGGTATTTATGTATCTACCTATGTATCATCTATGTATCCATCTGTCATCTATCTTTATTTATTTTAAGGAGTTGGCTCACATGATTGCCAGGCTGGTAAGTCTAAAGTCTGCAGGGCAGGCTGGCAAGCTTGAGATCCAGAGAAAAGTTGACATTGCCATCTTAGATTTAAGGTCAGTCCAAGACAGAATTCCTTGCTTTTCTGGGGACCTCAGTCTTTTCTCTTAAAACCTTCAACTGTTTGGAAGAGGGCCACACACATTATGGAGGATAATCTGCCTTGCTCAAAGTATACTGAATTAAATGTTTATCACATCTAAAAAAAATTCCTTCACAGCCACACGTAGCCACATGGTGTTTGAACAAACAACTATGTACCATAGCCTAGCCAAGTTGGCACATAAAATTAAACATCACAGGTGGCTACATTGATGACAGCTCATTGTGGACACCATGTCCAAAACCATGGCTTATGTTTTTGCTGTAAGTTAACCTCTCTTAGGCATCGAATGAAGGTAGTGATGTCAACTGATCTGTAATACAGCCATCTTAATGTGGAAATGATCAGTGCTGGAACGATCTCTTCCACACGGACAACTACCTAATGAATGCAAGAAGGCACTCCCAAAGAATGAGTATGCATTGTGAATGTTCAACTGCCTGAGGCACAGAACCGTACTACATGTTGAATCCCCTGTATATCATAGAAGACATGATTTCCACCCCATAATTTTATAGCAACGGTTCGTATTTTGGAGGTAGAGGGTTTCTGAACCCTTTCTTTGAATGAAGTTTGGAAGCATAAACAATGATCAATGACATGGAACGATAACAGTTCTTGGGTGTAAGTGGCTTCTTCACTACTCGCCCCAATCTCAACCTCAACCTGTAATGTGATGTCATTACACTGACATCATAATGTAAATGTAAGGAATTACATAGTTCACACACAGCCAATATCAAGTCTTCAGAACACAGTTCCAAAACAAGAAAATAAAGCTAAACTACTCTGTGATAACTTGAAACAGCTATTGCAAATCCTCTGCCCTCTAACTAGCACTTTATTGTTTCATCCTTCATGTGTGACCTCATTGGTCTCAACCTATTTTTTCCATTCTTCACTAAACCCAATTATGTGCTTTCTAAGGCCACCACATTCAGTATGGTGTTGGTGAGCAAGCTTCTTACTTGGAAGTTGATTCTATCCAGTGGATAGACTTTAGATCTTCTCCTTCTGACTTACGGGGAGATATAGTTCCAGGAACATGCAATTAGAAGAGAAATGACAGACAAGACAGAGGTGTGGAGGTCCCAAAACAGAATTACTGCACAGCGAGGGACGTCTGTATTAGTAATAATGAGTCAAACTCATTTAATTTATATTTAGTAGCCTCTCTTTTAGAGAGCGGTTGAGCATGTTAGCAAGTATTTTAGAGAAGTATTTGGAGAGTATTCTGGAAATACTTTAGAAGAGTATTTTAGAAAGCTTCCCAATAGATTGATTACCATTGTTTTTTTTTTTACAAGTTTTGGCACCCTTATGGGAAAAGTCAGTTTAAAGAACTTCATTTGCATCAAACTAAGAATGCTGATTATATAACCATGACCATTTTATAATAGTCTATGAAAGTACACCCTTTTCTCAGTTAAGCTCAATTTCAGAATTTGAAACACTGTATGTGGCACTTGCTTTTGAGGAGGATCTTTCACCATAGTTACAGAAACACAGTTAAATGGGATAATCTGTCATTAAAATAAAGAAAACACCAATGATAGCCAGAGCTACAGTCACTAAATGCTTCTGCATCAGACACTGATCTAAGCAGTGTCCAGTAAGAGATGATTTAACCTCCCTCTGAGGTAGGTGACATTCTGCTTATTTTGCAGCTAAGGAGACACCATCACAGAAAGCTCAGTAATTCAAGATGGCACTGCTCATTCTTGCAGGGACAATATTAACACACAGGCAGTCTGGCAACAAAGTCCAGCTTAGGTACTCAAGGACCTGGAGTCACAGGCATCCAGAGAAAAGCTGTGTGAACAAAGTGGGTCTTTGTCATTGAGGGAGCAATGCAGGTGGATAGGTAGTTAAAGGACAGGAAGCCTTACAGGAGCAGACACAGCTAAACCCTACTCACCGCTCCCCCGCCACCCTTTGGAGGACAAAGGTACAATTAAGGGCTGAAAAGGACCGTCAGAGCCGGAGTGACAGTGTCTCAGGGGCAGTTACAGCATCAAGGGGCAGAAAAATGGAAACCACAGTCAATTGATGCAGGATCTCAAGTTGAGGCCAAGTTTGGCTCCTGATCCAATAGGACTAATTGAACCCCACTGGAGGCTCATGAGTGTGCAAAGTGTATACAGGTTATACTTTGAAGATCATTGCGGGCTTGGTTCCAGACCCTTGCAATAAAGCAAATAGTGCAATAAAGCGAGTCAAATGAAGGTTTTGGTTTCCCAGTGCCTATAAAAGTCACATTTATACTATACCGCCATCTATTAAGCATGCAATAGTATTGTGTCTACAAAGACAATGCATACACCTTAATTTAAAAATACTTTATTGATAAAAAACGGAAACCATTGTGTGAGCTTTCAGTGAGCTGTAATCTCCGATCACAGATCACTGTAACCAATACAATAATCATAAAAAAGTTTGAAATATTTTGAGAATTACCGAAATGTGACCCAGAGACATGATGTGAGCAAATGCTGTTGGAAAAATGGAGCCGATAGACTTGCTCGATGCAGGGCCGCCACCAACCTTCAACTTGTAAAAAATGCGGTATATGGGAAGCACAGTAAAATGAGGCACAAGGTAGGCCTGAAATGGAAATGACTTTGGAGAAATAAATGGTTTTGGTAACTTGGCACTGGGGAGCAGGGAGAAGCTGATTCAAGAATAGATCTGGACTGATCAGGGCGCCTGCCCTGAATGCTATTTGCTCTGAGAACACAGGTTTGGATTTACATAAAATTTCTTAGAGCCTTCGAAGGTCATGTTTCCCACACTGAATGCCAGGCGCCCCCAGAGAACCTCAGGGAACTCACAGGGGCACAGCAGGATATGTTGACTTTTTGAGGGAAACAGCAATATATAACATCTTTCAGACACAAGCAAGTTATCAGCTTAGGGACATTCACAGTTTCAACATTAAATAGCGCAACGTTCCTTTTAATGATGCTATATTTTTGAGAAGCGGATTTTTCCAAAGCTGCTGTGATAAAAAGCGAGTAGCAATGCAGAAATCAATATGAAAGAGGAAATAAAGGTGGCAATGGCCAATCTGATTGCAAGGTCTCAGAAGCTGTGCTGTGCCCAGGGGGCATATGCATTCCACCCATTAGTATGTAGTTGTGGTTATTTAAAGATGAAGTAAAATATAGGGTTTTTTTCCCACTTGTTTGGATTAAGCTATTTAAAAAAACATTAGGTAATTCATTTGCTTTTGCCTCTACCATGAAAAAATGACACCAAAGGCATCATGAACTGAGAATTTGCAAACCTCTATGTTAGGAATCATGCCTGTTTTGTATCCTACCAACTAAGGAATGATCTTCAAAGTGTTCTAAATCTATTGTGTATGAAAGAAAGTGAGAGAGGGACAGAGAGAGAAAGAGAGAGAGAGAGATTTATGTTTATTTAGGGTACATTATATTTATTTTTATAAAAGGACTATTTAATTTATTTATTTTTTATTTTTTAACGTTTTTTTTATTTTTTTTTATTTTTATTTTTGGGACAGAGAGAGACAGAGCATGAACGGGGGAGGGGCAGAGAGAGAGGGAGACACAGAATCGGAGACAGGCTCCAGGCTCCGAGCCATCAGCCCAGAGCCTGACGCGGGGCTCGAACTCACGGACCGCGAGATCGTGACCTGGCTGAAGTCGGACGCTTAACCGACTGCGCCACCCAGGCGCCCCTATTTTTTATTTTTAAAAAATGTTTTATTTATTTTTGAGAGAGAGAGTGTGGGCGGGGAAGGGCAGAAAGAGAGGGGGACACAGAATCCGAAGTAGGCCCTATGTGAGGCTCAAACTCACCAATCATGTTAAAAAAAACAAAGACAAAAAACAAAAAACACCTCACCAACTGTGAGATCATGACCTGAGCTGAAGTCAGACATTCAACCTACTGAGCCGCCCAGGCGCCCCAAAAGGACTATTTAATTTTAAAGGCATAAGTGATGTTTAATCTCACCTCAAAACTCCTGCCTATTCCTTATTAGTTTGCCCCCACCTTGGTAAAATGGGATCACTATCCTTTCAGAAGCCAAAGCATCATCATTTATTCTTTCCTCTCTACTACCCTCCACAGCAAATCTATCACTGGGTCTTATTGCTTCTGCCTTCAAAACAGAGCTCAAGTCCACCCATCTCTCTCTCTCTGGCCTCACTGCCACCCCCTCCCCCAAAACACGTTCTTTCCTCCCCTAGACGTAATGTCTGTAACAGCCTCCAGTAGGCCTTTCTGCAAGCATCCTTCCCCTTTCTCTGTTCTCAGCAAAACAGCCTCAGTAATCTTTTGAAAATATAAAGGGAATTAGCTTATTCTTTTACTTAAAACCTTCAGTAACTTTTCATTTCACTTTATTAAAAAAAAAAAAATCAAAGCTACTTACCGTGTATGACTTAAGCCAAGCCCACGTCATTTATCTATCCTCTGGCTCCCTGACTTCATCTCCCCATCGTGCCCTCAGATTCCATACTCAGCACACTGGCTTCTTTTAGTTCTGCAGAAACTCTGAGCTCTTCTCCCACCCAAGGCTTTTACGCCTCTGTCTGGAACTCTTCCAACCGTCAGCACCATTATGACCAACTCCTTGCATCCTTTGGGTAACAACTTAACTGTGATTTCTTCAACAAAACCTTCTCTGACCACAATGCCATAAGCAAAGTCCCTCCACACAGTCAAAAATAAAATCTTTTTCATGGCCTGAACTGATGACAGTTTTTATTTATAGTTGGCCATTTACTTCTTTGTCGCCTGACTGCCCCACTACACTGTTGGAGCAGGCGATGGGTCTTTGTACTTATAGGCATATACCTAACACCTAGAAGTGTGTCTGGTATTCAGTAGGTATTCAGTAATAATTGTGAAATAAATGAATGAATAAATGGAAGAGTAAATGGAGTAAATGGAAGATGTACTCCACTCCACCAGATGTGTGGGTTGGGATATGGGGGTGGTCAGCTTGATCTGTCCTACTCTGCTGGCCATTGCCTCCAGCCAGGTCTCCTGACCGCTGGCCCTAACATCAACTGCAAGGTGAAAAGTAACACAACAGGGCACAACCTGAAGGCAAATTCAGGGACACAGACAAGGTAGCAGAATTCTCTTTCCCTGAATAGCCTTTTAAATCCCCTAACTCTAAATCCCCTAAATTTCAGATTGTTGGGGCGCCTGGGTGGCTTAGTTGGTTCAGAGCCCGACTTCGGCTCAGGTCATGATCTCTCAGTTTGTGAGTTAGAGCTCTGCTTTGGGTTCTGTGATGACAACTCAGAGCCTGGACCCTGCTTCAAATTCTATCTGTGTGTCTGTCTCTTCCCCTCCCCTGCTCGCTTTCTGTCTCTCTTTCTCTCAAAAATAAATAAACATTAAAACATTTTTTTTAAATAAAGAAAATTCAGATTGTTTTCTTTGGAACACTTTTTTCTGCCCTACGAACATGGCTATTTTAATATTTCTTAAATGGTTTGTATATATACTATATATAAGAGTTTTCTTGAGCAACCATTTCCTTTATGCTATCCTGGGTTTTTGTTGTTGTATATAGAAGTCCCATTGGGGTGCCTGGGTGGCTCAGTCGGTTAAGTGTCCGACTTCGGCTCAGGTCATGATCTCACAGTTCGTGAGTTCGAGCCCCGCATCGAGCTCTGTGCTGATAGCTCAGAGCTGGAGCCTGCTTGGTGTTCTGTGTCTCTCTCTCTCTCTGCCCCTCCCCCGCTCATGCTCTGTCTCTGTCTCTCAAAAATAAATAAACGTTAAAAAAAGAAGTCCCAGAAATGATGTTCATAGGAACAGCATAGGAGCAAGATTTCTGGGGATGTCTGCCACATAGAAGAACATGGAGGATGTTGCAAAACAAATATTTTGGTTTTCTGAAAATCAATTTTATCTCCAATTTTTTACTCTGTCACAAATGCCATTATGGTACTGGAAAAAAACTTGATTTGGTGCCTGAAAAATGATGGGAAATTTGGGCAAAGGTACACAATAACTGTCAGGAAGAGATTTTGAAAGAACATGCATTTGCATTATACGTACTCAAAGTGTTTTATTAGTTTTCATATTTTAGTCTTAGTAAAGCATGTGTGTATATCATCATTAATTTAACATTTTATAAATATGTAAATATTAGTTTCCTAAATACCAGGGGTAGGGCTCTAGAGTAAACACCAAAGAGAAAAAACACACTTATAATACCTGGTTTTACTCACTGGGAGTTTACATTCTGAGAAATTTAGACATTTATATGTACAATTTATATGTACAATTTAGACATTTATATGTACTATGATGTCATTTGTAATAAAACTTATACTGACAGAACTGATAATAAGTACTGTAGAAAAGTAGGAAAATCAGGGATTTCTTTGAATTCTTTTTCTTACCGGTTTTCTTGAGGTATAATTGACAGATAAAAATTGTATGTATTTAAGGCTTATAACATGGTATTTTGATATACATATCTGTTGTGAAATGATGACCACAATCAAGTTAATTAATCCACCCATCCCCTTGCATAGTTACTATACTTTTTTTAATGAGAAAACTTAAGATCTAGTCTCTTAGCAAATTTTAAGTATACAATACACTGTTGCTAGCAGTCACCATGCTGTATGTTAGTCTGTAGAACTTATTCATCTTTTAATTGAAAGGTTGTACCCTTTGACCAACACGTCCCCATTTCCCTACCTCCCAGGCCCTGGCAACTGCCATTCCACTCTCTGTGCCTATGAGTTTGTCTTTTTTAAGGTCTCCATATAAGTGAGATCATGCAGAATTTGCCTTTCTGTGACTGGCTTATTTTCATTCAGCATTATCAGGTTCATCCACGTGGTCACAAATGGAGAATTTCTTTCTTTTTTATGACTGAGTAATATTCTACTGTATGTAACTATCACATTTCTTTATCCGTTCATCAGTGAATGGATGTAAGTTGTTTCTGTATTTTATTTTTAATTCTTTGAATTTCTGAGAAGGCTGTGGAAAAGAGGGGCCTTGCTGGTGCTTAAAAGGGAGATTTCTTTGTAAGTAGAATTTAAAAAAGTATTCTATAAAGAAGAAATGGACAAGGAAAAGGCTCTCTTGGGAAAGTATTGGGAATGGATAAAGAGAGACAGCAAATTTCAGAGGTATCTGCTTATGACCTAAGCTGAAGGATGGTTCAAATAAGGAGCAATTATCAGCAACTAACATCCACCTCAAGTATCGGGGTCCATTCAGCACAAAATAGATCGTGGTAGCCATGGCCCTCTCATCTTTGCCACCCCTGCTTAGCAGAAGAACACTGGGCCCTTCCCTGACACTCTTTTTTTCTGCTGAGACAAAAATAAAAGTAAGAAGGTAAGTAGAGAGTTGCCTCATTGATACCTCCTTAGAATGTGTAAGATTTTGTACAGAAGACCCTGGATTTCTTCCGAGTCTCGCCTTAGACTGTGGCCTGGTCCATGTTGCTCTGTGATGATTAAACACCCAAGAAAAGAATGTTCCTGAGCAGATAACGAGAGTTTCAGTGACAGAGTAGCTACCAAGTGTTTACCTTAACAGCTTTTACCAGAAGAATCCTGGATCAGTATCTCTCAGTGGGAGCTTCCACTTATCTTCTTAGAAGATTGTTCCGATTAGGGAAAATTGTTTCAGAGGAAGGGATGAATTCAGGTGAAGCTGGTGACAGAACTTAAGACCGCTGGCTGCAACTTTTACTTTTGGCATGGTGTAATTTTTCTCCTATTTTACCTAAAATATTTTAGATTTAGTAGAAAGCTGAAGGTTTAGCATTTTATAAAGATCATTCAAAATTCAAAAGAGACTCTCCACAAGATAAAGAATGGCAAATAACATTGTGTTTGCACCTTCATCGTTCAGTGGGAGGATTCAATTTAATCTAAGAAATGCAATTAAAACGTAAGTGTTTGCACCCAGTTTAAGTCAATAGGCAATAGATGTTACTCCGCATAAGGTACCATAAAAATAGCGGTGGAAGATTTGAAAAGTTCAGTGCATGGTCTCTGCCATCACGGGGGAGAGGAGACATAATCACAGGAAATAGAAAATATATAAGGCACTATGTAAGCACCAAGTTAAGTGATTCAGCAATTTAAATTTAAAGACTGAAAGCCTCATTTTAATTGCAAATTACCTAATCGCATTTTCATGTTTTACAATAAATGAGATGAATTTCTCTCCAAATTGTTCTTTTCTTGGAGAGGCAACTTGGCCTGCATAGTCCCCGCCTAGTCCCCGCCTAGTCCCCGCCAAAAGCCAGGGCCAAGCACCCCTGGCAAAAGCATTGTTGTTCTGCAGCCACACAGCCCCACTTGCACCTTCTGGGTGGGATAGACTGAGGTTTGCCTCAAATAAAAAAGTGGAATATGCAGTTATTATGGATGTCCAAATTCTGAGATACAGAAAAGATTTCGTTTTCTCTGGCACAATGAAAACAAGCTATTATGTTTCCCCAGTAAACAAACAAGAGAATTAATTTGTAGGCAATTACCCACTGGTGTTTAAAATCATGCTCGGAGTTTTGAAGTATTTGGACATGAGGACGAGCTATGGCTCAAATGTATGGTTCAAAGACTGGGAATCTCGGGGTAGATTTTGTAGAGTGAAGATATGGCTAATTTTCATTACCTAACATACAATCAGCATTGGTTTGGGTGTTTTCCCTGAAAAGCAAGAAAGCTAAACTGTGCACATGAGTCCTATGTTCAAGTTATTATACAAGATGAAATTTTCTGGGTGAACTATATAGATATTATTTTAAATATTGGGAGAGTAATTTATGTAAGCGTGAGCCCAAGTTCCACTCACTGCTGGGATTCTGAAACGTTCAGGAATGTCTGATAAGCTGATCAAATGAGCAGCACACAGGTATTTATTCACTTCTTTGGTTCACACAGGGGAAGTATTTGCTTCAAAAAAATAGGAAGAGGAGAAATGGGGTGGGCACCACGGTGTCTGATTCAGGTAAGGGTCCCATAGGAGACCTGTTGGACATCTGCTCAGTCTGTTGGCCACTTCCCCTTTTTTGAGGTTTACTCCCGTTTCCTAGAGGCTGACGCATTGCAGACATATTTGTATTATATCATCCTAGCCATGGCTGATTGGACCTGGAGTAGGCATCTTACTCAAGATAGCTTATTCTGATTTTCTTTCCTGAGAATCTGGAATTGAAATTCCAGGATGTCCAGGGAGTCTCTCCACAGGACTGAATCCTATAAACCATTGAATTGTAGTCACAGCCATACCGCGTGCCATGTGAGGGAAAAGCAGCGAGAGCTGGCTGGCAGAGGGCACAAGAAGAGTGAAGTAGATACACCAGAAACTTGAGGTAACAAGTTGTGTCCCAATGGTTCTCAGTGACAAAGGGTGACGCAGGGAGAATAAAGTCATTTTTACACTTAATGTGGAACTACCCCTGGCACAGACACCAGTGGTCTCACGGAAGTTCCAGAGAGCAGTGGCAGTATAAGGACACTTGGAGGATCAGGTGAGTAGTTGCCAAAAGGAAACAGTGATGATGACTTATGAGTGACGCCTGGAGACCTCAAGACAAAAGAGCGTAAGGTATGCATCCATGAGAGGAGGAGAGTATGAGTCATTGAACATTGGGTAAATAGAATTAAAGAGACCCTTTTAGTGCCCATGATTGGTCAGGTCTAAGGAAACTTGCAACCATATAAAAGCAAGGGCTTTGTTTCCAGAGCAACTGCCTTGCAAACAGCAAGCACTGAATAAAGCACAATGGTTGTTTTGTTTTGTTTTGTTTTGTTTTGCTATCCCAGATGGACTTGAATCTTGAAATAAGAAGTGTCACTCAATGACTGGGTAGCTTTGGCCAAATCAATTACCTTCTCAGGACCTCATGTGCTCATTTGTAAAATGAGGCATTTGGACATGATGATTCATGTGTTGTTTTGGGGTCTGAAACTTGTGTTTATGTGAAACTAAGAATATCCTACATCCATTCTCCTCCTTCTTCAAAAGCATTCACAAAAGGTATTTTATTGTGGCTCACTCATTTATTTTGGTGTTCCCCTATGCTTGCAATTTACTATCTGTATGTATTTTACTATAAATCAGCATTTGTCATAATCTTCCTTATAAGCTGAAGTACAAATGGACAATTTTCTTAAGACAGGATTTCAAAACAATAGTTTTTTTTTACTACAGATTTTAAAAAAAGAAATAGTGTGGTGAAATGAATCTTTCCTCTATGAGGTATGCGGCCCAAAATTTATTATAAACTTGCCTCTGGTACATGTCAGTGACTGAACATGGGAAGACTAGCGTAGCTGTTGTTGAAAATCTGATTTGTGTTTGCTGAAGTTTTCCAGGAGCCCCTTGAGTGGAGACCTTCCTAAAACTCTCACCAGTGGTGGAAACGCCCCCATAGAGGCCTGAGAAATGAAAGGCTGCTGAAGTAGTGGAAGAGAGAGTATGATCAATACACCTAAATCTTTGATAGGCTATGCAAGGTTATGCCTATCATAAATCCTAGTTTGGCAGAAGAGTCAAAGAAAAAAAAAAATAAACAGAGACCCAAGGATGCAGCACAAAAGATTTCCACTGGAGAAACAAAGTGAATCAGAAATAGTGTAAGGACTGTCCTACATGGAATTAGTATGGTAGTTTCGACCTAACCTTAGGAAAACCTTGAAGGAGGCAAAGTGCATTTGGAAGTATCTCCATTGGGCTCTAAAAACTACAGGACTTCTTTTCCAAGATATAATTTTTTTATGTGTTAAAGCACCATCCTGGATGCATGGATATGCCTTGAAAACAAGTTGTAGAATCGTAACCCTTACTGTAGGATGAGAATTATTCAACATTTCTGGATTATTCTCTTTGCTGGAGCCACAATGCCCATGTATTCTACAGAAATACATAAATGTAATGGCAGGTTAAGGACTAAGTGCCTTAAGATAGTAAATGAAAGAAGGGAGGGAGACAGAGAAAGGAAGGAGAGGAGGAAAGAAGGAAAATTTAGAATGCCAAAAAAGTATCAGACATTCTGCCGGAATGTCTATAAGTGTGATTTAATTTTTACCATGAGAGAGACTGAGAATCATGTGGAATAAACATGGGAGAAGAATGGAGATTTTTAAACAAGGTATTGAGTATTGCGGAGACAATATTACTTCATCCTCAAAAGGTTGCAGGGACAATGATGATGAATGTGTAAGTTTTTGTATACTGCTGGCCCCAGAGTAAGCCATCTTTCCCATCTGAGGTTGATATTCTTATGCACATTTTACAAATCTGGCATCTGACAGGGAGAAAGTTTCAAGTCCTTTGCAAACCCAGCCTTAGGACTTCAAGTCCAGAACACTTTGGCTTACCTGGGACTTTGATCAGAGAACCCAGAGCAGAAGCGGGCAGAGTGAAAATGGCCCGCCATTTTTGTACCTCTCTTCTCTTCACCACACCTCATATGATCCACAGGACTTCATAGAGCCATTAGTATGCTAATAGTCTGCCCCTTTGGTAATGGCCCTTGAGTGATGCTTCACCTTCTTCCGGTTCCCTTCAAATTGACCTGTGAGATAGTCCCTGAGTGAATGCCCTGTCATGGAAAACTAGAGAAGGCACTTTATGTTAGGACACTATCTTATGATAGTGATTGGAGAAACCACCACCCCAACCTCATCTCAGCTATTACGATAGTTCAAAATAAATTTTAAGTTCTCGAGAACTGCCAAGTTTCACATTCTTATAATAAATACACCTTCATTCTCCACACACAGGGTTAGGCACCAGACCACACAGCCACTGGGAGAGATGGCTGGCTGTCTCACTTGCAGCTCACAGCTTTGGGGCATTGACCTTTGGACCAGGCCAGATTCCTGTAGGTAACTGTTGTCCAGCTCTGGGTTCAGGGTGATTTTCTCCACCTTAATCAATTAGTTCCTGTTTATTGAGTATCTCCCAGAAAGTCAAAATTAGGTAATAAAAAGACATAAAACACCATGGGTTGACCTCAAGGGCTTTCTAATAAAGAGTACCCAAAGCAAAGTCAAGGAAAGTTTCCAACCATCTGTGACTGCTTGTTGTGCTCTTTCAACTAACTCTTCATCTATAAGAGTGATTCAAGCAAATCAGTCAAAAAGTGGTCAAGATTTTTATTTGTTTTGGTAATTTCAGCCACACAGAGCACAATTAGACCAGGGGATATCTAAGGGATCAATAAAGAATGACTCTGGATTCCTTTTCTAGCCTTTAAACCTATTAACAGATAAAATAGAGTTTTACAAGGTCCATCATCAAAACTGCCCCTTAAAATATAGTTTTGATCCAGCTGTGAGTAGCTGTGTGATCTTGGCTAGGTTACTTAACCTCTCTGGATCTTGGTATTCTATTCTATAAAATGAAGAGTCTACAACGTGTGAGATATTACATGCCTAGATCTTTCTTTCAGCTGTAACTATGAGCTCCTGGGGCCACTCTCCACAAAATAATGTTTTTGTCTTTAATTATCATGATGACATGTGTGTGGACTTGGCCTCCAGGGCAACCTCCAGTCCTTACTGAAGTTTCAGGCTTTTGCAACTGCAGAGAGCAACTGTGGGCTTTGCGACATGGAGGGACTAGGAGGAAGGTCCCTCTGACCCCTCAGGGCGCCTGTGAGATAGCCCTTAAACTAATGGGCCCCAGCCTACACCTAACAGTGATCATGGCTTAATGAAAATAGATTGAGAGCCACAGAGAGTTTCACCTTCTGCTCTGATGCTAAGTTGAACTGTTAATTTAGGCAAGTTATTTGCCCTGTCAATTTCATATCTTCCCCCTTCACCAACAGGGAAGAATAACGTTGGTTCTAATCATTTCATTGGATCATGTGAGGATCACTCCACACTCCCTGCACAGTACCCAGATATAAGATGCCTTTAACATCTTTGGAGGATGGTGGTGGCAGTGTGGTTTGTGATGGCAGATCTCTGTTTAGAGTATATATGTCACCCACTGACCTCTCCACGTGATTAATCTTAAAGGACCACTCTTAGCGTGCCTCTTCTTTGCTCCAAAATCTTCTACAGCTGCCACTGCTCGACAAAGGCAATCTCAGTGACCTGGGGCCTCAAGCCTGATTACTATGAAAGTCATAGAGACCATTTAGACTCAATAGTGTCAGCTCAGCAGTTTGCAACTGTGTACATAAAGTCCTCTGCACTTCTTTTCTCCACTGTTTCTTTAGAGAGTTCCACGAGGCTGTCTGATGACCTAATGCATTAGCCTGGGTTTCTGATCTCTTTGTATTGCAATTCTGCATCTGTCTTCCACTGAAGAGCTTCCCACCTGACGCTGGTGTAGCTTCTGTCCCCAAATGTCATTAGGTCCCTTCTCCAGGCTCCATTCCCAATGCTTCTGCCTCCTCAGCTCAGGCCTGTATGACTACCAGGCTTCTGCTTCCCGTCAGAGCTGCAGTCACAGTGCTGAAGTCCTGGGCTGCCATCCAAGGTCTTCAGCAGTCTGACCCCAATCTACTCCAGCTTTGTTGCCCGCCTCTCCCCCTTGGTAGGTTATTGCTCAGGCTGAAAGTTAAAATAACCGCTTAGAAAAATCCCTGTCTTCCGTCCCCTTTTGCACCTGTCCAAATCTTAGCCATGTTGCAAGGCTTAATCAAAACCTCCCCTGCTCTAAGAAGCCTTGCCTTGCTACCCCGCTCAGACTCAATAGCCTGTTTTCTCTCGCCAGCAATAACTTTTACTTTTTTACAGTCTGCTTCTGCCACTGAAATGCTATCACAGCTGACGTTCAAAGGCAAGACTTGAGTCCTGCTATAGACTTTGTAAACCCTACCATTTAAATAAGTTTTTTTGACTCCTTTCCCTAAAGCCCAACTAAAAAAACACATTACTTGCAACAAAAGGTGGTACAGAGTGAAAATACAGAATAATTTTGTTTTAGTTGATATTTTTTTTCAGTAGACCTACTAGTGATGGAGTGACGGACTAAATACAGTCAGTCCCTATTTCCACATTGTTGACGATACTCTTTTCCCATCTACCTCAGAGGATTCTTCCAAACTCTAAGCAAAGTGAGTGGGAAAGAAGGCAAAGGCAAAGCCAGCAGCAGCGGTAGTTATGCTTTTGATTCTCCCTTAAATGCCTTGGAGACTAACAAAGGTGTGGATTACTCAGCTGCTTCTTTCCAGGGACAAGGACAGGGTTGCATAAAATTATTTGATACATCCTTCCCTTTGAATCGAGGGGATGCTGTGACTACCTTGATGTCTTAGCTCATTTAGGTTGCTATATAGCAAAATATCATAGGCTGGTAGGCTTAAACAACAGAAATTTATTTCTTACAGATCTGGAGGCTGGAAAGTCCAAGATCAAGGTGCCAGCAGATAAGGTGTCTGGTGGAGTTCATAGCCCACCATCTTTCTGCTGTGCACTTACATGGCAGAGAGAGTGAGGGAGCTCTCTGGGCTTTTATAAGGGCACCCTTATAAAAGGGATGCACCCTTATGACGTAATCACCTCCAAAGGCCCACCTCCAAATATCATCACACTGGGGATTAGGTTTCAACATATGAATTTTGGGAGACACAAACATTCAGTCTATAGCACTTGACCAATTGAATACAGCAGAAGTAACACTGGACCACTTTCTGGCCCAGTGTTTTCAGGCAGTACAGCTCCTACTGTTTCGTACACTCACATCTGAGACTGAGCTGCCTTATGAGAGGAAGCCCAAGCAGTCCATGGAGAAGTCCATAGGGAGAGAAAGAAAAATCTTTGGCTGTAGGCCCCAGGGGAGCTTCTAGCTGACAACCAGTCCAAGCTCCATGTAGATGAGACATCATGGAAGCGGAATCTCCAGCCCTGGTCAGGCCACTCCAGGGGATGCTTCAAGGGATAGAGTTGAGCTGTCCACAGAGAGCTCTGCCCAAATGACATATTTTTTAGCAAAATGAATAATTGTTGTTTTAAACCACTAAACTTTGGGTTGTTTGGTAGGTAGTTAGAGACAACCAGAATACAGTTGGAATGAATTCCTGTCTTTCTGGTTGAAATCAGAGTTGGTTGAACTGACCTGATGCCCTGATGCACTTCATGATCACACTGCCCAAAATCTTACCAAAAATGTGGATATGCTCACATCTGGAATTTTTGCAAAAAAAAAAATACGTTACAACAACACAAAAAGCACCAGGCCAACTTTTTAATGAATGATCACAAAGTAACGCTGCTTTAATTTCTCATAGATATTCTACAAGCTGGAAGGAGAGCATAAATGCCATTAAATGACGACTGGCCTAGGTTTCCCCTTTCCTGTCATGACAGGGCATGTCAACACAGCCATTAGAAATGGAGTCTAGGGAGCTCAGGGCTCAGGTTGGGGAGAGTGTTTGGAAATTAGCAATATTTCTACCGTTTCAGGGCCTGGTGGGGAATGTAAGGATTTGGTGGCATTCTACATTCACCAAATACTTAGTGAGCTTTTACTACACAATTATGGGTGAGGCACCCTGCTGAGCTTTGGAGGTACAGTGGTAACAAAGAAGATTCTGTCCCTGTTCTCATGAGGCTTACATTAGGTGGGAGGCATGAACAGTAAACAATAACCATCTACCAAATGACTGTGCCACAACCATTTTGCCAAGTGCCATGGAGGAAAAATACAGAGAGTATCAGAGGGCATGCTGGCAGAATCTAACTGAACTTGGCGGTAAAATACATCCTTCCTGAGAAGTGGCACAGACTGAGATCTAGGAGTGAGTAAAAATTTGCCAGGTGGAAACTGGAATTTGCCAGTGAGAGAGCCGCTCCTGTGAGCTGGGAAGGAGCACAGGGATTGGAGGAACAGAGAGAAGCTCTCCTACCAGAACAGACTGACTGAAGTGGGGAGGAACAAGGATGAGGCTGCCAGGGGGTCAGCGGCGGGGCCGTGTGGGTCTTTTAGGCCATGATAATAATTTTGAATTTTAATCTGAAGAGTGAGGTGACATCCATGACATGCTTTTGAATGTGAAATGATTATACTGGGTTTTAAAACAGATAAATACCAGAGAGAATGTTTTTGGGGTGATGTAAAAAGGGAACTAGATCCATCTTTTAACAAAGGAGGATTTTGTTTTAAAGTTTATTTATTTATTTTGGGGGCGGGGAGGAGCAAAGAGAGAGGGAGAGAGAGAATCTCAAGCAGGGTCCGGGCTGTCAGTACAGAGCCCAATGCGGGGCTCGGATCTCACGAACCGTGAGATCATGACCTGAGCCTGAATCAAGAGTTGGTCACTCAACAGACTGAGCCACCCAGGCGCCCCTCATATTGATTTTTTTTAAAAGATAAATCCTGGAAAGAATGTGTTTGGGGTAATGTAAAAAGTGAACTAGATTCATCCTTTAATCTTTAATCGTCTAAAAGGACGATTTTTGTTTTAACGTTTATTTATTTATTTTGAGAGAGAAAGAGAGCGAGAGAGAGTGAGTCGGGGAGAGGCAGAGAGAGAATCTCAAGCAGGCTCCGTGCTGTCAGTACAGAGCCCAGTGCAGGGCTTGATCGCACGAACTGTGAGATTGTGAACAGATTGTGAACGGCCACAATCAAGAGAGTTGGACTCTTAACTGACTGAGCCACCGAGGCACCCCTACCAAGGAGGGTTTGTGGGAGAGGAAGTTGGGATGCTGTTGATACCTGACTTCATCTACCTAATGGGTCTGCCCAGAACCGGCCTTCACCATAGCTGACCCCGGGTCCTTTCCATCTACAAAATATCATCTGACTCTGCATCTGAGGTAAGGAAAGACTCCCTCGGGAGCAACAGACTGCTGCTGCAGCTTACCTAGAACTCTCTCTGGCTCCCTCGGGATGGGGAGGGTAGTGTGGCCTCAGGCAAGTAGGAAGAGAAAATTGTGAAGTGGTCTTCTTCACGGGAAGCTGGACCAGTAGCAGATACCCTTTTTGCCCACCGCTGGAAAAAATAGAACTGATTATTCTGTGGGTGGCATTTTCTTTTCCAGAATCAGACTCATCAGTGTCCTGCTGTGGTGTCAAGAGACACTGAGTTGCTGTGACAGTTGCCTTTCAGGGGAGAGGAAACTGTGCACCTGCAGTCGGGTCCAGAAATAACTGATGGTTATATGCCCCGGGGACGGAGCTGCTGGTCTGAATGTTCCCGCCGAATGCTAACTTAGTTATGCCACCATGGCTGTCTAAATTACTGGTATAATTTCAGGGAAAAAGCACTGGTTTGGCCAGAGCAAAAAAAAAAAAATATGTATTTTAAGAAGCACAGGTTTATACCTGAACTAGGACTTTTGGCTGAATATCTCTAAACGCACAAAACCCAAGAAAAAAAATCTTCCCATAGCGATTCATATTTTTTTGTACTTGAATCTGCCTAACCTCAAATCTGTGTAGTTGCTGTAAAACAACAAGTACAGGTTATAATGATTATATTGATATATATTACATTTATAATTATCAATTTAATTTTAGCCATAATCAAATAGGCATCATTGAATAGTAACCATGTGTCTAAAACTGTACTAGCAATCAATCCTCTTATCCGTGATAGCATCTTAAGAATTAGCTTTGTTGGGGTGCCTGGGTGGTTCAGTCGGTTATGCATCTGATTCTTGACTTCGGCTCAGGTCAGGATCGCATGGCTCGTGAGACTGAGCCCCGCATCGGGTTCTGTGCTGGCAGTGTAGAGCCTGCTTAGATTCTCTCTCCCTCTCTCTCTGCCTCTCCCCTGCTTGTGTGCACTCTCTCTTTCTCTCAGTCTCTCTCAAAATAAATAGGAAAACTTAAAAAAAAAAAAGAAGAATTAACTTTGTTTATCCCAAACCTACTTTTCTAATGAAATTTTTTCAGCAAAGCCTCTATGCCAGGTCCAGGGATATATTTGGGAATCCTTTCTGCATGTGGAAGGGTGACCTTTAGGTCATAAAGTTTTCTCTTCTAAAGCTGTGAGGTATTCTCTCTTCTGGTGGCATTTAACATACATATTTGTAAATCTGCTATTATTGCAAGTGTGTGATTTTGTATCCATCCTTCCACAGAAATATTTGGACAACTGAATAACACTACTTTTCACACAGACCTCTCAGAATCATAAAGACAAACCTTAGTGGCTTTAATATTACTCTTCATTTTAAAGGGACCTTCCAATAACAGTGTGATGCCTAGCACGTAGCCCATAGAAGCTGAGATTTCTGAAACTTCTCCTGATATCATCCTTTTACCTTTCATATCTAGCTGGCCCGGGATTTTCCAGTCCTGCAGTGGCTCTCACTACCCCCCAGCTATCTGGCTTGTGGAAAAGCCCTGCAGGATGCCCCTGCCTCCCTAGCCAATCTCACGAAATCTTTACCACAAATCAGTTGTGAGTGGCTCCCCCTCCCTGCCTTTGGTAACTATTTCTGATTCTGTGGCTCAGCCTTCAAGACCCCATTAACTGGTTTCCTGCTGTTCCTCAAAAGGACTCTTCTTGTTTCATTTTGGTTTTCCGTTGCCTCTGCCCCCCACGCTCCCAATCCATCCATACAATCCATGTTTATTTCAGCTGCATGACTCTATTCATGATATTTCCCTCCATGCGCAGCTCTCTTTCCTTTGTTCCGTTATTTAAAAATTTGAGCTTGGGTTTCCCTCTTGCTAAAGGCCCACATTCTGTATGAAGTCTTATGAGATGTGTTAAAGCCACACAAGCAGTGAAGGAAAACATACGATGCAGGGAGATAACAGAGAGAAGCAAGCCAGTTCCGATCACAGACTCAGGAGGATGCAAATAAATATCGCTGCATTTATTGCTGAGGTCAGGGTGAGGCACGAGGCCGAATACGGAGACATTGTTTGGATGTTTGCCTGGAGCTCAGTGCAGGTCCCATGCTGTGTAGCCAGGTGATTCTTTCCCTGCCCCAGCAGGATACTGGGGATTCTGCAGAAATATTGAACTAAAGGGGCTCAGAACTAGAGGGGACACCTGACACATTGAAGGAAAGAAAGAGGCACCACATGGAAAAGAGGAGAACGAATTGAATTGAAATTCTACAAACTGAGATGAAGCTCCAGCAACCTTGTATTCGTGAGTTTCAAGAATACTGTGAACCAGGCACATATCCCAGCCAGACGATTGTAAGTTTCTTCTCTGGAGAAGCCAAACAACCTCAAAGGGGGGAAAAATCTATTGATACTTGTATTTGGAAAAATCCCCTGATAAAATGGCCAGATCTCCACACATTTCCTCCATGGTGAAGCTTACCAGTTGCAAAGTCCTGCTCAACCACAAAGGGTTTTGAATTAGGGTTTTATTAATTTTAGGAAAGCCCCTTCTTGAAAGACAGAGATGAAAATAACTATAGAAAGGAAAAGGAATTTGAAGGAAACAGAGGTAATGCTGGGAATGTAAGGGAACGTCAGAATTATGATCAGTTTCCTAGGAGACAAAAGAAGGTTTACATCTGTGGAATAATAGAAGGCTCTTTAAAAAAAATAAGGAAACAACAATACAAAACTTCTGAAAGATAAAAGGTATGATACCTTTTATAAGCGAATTTCATACAGTTTTGGAATATAATGTTGAAGGTATTTTTCAAAAACTAAAACCTAAACCAGCTTGAAAGTAGGAGAGTCCAAATAAGTGAAAACCGGATCACTGCATGATGGATCAATATGAAATAGCCAACATCCAAATAATAGGAGTTCCCAAATAAAAGAGAATAAAGGAAACTTAATGGTGATAATAATAAAAAAATAATAGACATTTCTTATTTGGAAGGCATGAGTTTCCAGCCCAAATGAACTCTCTGACAGCCCAATATCTTAAGTGAGAAAGACTCACACCAGCTCATGTTATGATGACGTTTCAGATAATGGGGATAAAAAAATTGTTTTTAAAGCTTCCAAAGAGAACAAAAATAGAAAGGATAGAATCTTTCTGTCCCATAGAAAGGATAAAGAATCAAAATGTCAATAGACTTAGCAGCAGCAACTCTAGAAGCTAGAATATAGTGGGGCAAAAGATACCAAATTTTGAAAGGAAATGAATTCCAACCTAACCTTCTATAATCAGCCAAGTTGGCAGGCAAGTATAAAGTTACGGAAATAAATTTTAATACATAAATGGTCTGATAAAGTAACATCCCATTGTCTTCTCTCATGGGTAGCTATTAGAAATTTTCTTTAATAAATTAAGAAAATAAACCAAAATGAGAGACAAACAGATCCAAGAAACATGGAATCATGTTTCAGAATGACAGCTCCACCAAGCCTTCAGGGCAACTGGACCAAATTAATAAGGAAGTTATCTAGGAAGATCTTAAATTTAAAGACCACCATGTGTCTGACTATATATTTTTAAAGGTAAAATGCATCCAGCCAGAACTAGTTTCTGCTTCTATTGATGGCAAACTAAGCTAAGTCTGTGGATTCACTATAAACACATCTATAGATAAAACGTGACAAATGGCAAATTCCAAACACACACACACACACACACACACACACACACACGCAATAAGTTGGTGATACTATATCCCAATTCAAGTTCTAGTTTTACAAATCCAGGTTGTTTTCTTCAATTCAACATGGAGTTTTTGTTTGTTTCCCCTAACAGGTCATAGGGGAATAGGGTCATAGGGGAATATGACTTATTCCATAGTCGTAAGTCCATAGTTAATGCTGTGACATGATCCCAGTGAGCCTTTGGGACCTACTTACACTATCTCTCCAGTGAGGTCTTTTCTCTCATTCTCTCCTGTTCCTGTTATTAGTGTCCACTGACTTCTCTGTCTGTTAATATCTTCCTTCTGTAATTCCTCCAACACTGGGAAAGGTTCTGGAATGTCAACAATGTATCCATCCTAGGACCATGACTTTGACAAGAACCAGGATATTCTTTCCTAACCCTTCTCCCCAAAGAAGACAGACCCGTCACAACATTGGCACCGCTACTTAATTTTTCATCACTTCAGGAGTTTTTCTAGCTATTATCCTCAAAACGCTGGGGAAAACAGATGTTGGAGTGATTAGAAATTTTGTCAATAGAAATTACATCAGTTTCTTTCTAATCTTTTGATCAGTGAAAAAACAAACAAATAACGCAAAGCATTATGGGTTTGGCTGTCTCCAAGAGTTAATGTAGACAGATCTGATTATCTTAAAAACCATCCTTTTTTTTTTTTTTTTTAACTTTATCTTTTAGTGAGTTTGTCATGTTGATCAATCAGATGAATTTAGCCACAGGCTGCAGGATCAGCTTAATTTCATTTTGTTATACTGTCAGTTTAGAAGTGTCTTTACTTTTTCAATAAATTAAGGTTAGTAAAGTTTCATTCTAAATTTCAGTTGGATAGGATAATTTATACCTGTTTATATGCTTCAGAGGTAGGTGTTTGTAAGCTTTTGCCGTATGGGGACACTTCAAATAATATCAGGTGTTAGTGCTGTAATTAATTTCCAACTAGCAAGTTTAATGAAATTTTCTTCCTCAGTTAGAAATTAGGTAAGAATGTTTGGAAGTTCAACACCATATGGCGCAATAAAATACATGTTAGTATTATTTTGAAGAGTTATGCCCATCAATAACTATTGGCTTGGGAATTAAAAAGCCTTGATTACGACCTAAATATATAACATTAAGAAAACCATTTACACTTTCTGGATGTCAATTTTCTTATCAATAAAATGAAAAATTATCTCTAAGATAATTTTGTCTATTGGACAAATTTATCTCTAAGACCAATTTCTAGCAATATATGATTTTATAATTACTGTCTTGTGATGGAAAATTACCAATAAAAATGAGGGAATACAGGTTAAGAAGTTTTATCTAAAAAGTAATACAAATGATTGGTTTGAAATTGATAATCTAGGTAAAAATGATTTATGTGTTGCTTGAGCAAATTATTGTAATAAGAAGGAAATGTGAAATAAAAGGGATTTAGTTCCAAATTGTTGTTTTCCTTTTGAGTATTATCACAAGTTTTGAATCTTACTATTCTTTATTAATATCATAATATTAGGCTCATACTGACATAGTAATTTCATTTTCCAGTTTTCATTCTTGATTCAATAACGAGAGCCGTCCCATACAGAGGGCTTATTATGAGCCAGGTGTTTATTATGAACATTTTATGAACATTTTTTAATTTAATTCTTACAGAATGGATATGAGGTTAGTTATTACTATCACAAATGAATTTGAGGCATAAACTGAGGCATAGGCAGCTTGGCTAATTGTTCAAGGTCATACAGTTAGCAAAGGGAAGTTTTTAACTTGGATCCATCAGACTCCAAAGCCATTTTCTGTGCTACCCTGTTTATAATTCTTTACATATATTTTAGCAAATAAATATGCTATTACTTTCTTCGATTTCTAGTCACTCTGCAAAATGTTGGAAACAATTTTTTTTTCCTCAGTGAGATTCTCACCATGACCAAAAACAAAAAGGGCTTTGCCATTGATACATAACAAAAGTGTTAATAGAAGAAAGATGCTTCCTAGCCATAAATCCAAGATCTTGTGAAATAAGCAGAAAACAAAAACAAGACTCTCGAATTGTCTACTTGAAGATTGATTTTTCATGGACCACATATAACCACTTCCTGTGTACAGACACAAAGTCAATGGCAAGTTAGAGATGATCAAGTTTTCAAGAGCAAAACTTCCCTCTCCAAACCATTAATGCAGTGTAATATCTAGTTCCAAAAGTAAAGATGTTATCTTATAGCCACTTGACAATTTCATTTGTACTTTTCAAGTGAAAAAAGTAAAAATGAAATCTTACTTATGTAATCCATGTGTTATGGGTTGAATTAAGCCTCCCCCCACATTCCATGACATATTGTAGTCTAAACCCTAAATACCTCGGAACATGGCCTTATTTGTAGATAGTGTCTTTGCAGATGTAATCAAGTTAAAATGAAGTCATTAGTGTGAGCCCTAATGCAATATGATTGGTGTCTTTAGAAAAAGGGCAAACTTGGTCACAGAGATAAACACATGTAGACAGAAGACAATGTGTAGAGACACGAGACGATGTTCTTCTGTAAGCCAAAGAGAGAGGCCTGGAATAGATCTTTCCCTCATGCCCTCAGAAGGAACTAGCACTTTGAGTTCAGACTTCTAGCCTCCAAATTGCGAGATAATACATTTCTGTTGTGTGGGTCCCCCAGCTTAAAATACTTTCCTCCAGCAGCCCTAGCAAATGAACACACAATGTTTTCTAGGCCATATCAACAGTGTGTTAAGAACTTTAAGACATAGGGGTGCCTGACCACTCAGTTGGTTAAAGTGTCTGACTCTGTCTGGACTTTGGCTCAGGTCATGATCTCATGGTTTGTGAGGTTGAGCCCCATGGTATGGAGCCTGCTTATGATTCTCTCTCTCCCTCTCCCTCTTCTCCTCAAAAAAAAAGAAAAAAAAAAAAGAAAGAAAAAGGGAAGTTCCTGGAGTTCCTGGGTGGCTCAGTCGGTTGTCTGACTTTGGTCCAGGTCATGAGCTCATGCTTCGTGGGTTCGAGCCCCGTGCCAGGCTCTGTGCTGACAGCTCAGAGCCTGGAGCCTGCTTCAGATTCTATGTCTGCCTCTCTCTCTGCCCCTCCCTTGTTTTCACTCTGTCTCCCTGTCTCCCCCCCAAAATAAATAAATATTTAAAAAGAAAGAAAGAAAGAAAAAAGAAAAGGAAACAAAAGAACTTTAACATTTAATATCAGTACTTTTCTGGCTCCACCCGTTTTTAGAAAAAACAGATTCATCCATTTATTCATATGGATATCAGTGCTACGTGCTCCAAAACCTTTCCACTAGTTTCTCCTTATATTTTCCTTGTCCATCTGACATGCTCTCCTTGAAGTCCTCGCTTTGTGAATCCTGCTCTTGGCTTCTTACATTTCCCCGATGGAGACCAAGATGAGGACTGAGAAAAGAGGGCAAGGACTTGGACATGGTCCAGCACACTGCACAAGGGGATGAGACTGCATTGGGGTTTGGGTTCAAAGAACATCTTATCCTCAGGGCATATTTCTTTTGGTGATCATACAGATAATACGTGGCTGCTCTCAGCCTAGGCTCCTGACCTTGGCCACACAGGTTACAAAATCATGTTATGAAATTAATAATGAAATGGTATTATGTATTTTAAAATTTTTAATTAATATGCAGACTGCCATTAATCACATACTATATAGTTACTATATAGTCATCACATGCTATACATTATAACTAAATGTTTACTAAATAAGTTTTGAAAAGGCTAAAACAATTATATATTCATTCAGCAAATATTTATTGATGGTCTCCATGTTTCAGGCACTTAATTCATTTACAGAAAGTCATGATTGTAAAGGTTTTCTGATATGTACTTTTAAGCCAGGCACATAATCTCCCAAGCCTTGTTTTTTCTATTTGTATGAAAAGGGAGCTGTCCTCTATCACCTGTAAAGGTCTTCACTGCTCTCAACTTCTATGGCTTTTGTGAATCCATTCATTTAACATTTTAATAAATCTTTGTTTCTAGTGTTTGCTATCTTTAACTTGGTCAGAATCCACTATCCTGATTAAAAAGTCCAAATTAAAAAGTCCAAACTGATTCTTCGATCTGCCTAAGGCTTTGAGCTGTTACAATTTTTTAGGCCATAGACTAAATTTGGAAAATGGCAAGATTTTAAGCAGCTACTACTTTAAGATTTAGTACCGTACTTTCTATTATCCCAAAATAGCCCTTCTTAACATTTACCTTCTACTTCTGAATATGCTATAAACAGTCCACTTACCTTTTCAAAATTAACAGCTATCGTGAGCACATTAAAAGGGCACCATTGTGAAGTTTGTTTTATGTTTCTTTCCATTAAAATGTATTATTTTCAACATCTCGCTGTTTTACTTCTTTTCCCTGGTGTTGAGTACAATTACCACAATATTCTTATGACTCTGCTTTAAAGCTCTCCTCCTAGCTGAAAGCCACACTATATCGTTAACTCCACAAGGTCCAATAACATTTTCCCAAACATGTTGTGACTGTCACCACTGGAAAGCAATGCTTTTAGGGGAAAATGTGGAGTTGGTATGCGGCACATTCCTTTCTTTCTTTTCTGCTTTCCTAATTTCAGATAATTATTGAGTTGAAATTTATTAGCTAATTGTATACATGCTGTGGTATATAAGTACTTTCATTTATGTAGTTGACAGTAACTAGACTTTTCTTCGATCTAGGTAGTTTTCTTCACATTTGGGAGGTGAAAATGCCCTCTACTAATTGTGGTGCTTGGAAGCCCAGTATGGCTGTAACTATAACTTAATGTGTTATAATTATTAGAGATTTATTCCATGCACCTTGGAGAATTATATTAATTTTCTCCTATCAAGATATCATCCAATCAGAGCTCCACTGAGATGTCCAACAAACCTTGGGCATTGTTTTACCTGTAACATAGGGAGGAAGGTTAGGCTCAGGGACTTGAACCATTTGAACCAAGTAAACTCAAGTTCAAGCTCAGTACTGTGGTAACATTTTAATATGTCTAGTTCTGTGTCTCTCCATGGTTTGAGAAAATGTATAACTTTGATTTCAATTAAAATGAACTTATTTGGTATATTCTTAGAAAACCCTTAACATAGTTTGAATTGATTTATTGGTCACTGTGCAATAAATTTTAAAAATTGAATTCGATTTCACTGTTACCTTCAGCAAAGCTTTGTAGCATACTCTATTTTTGGTTCAGGGCACCATGTGATTTACAGGCCTATAACAAAAAGGTCTCTTTGGTAGAGATAAAAGTTTACCAGCCATGTTTAAAACATGTTCATCAATCCTCCAGATCGTCCTCAGGCACCATATTCTAATTGGGATTTCATATAAAGGTTGGTCATCTCTCAGCCTTGGGTACCCCCAAACCATGTTGCTGGAGCTAAGAAACACCAGGCACTCAAAAGAAGCTCTGGGGCCCTGGCCAAGGTCAGGTGAGAGAAAACAAAGTGATTTAAGGTGGAAAAGATATCCAAAAATGGTGGTGATCATGATCCTTCTTTTTTACAACTTTATTGAGGAATAAATGACACATAATAAACTGTACTTGCTTAAAGCTTACAATTGATCATGAACCCATCCATCACTCCCTAAAAGTTTTCTCATGCCTATCTGTAACTCCCCTTCCCACTTCTATCTGCTCTATTTCCAGGCACCACCAATCTGCTTTCTGTCATGATAGATTGCGTTTTCTAGATATTTATATAAATAGAATCATGCAGCATGTATTATTTTTTCATCTGGCTTTTTTCACTCAGAATAGTTAATTTGAGTTTTACCCATATTAATGTGTATACTAACCATTCATTGCTTTTATTGCTGAAGAGAAGTTGGTATTCAACTGTATGAATATACCATGATTTGTGTATCCATTCACTTGTTGATGATAGCCAGCAAGAAAAAGAGCACCTCACCTTTACAACCACAAGGAGATTAATTCTGCCAACAGTGTGACTCAGCTTGGAATAGGATCTTGAGCCTTCAGTGAGGCTGTATACATCAACACTTTGGTTTCGGTCTGGTGAAACCCTAAGCAGAGGACTCAGCCAACTTGTACCCAGATCTGTGATCTTGACCCATAGGATCTGTGAGGTAATAAATTTGTGTTGTTGTAAGACTCTGTATCACAGTAATTTGCTACCCAGCAGAGGTCACAAAATACTCCTTTGAAGAAGTGGTACACAGAAGAGCCAGAGTCTACAAGGAGATAAGAGGAAAGGAGAACATTGCTGATGGAAGAAGTAGCCTGCTCAAATGCCTGGTGGTGGAAGGGAATGTGGAACATTCAGAAACCGAAAGAATGCCTTTGGCTGGGCTATAGCTATTCAGACAGAAAATGGATTGGGATAATCAGGTCCTATAGGTGTCCAATCTTTTTCTTAAGAACTTGAGGCCTCAGGAAGTTTTAAATGTGTGTTGTAGGGTGGAGAAGAGAGAAGGATGACTACATGATCAGATCTGCTTTTATGGAAAGATGATCCAGGTGCAATTTGGAGGCTGGGTGTGGAGAGGGCAATGGTGGATGTGGAAACCAGTTAGGAATGCAACATTGCACCCCTGGAGAAAGAAGTGGGCAGTGTACCGTTGAGTATCAGTCGTGAAGGCCAGAAGGAAGAAATCTGAAAAATATTTAAGAAAATATTTGGAGACAACCACATGGAGATATCAGGTGGAGTGTTGCATGTACTGATTTGAAACTAAAAAAGTAGGTCTACACAGAGAAAGACTCGTTGACCTACCAAAGGCAATTGAAGCCACGGGCATGTATGGGACTGTCAATGGTATCAGGTTTTTCAACACGTTGTTTCTGCAAGATAATATTGCAAAGAAGACTTAGTAGCCAAAGATACAGGAAGTAAGAAAGTGTGTCATGAGCCCAAGAAAAGAATATTTTGAAAAAAAGAATTTTCAAGAGGAGGGAATGGCCTACAGTATAAATAAAAACTGAGATGTCAAATGACAACGGGTCTGAAGACATCAGTTATACTCTGAAGGTCTACCAAGAACTGCTTGTGTGAGATGATGAGGGCTGTGGGGTAACAGAAATGGTGGAATACAAACAGCACTTTGGAAAGTTTGTGAAAAGGAGGATGGAGAGAGGAGAGGGGAGGTCAAAGAGACTTTGTTCGTTTGTTCCTTGTTTGCTTGAAAATAGGAAAGATTTAAATACCAAGGGAAAGATCCAGAGAAGGAGTGAACTATTTAGTCACTCGTTGCTGCTGTGCTTTTATTACTTAATGTGACTATTTGTCCTATGGAAAATGAGAACATTTTTATTTAACAGGGTAATCTTCTAAGGCTTTAGAGCTATTCTTTTTCTTTTGTGTGTTTTTTGTCTTTAGTATTCTGGCTTAAATTTGAATTACAAATATCTCCAAAGGAAGTTTTTGCAATAAGTAAGCAAATACAAGAGCTCATTTAGAGCTTAGTGTTTGTTGTTATAGTTGTTCTATGACCTGGGTTAATCAATTAACAAGGCAGTACCTTTAATAGCAGCCCCTGTCTTCTGAATACTGTCTAAACATCTGTGATAATTATTCAGGCTCTAAAAGGCAGGATTGCTACTCACCAGGAGCTCAAAATCTAATGGATGAACAGATGAATAAAAGTACTGGAAGGTTTATGGAATAGCAATGGGAAGAGAAACCAAAGGAGAATTTCTATTTCCTGCAGTATCATTAAATCCCACTTCTAAAATGGATTATTTTTTGTTTATTTTTGTGTATATTTTGTGTGAGAAAGTGGTCCTGTTTCATTCTTATGCATGTTGCTGTCCAGTGCTCCCAGCACCATTTGCTAAAGAGACTTATCTTTTTTCCATTGGATGCTTTTTCCTCCTTTGCCAAAGGTTAGTTGGCCATACATTTGTGCGTGCAGTTCTGGGTTCTCTATTCTATTCCATTGGTCTATGTGCCTGTTTTGTGCCAATACCATACTGTTGCAATGATTACAGCTTTGTAGTTAGAAGCTAAAGTCCAGGATTGTGATGCCTCCCCCTTTGATTTTCCTTTTCAACATTACTTTGGCTATTCGTGATACTACCTCACACTGGTCAGAACGGCTAAGATTAACAACTCACGAAACAACAGATGTTGTAAAGGATGTGGAGAAAGGGGAACCCTCTTGCACTGTTGGTGGGAATGCAAACTAGTGCAGCCACTCTGGAAAACAGTGTGGGGAGGTTCCTCAAAAAATTAAAAGTAGAATTACCCTCTGACCCAGCAATAGCACTACTAGGAATTTATCCAAAGGATACAGCAGTGCTGATTCATAGGAGCACATGTACTCCGATGTTTATAGCAGTGCTATCAACAATAGCCAAATTATGGAAGGAGCCTAAATGTCCACCAACTGATGAATGGATAAAGAAGACGTGGTTTATATATATACAATGGAATACTACTTGGAAATGAGAAAGAATGACATCATGCCATTTGCAGCAAAGTGGATGGAACTGGAGGGTATAATGCTAAGGGAAATAAGTCAGACAGAGAAAGACAGATATCATATGTTTCACTCATATGTGGAATTTGAGAAACTTAACAGAAAACCATGTGGAAAGGGAATGGGAATGGGAAAAAAAATAGTTACAAACAGAGAGGGAGGGAGGCAAACCTAAGAGACTCTTAAAGAGAACAAACTGAGGGTTGATGGGGTGGGTTCCGGGGGGAGGGGAAAATGGGTGATGGGCATTGAGGGGGAAGCACTTGTTGGGATGAGCACTGGGTGTTGTATGTAAGTGATGAATCATGGGAATTTACTCTCAAAGCCAAGAGCACACTGTATACACTGCATGTTAGCTACCTTGAAAATAAATGATAAAAATAAAAAAGGATCTAAAGTTATGAATAAAAAATAAAATGAATTCTTATCCTAAGAAGTCTATTCAATTTCTTTTTTTTTCTGATACCATATAAGAGCTATAGCCGGGATTCTGTCATCACCACTCATAAAATCAGGCTGCATCCATGCTCCATGACACAATTTAAAAAATGTCCTGGAAGTCATTTGTTCACTGATTAGCAAACTTTATATATGAAGTCAGTCTCAGCAGTCATACTTTTTTGTTCCAAAAGGATAACTTCAATCTACACTTTTATTGTCCCCCCCCCCCCCCCCCCCCAGCCCCAACATTCTATTACCATTCGGGCATCAACCAGGTCTTTTCTATATGCCCTGCCCTCAGGGTATAGTTGATATTGCAAAACTGCTGAGTAATTGCTCACTGTGAGTCTCAAAATAAACTTGTGACAAGTACAACAGAATCTATAGCTTTGAAGTAAATGAACCTGCATATTTTGAGTACCAAAAGTCTGAAGTTTGTATCAAAGAGGAATAATAAATGAACAGAACCAAACCTCCCCCATCCAGCTCTAGGAGGCTGCCTAACTGTTACCACATCCAACACCATCTTTGCTCATATTCAGAAGCCCACGAGGAGTCCAATTAGCTTGTAGATCATTCAATGATTATTCAAGAATGCACTGAACGTTGATTGTGCAAGGAAAAACCTTCTTGTGGCTACCCCGACAAATCTCATCTTTAGCTTCCAGCACACTGCTGATGGCCCTGTAAGAGTAACAGCAAAATATGCAACTCAAAATACACAACTCAAAATTAAGCTTATTAATATACTTGCAGAGTTATGCAGCCATCACCATAATCTAATATTAGAACATTTTTATTACCCCCATAAGAAATCTTGTACCCACTGGCCATCACTCCTCCCAGACGTAGGCAACTACCAATTTACTTTCTGTCTCTATAAATTTGTCTATTCTGGACATTTCATAGAAATTATGTCATATAATATGTGATCTTTTCTGATTGGCTTCTTTCACAAGAGAGAAAGTCAGCACTCTAGCATGTATCAGTACTTTATTTCCTTTTATGACAGAATGGTATTCCATGGTATGAAAAGCCACTTAGGTAATCAATTGATGGACACTTGGGTTATTTCCGCTTTTTGGCTGTTATGAATATTGCTGCTATGAACATTTTTGTCCTTGTTTCTGTGTGAACATATGTTTTCATTTCTTTGGTGGAGATACCTATATAATACATGACAGTTTTTAGCAGCTACCAATGAAAGCTTTAGACCTCTATAGACCTGGTGCTTTGGAAAGTCGCATTTTCCTAACCCTTGCTTCCATATACAACCTGTACTTAGGTAGGACTAATCAGAAATAGGGTGAGGTCTATGCCAAGCACACAGCATGTGAACTCTTTTCTGTCTCCGTACAGATCATTTATATACTCCTGGAAAAATTTTAACTGGTTCTACATTGGTATATATGGTCAGTATGTAGGAAACATGAACAAAGTTATTGAAATCAATATAATTTAGAAGATATTTAGGAAAGTTGGTATTAATGAATGGTTCATTCAAAATGAATGAATCATCTAAAAATAATTCAAGTGAATATCTATAAATGGGTAGTTGAGCAGTTTTGGAAGCAGAATATTGTAGTTACATATTAGAAGAATACTCTAGTGGAAGAATGGACTTCAGGAGAAAGACCTGGTTTTGAGTCTCAGCTTTTCCACTTATTTGTTGTTTTGTTTTGAGAAAGTTATTCATCATCTGTAAGTTTCAGTTTTTATCATTTCTAAAGTAAGATTAATAATAATATTTATCTTTCGAGACTGTTAAATTACATGAGAAGTTCTGGTAAGCTCAAGAAATAGAAGGTGTACTTATCTTGGAATGCCAAACTCCAATCAAGGTGGTCAGAGCATTGTCCAGGAAAGTAGGATTTATTTGCATGCCGTCTCTGAAGTTAGAGCATAACTAGTGAGAAGTCCTACATGTAACCTTGAAATGGGAAGAAGCCCTCATCCCTACCAAAATGTGCAATTTTTTTTTAATTGAAAGAGAATCTCACACATGGGCAAGTGCATATATATTAGAGGAGATAAAGGAAATGGGGTTATCATTGATGGATAAAATTAACAATTGGGCAGGATCACCTGTGCCCTTTTGCCTATTACATCGAATTACCAACCTGTAAGACCAATCTGATTTTGGAAATCCATATCAATTACCTTGAAATACTTTTTGTGTATTCTATCATATATGTATCTTACAACATTATGTGGATATTTTGCTTGATAAGTGACAAAACTAGGTCTTTTTTGACTCCTGATGCCCCCAGATTGTCAGGGCAGCCAGAGTTCCTGATGTGTTGTAAAGGTTCATTGCCGAACGATGCCCTGTGTTACTGAAGTAATGAGCCCTTAGAATGGATTCTTGTGGCATTAACTTGGTCTATGCAATACTTCAACATGCAGATTTGAAAATTTTTGTTTATGTAGTAAAAAATAAATGTCATTTTTGACAATTTAATGCTGTCAGCTAACATTGTTCGTATTTTACTGCTGCCTTCTTTTGAAAAGTGATTGATATGGTATATAAGTTGTTTAATTATTTGGCTGACTTGGTTCCTGAGGTCTGCCAAAACATTTTCTTTTTTGGTTTAAGAACTGTTTGGGAATAGCTTTCATGTAAAATAGCATGAAGTCATTTATGAAGAAATATATAAATATATACAGAGAGAAAATTCTAGAAAGGTATAGAATAAACTATATACATAGTTAGCTCTGGAGAAGGAAGCTGAATGGCAGAAATGGGAATGTCTGCAGGGGCTGAGAAGGAGAATTTTAATTTTTTCAAAGGTATAAATCTATATCGTTCTTTTCGTTTTTTAAACAATGACCTGGTATTAACTTTGTGACTGGAAAAACATCTCTGTGTCTTGAGAAACTCAGCCGGCTCCATTTTCACATTGTTCATGTCGCGTTTTAGAATACATTTTCCCCTTTTCTAGGTCATCTCTGTTCCCTGATTTGCATATAAAACACAACAAAAGAGATACTTCTGTGACTAGACTATAGAATGTGTTTTGTGTTATTCCTCTCTTTTGTGCAGAAAAGGTTTGTAAAATGAGATCACTAGAACACTGGGATTAAATAAAAATCAGTAATGGCACTAAATTCTCAAGATAGACATTCAGTGGCATCTAGTAATCATAGATTATATGAATCTTGTCTATGTACCATCTCGAAGTAAACTTATTTTAGCGGAGTGGGTGGATTTGATTTGCTAAATGTTGAGAGCAATGTATTTTCAGAGTAAGCATTTCAGGAATGAGATAGATTGTACATTCATGCTCTGTACGGGGAATGACAGATCCAATCAATGCTTATTTCACTTTTTATTGTTCCTATAATAAAAAATACAGTGAAATAGAGGATGAATGTTCTGAGGTACTCACTATTCTGTATAAATAGGATTTCTAAATAAGAAGGAAAAATCTATAATTACTCATTTTATTAATTTAATCTTAGTTTTTGTCATTGCATGTTTTTCAGTCAGCTATAAATTTATGTCTGAAATACCATTAAAAGTCTAAAAGTGAATGTTGCTGAGAAATTGAGATGTTATTTCAGGGACATTCTACAGGTTGAAATCTCATTTATCTGGTTTTAGATGATGGCCCTAGAACCTCTGATTTTTTTTCAGCTAAAGTAGTTTCCCCCCCCCCCCTTTTAATGTCACATAATGATGTTGCTCTCTCCAAGTGATTTTAATAGAAAAAAATTTTTAGCTCTTGTAATCATTTTCTTCAGTAGTTAAATACTCAATGTATCAATTGATTAGCAAAAGAAACAGCATCATTCTAATTTTGGAGACAAATCAGAATAATAGAGAGAAAAACCACCTAACATAATTTTCAAAAAATATCCAGACAACTTTTAAAGGAAGCAATTATTATTTAATAAAAAAATAAAAATTATTTTTGAAAACCTTAAAAATGTACATTTAATGATTTAACAAACATTTATCAAGCTAATACTAAGTATAAGACAATACAATAGGTATTTTAGGATTCATTCATTGAAACATATTTACTGAGCATCTACTATGTATCAGGCTCCGTTCTAAATTCTGGGGATGTGTTGGCGAATAAGCTAGACCATTCAAAACAATTTTTGAGCACCATTATGTTCCAGACACTATGAATAGAAAAAATATCCCTCATGGAGCTTATAATTTAGCTGATAAAGACAGAAATATGAAAGATAAATAAGTAAAATGTATAATATGTTAGACCGTGGTAATTGCTAAGAGGAAATCTAAATAAAACCAAATTAGGCGTATGAAATGTTGAGGGAGGGCATGTGTGAACTTTTAGATAGGGTGTCAGGGTAAATTAACTGAGATCATGAAGTTTTAGTAGACCCCTGACGGAAGTAGGCGGAGCTATATCTGGGGAGTATCTGATAGCTGGTCAAGGAGAATCCTAGGCAAAGGCGATAGAAATGCAAAGGCCCTGAAGTAGGATTGTGTCCACAGTGTTCCAGGAATAGCAAAGAGGTCCCTGTGGTTGTTGTGGACAGGACAAGCTGGAGCGAAGAAGAGATGAGGTTGGAAGGGCAATGAGGAATCAATGATCTTTGTAATGGATTGGAAATGGGGCGCCTGCGTGGCTCAGTCGGTTACGAGTCCGATTTTGGCCCAGGTCATGATCTCACAGTTGGTGAATTCCAGCCACGGAACTCTGGGCTGTCTGCTCTCAGCACAGAGCCTGCTTCTGATTCTCTGCCCCCCTCTCCCTCTGCCCCTTCCTTGCTCTCGTTCCTTCTCTCTCTCTCCCTCCCTCTCTTCCTCTTTCTCTCTCTCAAAAATGAAGCGATTTCACTTATGTTTCAACAGGATCACTTTATTGTTTTTAAAATGTCCTGCAGAATGGCAAGAAAAAAAGCAGGGAGTCTAGTTGAGAGGCTATCTCAATGATTGAGTTCAGATATGACGTTGACTTTGATAATGTGGAGAGGTGGCGAACACCTAAGTATATCTTGAAGTTGGAGACAAGAAGATAGCATGGCAATCTTGCTATGGTGTGTGAGGGAAACTTAGGAGTCAGAAAATTATCCCAACATTTTGGGCTAGTTTTGTTAGAGTAGGAGTTTGCCATTTAACAGAAATCGGGAAAATTAGAGCAGCAAAGGTTTCGTTCCCAGGTCTAGTAAGTTTAGTTATTCGGTTTTGTGAGTGTTAAATCTGAGATGCCTTTGGATATTCAAGTAAAGATAGAATATATGGTGAGAGATTTAGGCTCGTGAAACAGTTGAGTATCAGCATATAGATGATACTTAATGCCATGAGATGGGATAAGGTCATTTGATGGGGATGAAACCTAGAAAAGAGTAGTTTAAAAGAGTGGAGGGAAAGAGAAATTGCAGACATTAAGTGTAAACAATTCTCCAAGGAATTTTGTTGGAAAGTGAAGGAAAGAGAGGATGGTAGCTGGAGATGGAAATAAAACAAAGATATAAAATATAACTATAGGGGCGCCTGGGTGGCTCAGTCGGTTGGGCGGCCGACCTCGGCTCAGGTCATGATCTCACAGTCCGTGAGTTTGAGCCCCACGTCAGGCTCTGTGCTGACAGCTCAGAGCCTAGAGCCTGTTTCAGATTCTGTGTCTCCCTCTCTCTGACCCTCCCCCATTCATGCTCTGTCTCTCTCTGTCTCAAAAATAAATAAACGTTAAAAAAAAATTAAAAAAAATATATAACTATAGAAATAAATAAAAATAATAATAATATTTGAAAAGTATGGTTTTGAACCTCCTTAATATAATTTTCATTATAACATCTCATATAATTCATATTATAATGGTTAATTAAAAAAACAAAAAGTAGGACCTCAAACAGGTCACAATTTGATGAGGATATAGAACACAGGAAACAATTGCAGAAGAGACTTCACACCTGAGAGGCTCGCCTGACCAGTGAACATGATTTTGACCATTGCGTTATGAACTCAGAGAAATAGCACTGATTATGAAGAACTGACAGTGTTCAGAAAGGGTCAAGTGATTTTCTACACACCTTACAAGAAAATCAACTAGAGAGAAGTCATTGTATTAGAATGGAAATGGCAACAGATTGCAAAGTCATAATGTAATTTTGTAATTTTGACTTAAATTGGAATTAGGACTTTAGAGGGAACATGCCCCTATGGGAGGAATATTTTTCCAGAAAAAACGGGACAAAGGGTATGTGTATTATGAATCCTTATTCTTTGTGGAGAAGCATTTTTGAAGTAAGAGATGGGTAAATATTAAATATTTAATATGATCGGTTTATCACAGTTTGAATTATATACTGAAATCCTAACCCCTCATATCTCAGAATATGACCTTATTCTGAAGTAAGGTTGTAGCTTATAGTTAAGATGAAGCCATACTGAAGTGGGTGGGCCCTTAACCCAATACAGCTAGTGTCCTTATGAGAGGAGAAGAGACAAAGACACTGACACACAAGGAGAGAACACCATGTGATAAGAGAGGCAGCCATAGAGGTGATGCAGCTGTAAGTCAAAGAACAGCAAGGATGGCCAGCAACCACCAGAAGTTAGGAGGAGACAAAGAAGGAGTCTCCCCTACAGATTTCAGGGGGAACGTGGCTTTGCTGATACTTTGACTTTGGACTTCTAGGTGAGATAATGTATTTCTGTCATTTTAAGCCGCCCACCCAGTTTGTGATGTTTTGTTATGGTAGCCTTAAGAAACAAATACACTATCTATTCCCAAATATAGGAAAATATAATTTTAAAGTTCTTGCCTAGAATTTGGGTTCCATCTTGAAATAAAAAATGAAAATTGGGGCGCCTGGGTGGCTCATTCGGTTAAGTGTCCAACTCTTGGTTTCGGCTCAGGTCATGATCTCATGGCTTTGTGGATTCGAGTCCTGTGTTGGGCTCTGCGCTGTATCTGCCTCTCTCAAAATAAGTAAGTAAAGAAAACAAAAAATGTACCAATAGGACACTCATGGATGAGTAACTATATAAATGAGGATTGCTGTAATATTACTGCTTTATTAAATACAATTATTAAGCATCAACGGTGTCACACTTTACATTATCCCGGACTTTCAAAATAGCCTATCTGCAATGTAGGTATTATAGCCCCCATTTTGCAGATGAGGGGTCAGAGGTTTAAAGGAGTTACAATGATTAGTGAGACAGAATTCTGTCAGATCTGAGCCCTTCCTACTCTTACATGTCTCCTCCCTTCCATTAAACTACAAAAGAAAATAACGCATGGAAAAGTCATCAGAGATGAAAAAAACATGTAGCTTTCTGTATGTTTGTGACTTTCTAGCACTTCATTTTTTAACACACAAGATATTCTTTTTCATGGTTTATATATTTCAAGATAAAGAGATTCAACTGATAGGGCCATGAAGCAAGAGCCTCAATGTGCATGGCTTGTGTGAACAGATACCAACATGAAAAAAAAAAAAAATCACTATGTAACTCTAAAAATAAGAATAAAAAAAACCAGGCCACAATTTGCAAAAAGGTTGCCCAAAATGAATACAAGTAATTTGTACATACCCCGAACAAAGAAAGAAAGCAAAAACTTGACAGAATTCTTTACTACAATGTATCACCTCAGGTAAGAAAATGTAAAATGTGTCAAAATCAGAACAAATGAACATAAACAATGAGAAATTTGGTAGACTACACATGATTTTTTTAAATTTTTTTTTTAATGTTTATTTATTTTTGAGAAAGAGAGAGACAGAGCATGAACAGGGGAGGGTCAAAGAGAGGGAGACACAGAATCTGAAACAGGCTCCAGGCTCTGAGCTGTCAGCACAGAGCCTGACGCGGGGCTTGAACTCACGGACCGCGAGATCATGACCTGAGCCAAAGTGGGCCGCTTAACCGAATGAGCCACCCAGGCGCCCCTACACATGATTTTTAACACACTTATCAAATAGAAAATCTGGAAATAATTACACCATAAAACATGAAAGAGAAATAATGTGTACTGTGACTTTTTGTTACTCGGAAGCTTGTGTTTTGAAGACAAAGGAAAAAAAAAAGAAATAATTATATGAGAAAATATTCGGTTAAACAATGAGTGAAAAAATCAGGGAGAATATTTTTGGCTATATAACAATACCATATATCTGCATCAGTGTTTTAATACTTAGCTTATTGACTTTTTGCATTATCTTATGTATTTGACATCTATCAGTGCTTAATGAAGTATTTTTGAAGAATAGCCCTCCATCAGATAAGAGTTTCCAACTTTTATGAATAAATTTCCCTAGCGTCCATTTTTCAAAATGTCCAGTTCATACTGGCCTCACATGGCTAAGTTCTTGACCATAACCCTAGTTGAATTTCATTCTGTCTGGTCAAGGAAGGTCTTTCTCATTTTGGTAGGCTGGAGGGGATCAAAGGTCAAGCAGCTGGAGAGAGTGGAGGTTAATTTTTCTCCACTCCGGTCCTCTTCATTTCTAGCCACTTCCTTCCTTGCACCTTTGCTGTCTTATCCCAAAGTACATCGCTCACTGCGGCAACTGGCATTTTTGGGAACATCCTGTGGTGGTATCCACAAAGCCTATTCCTGTTGAGAAATAGAAGACGGCTTCCTACATCGGCTCCCTAACATACTCCTCTGCGAGCCCAAGACAAAACTGCCACTTCCTGTTCTTATATTGTCAACATTATCCGCAATAGTCTTACACATTATTGTGAAGCAGCATAGTAATTAGGAGGATAAACTTAGGTGCCAGAGAGAGCTGGTTTCTGGATTCAGTCTCCTCTGCTTCCGAGATGGTGCTGGGTAAATGACTGAATCTCTCTAAGCCCCAGCTTCCTCCAGTGTTTACTGATTGGGCTCCTGAGAGCAAAGGACATAATGCTTAGAACGCACTACCCTTTGTGCCTGTAGAAAGCGGACAATAACAGCATTTTTTGGTATTACTTGTGTCACCTTAAATAAGCCACTTAACTACACTGTACCCCGGTTTCCTTATTTGTAAAAAGGGGATAATAATATGATCTGATCATGGAGCTGTTTTGAGGATAAAAGAAGAACATTTCAAAAGCACTCAGAACCGTGCTTAACACATAGTAAGTGGGCAACAAATGTCATCATCATCATTAGTGTTAATGTAATCAGCAGCACTATTAATGTGATGACGGTACAGTGAGATTCTAGCTATGCTCATTTACAATTGGTATATATTAAGTGTGGCTAGCTTTGTATAGTAGTACAGTGTGATTTTAGTGAGTAGTCTGTGTAATTTTAGGTCTGGCTGAAAAAAAAAAAATCTTTCCTACTCCACCACAATCCATGCTTACCTTTCCCATAGAATTCTCAGGGACTGAAAATTGACCCTGAGACTCCGAGTTTAGAAGTCCCTTCTCCAATGGATTTCCCTTAAAATGGGAGGGAGTTTAAAATAAGTATATATCTTTCTTTGAGGAGTAATAATGCCCAAGGGAAATTATAACACGGATCATTTTATCCGATCGTTTACCTTCTTGGTAACAACAACACAGTAAAATTGTACCTCCTGGGGAGTAGAGCAAAGTCTGTAGGCAGAATAAAAGTTAGAGTGGGTTCTTATCCAAATGATTAGAAATATTGAAGTTGCTGTTCCTTATTCTTGCTCTTCCCTTGATGCAAACGTAGCTCCAGAAGGGTTTGGGTAGCAGAATTTGATTTATAAAGAATTTCCTCAGAATGCTGCAGAAGACAATGCTCATGGTAAAATATCCTCCCTCAGAAAGAATGAAACAAATGGATGCATTCAATTGAATCTTCCATAATTGGAAAAGAGGTTGTTGATAAGAAATGACTGCCTGATTAGTTTTTTGAGCAATAAAAATGCAATAGAAAGTGTGCATGAAAAGAAAGAATTTGAAAAGTTTAGGCTTATGGAGAAAATGTTATCAGCAAAAAAGTCACTAAATTATAAAATCATTTGTGAACTAAAATGAAACATGGAATTGGAAATTTTAGCAAGGGGTATGTTAAATATTAAAATATTAAAATTTGAATGAATTGTTGATTTTAATGACTGTTACTAGCACAAATGTATGTAGCAATGTGGTGATCAAGATTATATAGACAATAGATGTGAACATTTTAGAGAAAGTACTCCTATCACACAGACTTTTTAAGGCTGACTAACCTTGGAAATTCCTTTGTTGGCACAGGTACAAAATTATCCAGATTGACTTTCTATGTATTCCCATTCACCACATAATAAGCAATTGGGAGATAATTAACAGTCCTTGAATTCACTTTAAACTTTACAGACTCAGCTAAAGTGATAGCTGTTTCATTTTGGAGGGCTATGGCCTTTTAGAAAGTGACTATAAATGATGTAATATGTAATCAAACTAGTATTCTGATCAAATCAGGAATAAGTACCTTTTATAGTGAACGTACAGGCAAAAATAGAGGTGATTTTATTATATTAGAACACCAGGACTAGTCGGAAGCAAAGTTAAATAATGGGTACCTCCCCACAAAGGTGTTTGAGACTATTACAGAGCCGACGAAGCCCAAACTTATCTTCTCGTCAATTTATAGTGCCTGAAATATCTACCATTAAATTCATGTTTTTGAGGTGACATCATGTCCAGAAGATATGATTTGTTTGGCTAGAGATAAGTTAGCTAAATAAGGTAATAAACATCAACACATTTGCTTCTATGAATTATCAGATAGATTTGCTCTCAACTACTATAGTGGAGGCCAGGAAAGAAAGGGACTTGCTGTATGCTGTATCTGGAATAAGAACCTGTCTGTGGAGAACTAAGCCATACAGATTCTCACACAGGATAAGAATGTGCCCTGGTGCTTGTTTGCAAGAAAGGTTGGAGATGGAAGAAACAACTGAGGGGTCAGGGGAAGGTGATTATGTAGGTTCTGTGGAAATCATCACCGACTGGACAATTTTGCTTAAACATTGATATTTCATAACATTTTTGCGAAAGGATTTGACTGATACAATTAAACTTGGTTTGAAAATTGTGAAAATCTTTTACCATTGCCGTAGGGACTCTGAAGACAGTAATATGCCTCAGTGTATCTCAGTGTATATACACTGAGATACACTCAGTGTATATACACTGAGATACACTCAGTGTATCTCAGTGAAAGCACAAAACATAAGACCCATGCTTATAAGCCCAGCATTAGATCATTATTATCTTTATTTGTGTGGAGCAAATAAAGCTTGATCTCTCTTTCACTCCATACCTAAACGTTAATTGCAGATGGATCGTAGACATAAATGTAAAACCCAGAACCATATAATGCATGGAGAAGAAAACTTTGGGTAGATAGAAATTTTTTGGACAGAACATTAAAAGCAATAGCTGTAAAAGAAAATGTATATATAAGTTGAATTTTGTCACCCCCTAAATGTGTTCATCGAAAGTCACTATGAAGAAAATAGACAAGCCACATATTGGAACAAATATTTGCTGCATATTTAAAGAACTTGTGTCCAGAATATGTAAAGTCAACAACAAAAGTATGAACAATACAAATACAGCAAAATAAATGCTTCAGAGGCTAATAAGCACCCAGGAAGGTGCTTAACATTATCAGTTACCAAGGCAAAGCAAAATAAAACTACAATGAGATACCATTTCATACCCATTAGAGTGGCTGCAATCAAAAAGATTGATAACACTAAATATTGGCAAAACTATAGGACAGCTAAAACTCTCATGCATTGCTGGTAGGAATATGAGGTGGTTCAACCATTGGAGACAACTATTTCATAGTGTATTATCAAGTTCAATATCCATCTACCCCGATCACCCAGAAGTTCAACTTCTAGGTATTCACTAAAGAGAAATGAAAACATAAGTCCACACACAAAAAAAACTTGTACAAGAATACTCATAGCAACTTTATTCATAATAACCAAAAACTGACAACAGCTGAAATGTTTATTAACATGTGAGAAGATAAAAAAAAAAGTTGTGGTATAGTCATACTATGGAATATTAGACACCAGTTAAAAAGCACTAACTACAGCATACATCATGAATGAATCTCAAAATGATGCCAGGCACAGAAGAGTACATAGTCTATGATTCAACTCGTATGAAGTCCCAAATCAGGCAAGAGTATGATGACAGCAGTTAGAAATTGGTTGTCTAAGTGGAGGGAGGATGAGATTACTGGAAAAGGGCTTTAAGGGAACTTTGTGGGGTGATAGAAATGCTCTACATCTTGTTTCGGGGGGTGGTTTCATGGATGATATGAATACCAAAATCTTAAAATCTGTGCATTTTTACACATTACATATATGTGTGTGTGTGTGTGTGTGTGTGTGTGTGTGTATAATCGGATTCTTGTATGTTGAATTTCTATTATATAGCAGGCAATGTGCTAACGGCTTCATAAGTAGAATATATAAATAAATCTGTGAGTCCTTACAGGGTAGGCTTTTCTCCCTCCTTATTTTAACATGTAAGAAGATTAAAACTCTTTGGATTAAATTCCATGAAACACACATGGCCAGTAAATGACAGAAATGATATTTAAACCAATGCTCATGCTACTCATGCTCAAACCCATGCTTTTCCAGAGCTGTCTTACTTTCTTAATCAATACTTCTTACAGTTCCTAAGACAAAATAAACAGACTTGGGAATTTGTGGATGCAATTGAAATAAATGGAACTACAGAGAAACAGCTCGAAAACTGTGACCTGATGTCTGAAATTTTGTTTGTAAGAACTTATGTGTCACAGAGAGAAGCACAAAAGGATTCTGAGCATAGTACTGAACTCACAATGCACGAGGCCTATTATCTAAATGATTTCAGTATGAACTATTTTTAAGAAGCTAAGGTATTTAGTGTATGTACCTATTAGAATAAATCACTTTGTAATCCTTTCTTTTGATAGAATTACAATTGTCAAAAATGTTTAAACAAACAAAAAAATGTATTCTCTCTTCTATTGCTCTTTGCTAAAATAGCACTTTGCTGAATGGGAGGAAAGAACTATAGAAACATGGAGAACAAATATGACTTTTAAAAGGACAGACTACATAATGCTGGAGTAAATGGTATAGCTAGAGGAGCTTCAGAAGTTATCTCTTCATACATGAGTTTCCTTCGCTCTTTTTCATCGCACTCAAGTTTTTCCATTAGAAATTAATTTTTTTTAGGGCTTGATAGTGCTTTTTGCTTCTCAGGAATATCTTAATGAGATGCCACTACCTTTTAGAAGAGGCGAATTATTACGCTTTATCAGTAAAAACATGAGTTTGTGAATAAAAAATTGGCAATAGGAGGCAAGCTTGTTAGAGTAGGATAGGCTATACAATGATAACATATGAATCCTGAAAACTCAGTGGTTTTATACCACAAGATTTATTTCTCACACCGATTTCTGAAGTAAGTCAGGGTGACTCTCGAGACACGTTTGTTCAAGGATCCAGGTTGCTTCCATCTTACTGTTTTGCCTTCTCAAAAAGTGTCATCTATGGTCTCTGCCAAAGTGCGTCACCTCCATTTACATCCTGTTGATCAGAACTCAGTCTCACTGTTCACCTTACCACAAAGAAGACTAGGAAATGTCTTCCTTTGGGCCCAGGCCCAGGAAACGATACAATAAATGCACACGATGCCGTCTGGTCCAGAGCAGAGTTATCGTTAGCAGTGAGAGGACACTGAAAAAGAGGTGAGTACATTTCAAATGTGAATTTGGTCAATTTCTGGAAACATCTAGGATGGCCCACCTTGCATAAACATGTAAAATTTGGAAACCAGAGCCACCTTACTCTACAAATATATTCTCCTAGTATGAAACTTTGTTGACTGCCCTTTTGACTGCTCCATATTGTCAGCTCATAAAACTTACCCTCAAGAAGTAACTGATGTGTTCTTTTCTACTAAGGCATAGGGATGTCACCATCCAGAACATGATGAAATGGAGTTCTCTACCTTCTTGACCTCCCTAAGACATTCACTGTTGAGACTGCGTGCTATTCATACCCTCGAGTAACATGCACTTAAGAGAATGCCATTTATTTTAAATCTTTTTTTTTAAAAGAAAGGAAACAGAAGAAAACAAAACATAATTTGTGGATTAAGTATGCTCTGCAAATCTCATACTCATACAGGTTACTTTAAACCATGGAGCTAGAGTTTCAGGAGAAGGAGATGCAAAGAAATGAAGAAGTGCACTCACCATGAATAAATTACAGTCATTTTATTTAAATATTATTTCTAGGAAAGGGATTTCCCAATACTTCTCATCATTATTTGCAATTCTATGAAATTCACCACTGAGAAGTTGAGATGGAAGGGAAATTTTGTTTCCACTTGAAAATTATCTTTATAGGTATCATTTTATAACTAAGGAGAAGAATTTAGCAAATACTTCTACTTAGCTCTGAATTTCTTTTCATCAAGATAAGGAGATAAAACAGGTAAATTTTTTTATAGAAACATATTTCAAAAGACTTTACCATTCTTTTACAGAAAACACTGTTTCACGTCATCTTATGTAATAAAAATTGATTGCCACCAGTTCAATGCGGTGCAGTGTTTGAGCAATTACTCCTGACACTGTCACAAATGTTAAAGTGTTTAACAAATATTTCATAAACATAATGAAGCTGATTATAATAAGTGATTTCTCATTATATTTATTTGGAATTTGATATGTGTAGCCAGATGTCAGATGACTCCCGTTACTGTAAAAATCAATTGGCAGGTGATAAATAATTTTTACAAAATGATTGAATCAATGTCAGCCTCCAAGTAAAAAACTATGTTGGACATCTTATGAGTAGAGAGACACTGATTGTTTCTGAAGTCATTGCTCTGAGTATGAAATTTAAGTAAATAATGGATTTATTGAGCATTAGAGAAAGGGCCTCACTGTGAAAAGACAAGGTTGGGAGACGTTATGAATGGAAACCAAAGCAAACAGCAAAACCCACCAAAACAGCAACATACAACTTCCTATTTCTTATCATGGTACGCGTTTGATTTCCAAGTAGTAAATATAGTCTTTTACACGATGTCAATTAAGTGAGAAAAATTCTGATAAGGTTGAGTATTTCTTTCAGGACACATGATTTTGATGATTTTGATCCCCTTTCTCTTTCTTTTTGTCTTGGCGGCCATGATGCAATAATCTGTAAGAATAGAGAGATGATGAGGCTGAATAGAGCAGCTGCGTGATTGACCATGGCAGTGGTCAGAAACCAGAGGGCCAAATCAGCTAACTGGGGTGAGGATTAGCACACGGAAAACTGCTGATTGATGAGACCCGCCTCTTCTCATCTCCAACACAACATGACACGTCCTCCAAGCAAGGCATCTGAAATATGAGATTGTGGAATGAACTTGACTTGAAGTGAGGGTGCTTTCCCGAAGGAAAGAGAAAATTAGAGAGAGAAAAAAAGGCTTGATTATAAGCACTATGATTAGGACCATGATAACCACAGTTTAAGCTAAAGCATAAAAGGCTTTTGGTGTTATTTTTTTTTTTTTTAAACAGACATTAGTGAACATGGCAGATGTGCTTTGACTAGCCTCAGCAATAGTAATCCTTGTTCATTCTAAATCTAGCCTCCTTACATTCCCAGCGTTTTAAAGGTGTTGAATAATATTCTTTTAAAAAGGATACAGAGTACATGAGAAGATGAATGCATATGGTTTCTAAAGGTTCTAGGAAATAGTAAAAGATATTGGGGAAAATTATTTTCCAAAATAGTATGAACTTAAAATTGAGATAAATGAAGTTTATCTTCTTAAGAAGTTGATGCTTAGGGCACCATTAGGAGAAGTTGTTATTTCAGGTCAGCATGTCCCCAGGTCTTTCTTCCAGCCTTTTCTCTATTCAAGAGTACCATAATTTCAGAAATGGTGAATACTTTTAACTCCAGTTTAAATCAAAACAGTAAACATGCAAAAATAGTAGTTCTTTTCTAATGCTTCTTTCTGTTAATTTTTTTCTGGTACGAAGTCTCCTATGTGGGGAGTAGGGTAAGAAAGGGGCTTAGACTTGAGAGCCAGTTAAGGGAGAGAGTGGAATCAGCAAAACTAAACTTTCCTCTTTAAATTTTTTTTTACAAGTATATGATTTGGTGGGGCGCCTGGGTGGGTCAGTAGGTTAAGTGTCCCACTCTTGGTTTCGACTCAGGTCATGATCTCTTGGTTTGTGAGATAGAGCCCCGTGTTGGACTCTGTGCTGGCAGTGCGGAGTCCGTTTGGGATTCTCTCTCTCCCTCTCTCCCTGCCCCTCCCCCACTCACACGTGTGCAATCTCTCAAAATAAATAAATAAACATTAAAAAAAACCCAAGTATATGATTTGGGTTATTATTTTAGAAATGCAAAGGAGTGATCCTGTAAAATTCCATTTGAATGTTTTAATCTTAAATACATAATTTCTAGATCTGACCAAATTCTAATCTCTGTTGGGAATAAGTTCGTAGTGTAAAGGAGTGAATTCCTCCTAGAGGTTAGGATAAGTTTTGGTGCAAAGAAGGAGTTTTTCAGGTAGAGTTTGATGTGTTTTCAGTGGCATTTTTTTTTAACTTGAGAAATGGAATTCTCTGGCGTTGATAACAGAGGAGCAACTTGAAGATGAACTGTGTAAATCATTACCAATATGACTATTTCTCAAACGTTGTTTATAAATGGTATTCATAAATGAGAAGATGGTCCTTATCTTCTCTGGTCAGTTCTCCAAATATACCAAAGTTTCCACTGATAAGAAGCCATTCTATTTATCAATAGTGCATTCCTCCCTTGAGCAAACATTTATTGAGAATTGATATCCTGATCTCTAGTAGGCACCAGAACAGGCTTATGGCAGTAAATGAAAACCCTCCATTTTTGTAATAGAAAATACATATAAACCAAAACAAGCACACTGAATTTTTCCAAAACACGTGGTTATCCAATAATGCTCATTTCACTGCTAGAGTCTAAAAAGTGGAATATGTTTAAATAGATGTTGATATGGCCAGTTGATTCAGCTTTTCCTAGAGGCTACATTTTAATTTATATATCTAAGTTTTCTGAATTCAAATAAAAAATATCTCTTCTAGAATGGCAATTAGCTTCAAAATTATCCTTGAATCTATGAAACACTCTTGATACTGACAGGGTTTAGCAAACCAATCAAAAATCCTATCTCCCAATATTGAAATAAGCTTTTCCACGTAAAAATGAGGCTTTTATTGTGTTTACTAAAATTATGTGTTTATTCATCTTAATAGGGATGTATCAAAAAACATGAAGAGCATAGGAAACACAGAGGAAAACATGAAGATGAGAAGGTAGAGTAAAATCATCATGATTTTGAATTCATATATTATAAAAACTATCCCATGGAGAAAGAAATGGATTAAATTTGTAGTTCACAAAGGCAAGAATAAATTTATAAGTTGCCCAGAGATAGATTAAGCCTAATACAGGGATGAATTTTCCATCAAAGTTTCCAAAAAGGAAAAGAAAAAAGAAAAAAAGATGAATGGACTTAGAACTCAGGAGGCTGTGATTTCTTTCTCACTGGGAATATTCAAGGACAAGAAAGAATTCTTTCATTCACTCAACAAATGTTTATTGTCTGCCCTCAGATATATATATATATATATATATATATATATATATATATATATATATCAGACATTGTGTAGGCCCTGAGAATAAAATGATGAATAAGTTTGGATGAGATATCTGCTCTCATGGCGCTTCAAATCTAGTGGAAGAGACAGACACAAATTGAGTAGATGTTCTAATTACCCTAGTAATGAACACATTGAAGTAATGGCGAGAGGGGGGTCTAGGTGGACCCATCATATATAGGTCTGCCTAAGTCTGAAATGTCAGGGAAAGAAGTGACAGTTGAGATCTGAAGGCTGAGAAAGGATTAACTAGGTGCAGAGGAAATAACAGGCAAAGTAAAGGAGGTAGGAGCAAGCATGATGCATTCAAGAACCTGCAAGGAGCTAGTATGGGGGCAAGGAGAGTGAGGGGCTGCATGGTGGGAGGTGGGAAATGCAATCAGCCATGAGACTTCATATGATCTCACAGGCCTATGTTAAGAATTATTTGGTATTTGTTTTCACTTTTGTTTTTTATCCCAAGAACACTGGGACCCTCTTAATTTTTTTTTTCTTTAAAAGGAGTATTAAGATGGCATTTGTGTTTTGACAAGATCACTCTCCTGATGCCAAGTAGAGAAGTCATTGGAAGGGTGCAAAAGCAGGTATGGAGAGTGGATGTGGTATTTTGAATAATATAATAATAGAGGAGGGAGGTGTTGCCTGCCTGGACTAGGCTGGTGGCACAGGAGATGGAGAGACGAGAATAGATTTGAAAAATGCTTAAGAAGTACATCAGTAGGCTCTGATACAGGAGGGCTTCAGGGTGATTCTGAAGTGCTCAGGGTTCAGGTAGAGGGACTGTTAGATTGTCATCTAAGGGTGGGGGGGCAAGAAAACATTATGGGTCTTGAGGTGTCTTTACAGGATCAAATAAGAGATATAAGCAGGGATTTGTTTATACTTATTTGGAACTCAAGGGAGTAATTCGGAGCAAAGATAAGATAAAATTTGTGAATCAAATTCAAAGGATTGTAATCACAGCAGTGGGAATGAACAACACAGTCGGTGGGACGAAAAGAGAAGAGAACCAAGTCTTGAGAAGCTGCGCCATTTTATGGCTGGGCAAAAGAGGATAAACTTGCAAAGAAATCTGAAGAGGAGCAGTCAGTAGTAGGGGGAAACCCATTCCATACTAGAAATAAAGAGAAAAGAGTATTTTAAGAAGTGTCAAGAAGTCAACAATGTCAAATGTGTCTGAGAAGTCAACACTCAGTATTGTCCATTGGATTGGGTGACAGTCCATTTAGGGCCTTGGGGAGAGGGAGCAAGGATTCATGGATGAGATAAGTTGTTGGATAAGATAAACTATAAGGATACCTTCTGCTGTAAGTCTTTATATTTTTGCCATGGAAAAATACATTTCTAAGTTATTTTATAATAAGGTAGTTACTTCATCTGCACCCTCATAAATGTTATCTAAATTTGGGACAATAAATATTTATTGGAGAAAATACAGTACAAATTTGTGTAATAATATTTGTGACTCTTTAAAGACCACGGTCAAAGTGAAAATTTTGCATCTTTTCTTTTTGTTTTAATAAAAATCTCTTCAGCTGGACTGCTTCCTGACCTTCCTCTCCACAGCATTTCACAGTGTATTATTTGACAATTGTAATCTCAAGGCTGATTTTAAACATCTTCATTTTTTCCTCAACTGGGAAACCAATGGGACCTATCAAGTTCTAGTCACTGTACTAAATTATAGTTCTTCAGAAGTGTAAGATACTTTGCTGGTGGTAAATTTATCTAAAGCTGGGAAAATCCTAATAGCTTTTAGGATGTTGTCAGAGATTGTTTTCTATTGCTAAATGGCAGCTGGGGTCTATTAGTTGTGTAACTGATTCAAGGCCTGCTTCATAGTATGGCTCTCACCATGGTCTGTGCTGGTCAGTTCCCTGCTTATATAATGTGTTACTTATATTGATCTCCATACAGAGTTCCATGGATGTAGTTGTATCAGTGATGGTCAGATACAAATTATTACAACAATGCAAGTCTTTCTTAAACTGTAATGCTCTATAATTCTCTTGTCCAGTCTGCATTCCTCTCAGCATATCATATGGTTGGATTTTATTTTATTTTATTCTTTTTAAGTCATCTCCTCACCCAACGTGGGACTTGAACTCACACCCCCAAGATCAAGAGTTGCATGCTCTACCAACTGAGCCAGCCAGGCACCCCTCAGATGGTCGGACTTTAACTGCTACCTCTATGGATGCTTCAAATGACTCCCAGAATTTCTGGATGCCCAGCTCGACCAGGCACCCTTATACATAAATGATTGCTCTGTCTTCCCATTGAGCGGTACTGTACTATCACAGCCTGTACTGTCTCTGTGAGTGGCAAGCAGACAATGGAGACGCCATCCACTCCTTTCTTTGTCCCATTACTAGTTGCTCTTTCAAAAACTGGAGCTGAGAAGACAGAAAGGATGAGTTCCATGGGTCTCCACTCTTTCTCTTGGGTGCTCCCTGCGATTCTTTCCATCAGCAGTACCTTTTCCATCTGAACTTCAGCAGTGTTTCCTCCTAAAGCTTCCACAGTAGCCAGTTGACAACTCTCTCTGGCAGTCGCAGCCCTGTTGTAGTGATTTCTCAAATTAGTCATCGATTCTCAGAGTCAGCTTCTCTCGGCAGCGAGATTCAATGACCCTGACCTTTGGTGTCTTCCTGCAGTTCTGAACAGTGGGAACTGTTTAAACCTGTAATGTTTACTGCTCTTGGCTCCTGACCAGTAGCCACTCTCCCTGCCAGCCTGTGCAGAGTCTCCAGCGTCTCTTGCTCCCTACTTGGCAATTTTTAGCTAGATTCTTACCCAGCTAGGTAACTCAGCACTGCTCTCGATCGTGTCTGGAGGTTACTGCAAAAAAAGGTCCTCCTGGAGCTCTTGAAATGGCTTGATATATTCTCTCAAAGTAGTCCTTCCAAGTTACTTGTTTAAAATCATTCTAGAGATAGAACTGTCTCAACACTTGCTACCTAGTCAGTCTTTTGAGTTTTTCTTTCTATAATGTTTTATCAGTGTCCTAATTTACTCAGAGCACGTTTTTTTTTTAAATCATTAATATTTCTTCAAAAGGCAGAGTCCTTACAACTTCCAAGCAGTGCCCCAACTCCAAATTAGAGGGAACGTGGAAACCGTCTCTTCAAGACCCTCTGCTTCACAGACCACTTGGTAGTATTACATGGCATGGCTTGGGAATAGTTCTGGGCACCCCACACTGCACCACCTAGAAGACAATATAGCAGGTAGCTATGAGCACAAGGTGTCACATTAGAATCACCTGTGCTAAGAATCTGCCTTTTCACTTACAGATCATGTCACTCTAGACAAGCGACTTTCTCTTCCCAGGTCCTAGTAACTTCAACTGTAAAATAAAAATGATAATACTTATTTTATATGGATGTTATGATTGCCTGACCCATAGTAAGCAGTCCATAAATTTTAATGTAGGTTTTCTCATACTCTTAGATATACAAAGAAAATAGGATTTTTTTTTCTTTTCTAAAATGAGCCAAATGGCTCTGATCTCCCTTATGAGCAAAAAAAAAAAAAAAAAAAAATCTAATGAACCAACCCAATACCTTGAGCTCATTGTGATTTCAACAGTCATTTTAGATAAAGCTTGGCCTCCTTAGGTAAAAATAATCAATCTCCCAGATTTCCATCCCCCTTCCCCCTACAGCTCGCCAGGATGGCACCAGATATATGAAGGGCAGGTGAAATGAACTGTTTCCTCATCACAGCAAGGAAGAAAGGGCCCAGAGATCCATGTGATTTCCTTGTACTTTTCTCTGGTCCCCATGGTGATGATTTTCTGTATCCTGCTTACATCACAGCTCAGATTTAAGTATTGACTGGTCTTTTTCCTGGTTTAATTATTTCCCTGTGGAACAGTATAAATGACTCAGCCTTCCTTTGGAACTTACTGGTATTTGAACATTCCCTTGCCACCCCCCAATTACCTGTGCTTAAACCTGAGAAAGGGTTACCAGGACCTGAATGTCTTCCTCCTCTCTGCTGTCTACCAAGATCAGAAAGGAAACATTTTTCTGGTATTCTCTCTATATCTCATCTTCTTCATTCACAGTTTGTTTTATGACTAAAATTTAAAGGTTGATTGAATGTAGATATAAAAGAGATTAACATGAATGGTGTCACCTCAAACTTTACAGTTTGGTAGCTCTTGATGGGACAGGGTGAGAAAAATGACAAGTAATTATAGCACATATGCTAAAAGTCAAGAAATACTCATGAGGTCTGTGGCACACAGTAGGACTCAAAAATCACCAGTTGAATGAACTTCAAATTGGAATTATCAAAGAGATGGTTCATCATGAGTCAGTGAGGTGAGAGGATAGACTTCAGATCAAAATAGTCTCCTATGTTCTACCATCAAGAGCCCAGTTAATAAATCATCCTAGAGGTTACAACTGGATGTATTTCAAAATCCTATACCTGTTTCACCGTCTTCCTATTAAACTTTCTACCCCTTTCCCTTTTCCCACATTACACTTCCCAGAATGTGGATGTTAGGTCTCTGAATCAGATCTATATTTCTGTTTATTCCTGGTTCTCCAAATTTGACCAGGGGATCCTGGATATCAAATAACAAGTCCTGTCCCTACTATGGGAGACCCTACACCCCATGGTTTTGGTACCCTTCCAGTACTGGGACCATTCGTCTTCCAGCCGCACAACTGCAGAGTCTGCAACAAATCTCCTGTGGGTTGGGCATCACCAATAGAAGAAGTGAATGACATCTCTGCCTGAAGGCAGAAGGAACTGTAATCTGGCTCTTAGCTCCTGTCAGGCCTCCCTTTTCCCCTCAATTTCTGGATGAGAGAGAAGTTGTTGAACTGAGATTATTATCTCAAGACCACATGGTTCCGGCCTTAGTTTCAGAAAACCATGGGTTTTCTTTCTGGCTTGGCTAAGAAGTCTCTTTAAATTTTCACTAGTCTCAGTTTTATGTCCGAAGTTTTTACTGGTAGGATTTGTTTTCCCTCTCTTGAGTCAGAGAAGAGGGGCTTGAAGATAATTTTCATTGCCTTATCTTTTCTTCTTTTAGTTGACTATCCCATCTTTACCTGAGCATTAGAATTTTTAGCAGAGTTACTTCCTTATTTTAATTAATTAATTAATTGATTAATTAATTTTTAATTTACATCCAAGTTAGCATATGGTGCAATAATGATTTCAGGAGTAGATTGCAGTGATTCATCCCCTATGTATAACGTAGCACAGCTACTTTTTGATCTCAAGATGACTAAATTCCAAAGTGCAGATTTTTGCTGTCCACATAGTTTTCATTAAAGAACAATACAGACAGGTGCAATCGCAAGTACTGAGTATCTCTTTCCTATTCACCCTTGATGGCTTTTTTCCCTTATGTTCAAATATATTCATGGGATCAGAGGTCAAATACTGTTGTTTAGTACTTGGAAGGATGGGCGTCTTGTCTGTTTTTTTCGTGAAAAGTCACTCAGCTCTAGAATGGAAATTTGAGAGCTACCTGTTACAGGAATACTCCTTTTAGCTCATTGGCAAAGGGGCAAGGAGCTCCCTGCCAGTGAAATTTAACAGAGCTCATAAAAATTATAATTAGTAGATATGATGGAGGAGTCAACTTGCGGCATTCCTAGCATATGCCTAATAAGGCCACCAAAACAATACAATAGCTTTTTCCCCAATTTCTTGATATTTGGGCAGGAATGTCATGGACCTCCCTTTGGATCAAGGAGATGAGGTGTAGAGGAACCTCCTTGTTATGCAGTTAACCTTGGGCAACGTAGTGACTCTTAGATCCAATTAGTGGAAGGCCACCTGGTATCCATAATTTCACTTATTCTACATTTGGGGACCCAGTAAAGTATGTCTCTCTCATTCAACTGTATCATGGTATATGCAACAACTCTTGGAAAACGTATGTACAGGACAAAGATCCAGTTTCCTCCCCAATCCCCACCTCCATGTCTAGAGGTAGGAGGTTGGTCAGATGAAACACGTAGATGAGAGTGAAAGTCCTTTCCAGGAATATACAAATTCATTGCTGTGGGTGGGAAGTGTTGCCAGACAATACCTTGACTTATTAACTATATGCTTTCCCTGTCTACTGTCTAGTCAGAGCTATTCACAGTGATATACTTATACGTATCCACAGGATAAGTATAAACAAAAATAAATAATAAGTAAGGTTTAAAATAAAAGAACAAAAAGGAGGAAATAGTCTACTCCAAGTTTTTCTTTCTTTAAAAATAGGCTTTTTTACTTCCATTTCAGCAGTTGAGTTCCCTGGGGGAAGAAGTCTCCTTAGTCATTTCCATACTAAGATATGAACCTCCTATCTACTCCTGACTATGTCACCTGGGATGGTCTAGCATTAGGACAGTCACCTGGGCCCTAGATATTGTCAGGCCCAGGATACTCTTAGGTCATCTCAGTATCAGTGGACATAAGTAACCCTTAGTATCCAATGAGCTGTTATATCCCGCAGCATCTTCTTTTACACAGGGAAGACAACTTCCTTTACATAGATGATTATTATTTTATTGACATTGTCATTATAGACAAGCAAAACTAGCTACCTTAAATTATTTCCCAATGCACACTTCAGAGAAGAATCCAAAGTAACCAGTTCAATGATAAATACTTAAATATTCATGTTTTAAAAAATAATTTTCAATGTAAGTAAGTGACCATGGAAATATGGCCAAGTAATTAACAACAAATAACTATGAAGGCTGATTGCTAATATCACTATTATTTGATATGACAATAAAAGATAGTTGTTTTGATATTTTAAGGATGCAGATCATCTGATATTCAAATTGATGCCAAAAGTGTGTCAGTCCCCCCCATTCTTCCTCCAAATACTATAAGATGTTGCTGTAGTTATATTAGATAAGAAAATGATGTATCTGTGAACAAAGATTTTGATTTTTTCAGGCCCATGCACATTAGATCAAAACAAGATTTTTAATAGAAACAAGTCTATTTAGCTCAGTTGGTGAGGGATGCAAAGGAATCAATGTGGAGATCATGTGATTCCAAGCTAGTATGCTTTGGAAACTATTTCAGTCAGAAGCAGCTAAAGCATGTCTGCCATGGTTTAAATGCACCTATAGTCTAGTTGTGGGGGAGAATGCCTTTCTGTAAGCAAACTGAAACCCATCTTCTCTGGACAATTCTGTACAAAAACAAATATGTAGTAACACCAAGTCAGCATGTTGGCCTCTCAGGGCAGGCTGGCAGGCAGCCAAGGCCCAGCCTGCTGAGAGAGAAAATTGAAAGAAAAAATAAAGCAGCTGCACAAGGTGAAGTCTGATTGTGGATACGGAGACTCTTCTGGGCAAGCTAGGGGAAAAAAGGTCAGCGTTTTGCTTGTGTGGTGCCTTCAGAACTGGACCTACTGCTGGGGTGTCCTAGTTTCACAAAAGACTGGGTCCTTTATGTGAGGAAAAATTCACATATATACAAGTGAATGCAGAGTGTGAGCACTGAAGTGTGCTGTTAGGAGGAGGCCTTCTCCAGCAGCCACAGCTTTCTTTTTTCTACGGGCCAACCGTAGGATATCTTAATTCCCCTCAAGGTGAGGGAAATCACCTCCCTCTGGGTGGGGATCAGTGACCGTCCAAAATTAATACAGTCAGTGGAAGTGCTTCATTCTGGGAAGACACTGGAAGAAATTGACATCATCGCGAAAAGTTTTTCTGGAGAGGGATGCAAAGGGATGCTCAGTCTTCTGGCCAGAGGCTCCAGTACTCATCATACTCAAATCTCTTTCACTGCATGACTGTTGGTCAAACGGTTCCTGGTTGAAGAATATGGGAGTCTATTTTGATCTGAAGACTCTCCTCACCTCACCAACTCATGATGTCCTCTTTGATAATTCCAATTTGACAGTTCATTCAACTGATGATTTTTGAGTCCTGCTGTATGCCACAAACCTGATGAGTATTTCTTATCTCTTAGCATATGTGATATAGTTATTTGTCACTTTTCTGACCATGTCCCATCAAGGGCTGCCAAACTGCAAAGCTTGAGGTGACACCAGTTGTGTTATATTCTATACAAGTGTCCTTTCTTGGAGTTGTGTTATGGACAGGCTTCATTATTTTAACTGAAAAGACTCTAAATTTTTTGAGGGCAGAATCAATGTGTGTTGCTTCTTGAAGTTATCTCTAAGGTTTAATAAAAGATGCTGTATATTAAATAAAAGATGCTCAATTAATGGAAACAGGTTAATATGACAATGGTGATTATGCTAAATTTATCTCTTCCAAGGAGAGACTTATTTCAAGTATATTTATAGTTGCCCAAGTTGTTCGGTCCTTGGACATTCAGTAGTAAGTGCTCTTTTATGACCATATTATTCTTATTTCTCAGATTGAGAATGTGAGCAGTAATCATATTTGGGAGAGATTTCACTGAGATATCTACAATTATCAAGGAAAAGAATTGAGTTTATATCAAACACAGGTAAATAATGTAGCCATAGGTCCCCATGGTTTATTTTTGTCAGAGATAAGAAATATCCTAGCTTTTGCCCAACTACTCAAACTGTTTTCATAGTAAGTAAAATAGAAACATTAACTTCTTGCTCATCATGCACATGATTACAGTTCTTTCTTTCTTTGTGCTGTATTGCCATCAAGACTGCTAAAATTCACTCAGGGCTCTGTACCAATCTGTGTCCTATTGTTTACCAAGATCACTTGGAAATAAGTTAGCTCTTTTTATCCCAGGTTCCAAAATGATTTTGTATTCCATGATGGTATTTTTAGTTTCCTCATATATATGAGACAGTTTCACAACTTATATTTGGAAACCAAATATAGTATTCATGGATTAAACTTTATAATTTATTTCATTTCTAGAGATAAATTTGAACTAGTATAATTGGAAACTACAAATATAAACAAATGCAAGCAAAGAAAAATCAAGGGAAGATCCACTGTGCAAGTACATATTGTTAAGCAAAGTGTTAGGTCTTATACTGGTGCAAGGAAGATTTTGAACCACCGCTCTTGTGCTCAAAGAACGTATAATCTGAAGATTGATGGAAACCATTACAAATAGTTGAAAACAATATGCTGACATGAAGGCTGTATTTTGCATTTGGGGTTGTTTTAAGGATGCTAGAAGATCAATGGAAAATAGGTTGAAACTGAAACTGGGACTTTAAAAATGGGTTGGAATTGGGGCTCCTGGGTTGCTCAGCCAGTTAAGTGTCTGACTTGGGCTCAGGTCATGATCTGGCGGTTTGTGAGTTTGAGCCCCACATCGGGCTCTGTGCCAACAGCTCAGAGCCTGGAGCCTGCTTCAGATTCTGTGTGTCCCTCTCCCTCTGCCCCTCCCCTGCTCATGCTCTGACTCTTTCAATAATAAATAAACGTTAAAACAAATTCAAAAATGGGTTGGAATCGAATTCTCAAAGATATATAACTAGGTACCAGCCTCAGTCTCCATCATTACTGGAATAACCAAATATTTAATAAGATTCCACATCTGTCCAACCCAGAGCCGACACACATGCTCTGGGTTGAAATGTTTTTGCTCAGACCTCAAGTTCAATGTCACTTTTTCCACCTCAGCTTGTCTTCACTCCAGATTAGGTTAATTCGCTATAATACTTCCTTGTTACCCTTGCGTCCTTCTTTTGTTGCATATATCAAAGCGGTAATCAAATACTTGTGTAATTATATGTGTGTGTATATATATATGTATGTATATATATATATATATATATACATTTAAGTTTATTTATTTATTTTTGAGAGAGAGAACCAGCAGGTGAAGGGGCAGAGAGAGAGGAGGACAGAGGGTCCTAAGCAGGCTCTGCACTGACAGCAGAGAGCCCAGTGAAGGGCTCTAACTCACGAACTGTGAGATCATAACCTGAGTCAAAGGCAGAAGCTCAACTGACTGAGCCACCCAGGTGCCCCTTGTGTAATTATATTTTAATGTTTGTCTCCTTGATGAAAATGTAGGTCCCCAAATGATGAGAATCAAGTATCTTTTGTTCATTATCTCATACAGCACCTAACACAGCTGAGGCACTTGATGTCTATAATATGAATGAATGAAGGAACCAAGCATTGCAGTCACTGGGGGAGTAAAGATGAATACAGCTTGGTGCCGGTCTTGAAGAACACACAATGTAAAAAAGAAGAACAGGTGCCCATAAAGCAGTTAAGATTTTGAGGGCTAGCTTTTCTAGAAAAGTTTTATAATAGAGAATATTCAATGCAGAGAAGATTTATGGCGTCCCTAACTTGTGAAGATCACTTTGTCCCACAATGTATAATTCAAGCTACCTAATATAAGCCTGAATGGGCATACTAGAAGATCTACTTGCAGATTTTAAAGAATTATGAGACAAATGCCTTTGAGAGAGTAAATGCATTTGAAGCACAGTACCTTTAAAATAAATTACAACCCAAAATGGTACTCCAGGGAGAGTGGAGAGATTCAAAATGCTCTTTGTTCTTGGATTTTTCCCCTCATTCATATGTAATTATTCTTCTCTTTTGTCTTTGGAATTATTGTTTTATGCTTCCCATTTCAGCTTGTTTGTTATATGACAGGATGAATAACTGTCACACAGAAATAACCAGTAATTATATGCATTTACTATTTTATGAAGCCAAAGAGATAGCAATTAAAAGGTTTTAGAACACTGTAGATTTTATTTTTAGACATATTTTACTAATAATTAATCACTGTATGTAAGTCATCACACTATTTAGTTGAGGTGATTATAATTGTGTTGGATGAAAGAAACGATATTTAAGAAGTGCACATATGTGTATATAGATGTGAACAGCAAATATAAAAAGTGTCCTTTGTGAAGGCTTAAGAGGAGTACAACGAACTCAAGCAAGGGGAAACATTTTAATACAAAATGAATTAGGAAAATTGATGCTTTCTCTTGTTTAAAAGAAAAATAAAAGATGCTCCACTCTGATGAGTGAAGTTGATGATGGGGGACACTATGCATGTGTAAGGGTAGGGGCATGTGAGAAATCGCTATACCTTCTTCTCAATTTTTCCCGTGAACCTGAAGCTGCTTTAAAAAAATAAGGTCAAGAAAGAGAAAGAAAGACAGAAAGAAAGAAAGAAAGAAAGAAAGAAAGAAAACTAGAAACCGACTGAAATGTTATCCATGACTGTGAAAAGGAATACAGATCTGCTCGAGGAAGATAATCATACTGAAGAACTTAAATCCATAAAATACTTGATTATTTCCATTTTATCATAACAGAAATGTCCTTGCCTGTGGATGAGCTTGATGTTATCACCAGTATTGCTGGTACAGGAAATGGAGCTCAGTTATCAAATGTTCTCCATGTAAGTCTATGTCTGGGCTTTAAGGTCTGAATTAAATAGACTCTTTATTTGTTTAGGTGCAAGTAAATGTCTTTCCTTTTGTACAAATGTATGGGTATAGCTTATGTAATATATACATATATAGGTTATGTAATATATACGTATGTTGCATGCATAGTTGAATCACTCAAGGATACATTCACCAGTAAATTAAATCATATCTAACAATGGCTTTAAAAAGGTGAAATCCATTTTTTTTCTGGAAGACAACACAGGGTAAGGATAGCCTTTTCAAGGAAGTCATCAAAGAACAAGACTACTGCTCTCTTTATATTCTGCCATGGTGTGTGTCTTCTATCTCACAGTCTTAAAATGGTTGCCAGACTTCTAAGCAGCATGTCCATATTCTAGGAAGGAGGAAGCAGGGATTTTCCCCCACTGAGCCCTTATTAGAGAAGGGAAGCTCTGTCTAGTGTCTACATCTTATTGGCTGGAACTGTATCACAAGGTCACCTCCAACTTCAAGATAGGCTTGGAATTTGAGAAATGTCCTCTCTAGTCTCTTGGAGAAGAAGATAAAAGAGAAGGGGTATTGCAATAGATGTTGATCTAACAGAAGTCCACTGAAAAGAATCTACCACTGTTCTGTGTAAGAAGTTCTAACCTTCCTTGGAGAGATCCTTATAACACATATCCTTAGCAAGTGTAGAGAGAGAATGACTATTCTGGTTACTCTAGCTGTGTAACCAACTCCCCCAAACTTGGGGGCAAAAACAGTAACTTGTATATGCTCACATATTTTATTGGTCAATAATTCAGACAAGGCTCAGTGGGAATAGCTTTTCCCTGCTCCACAGTGTCTGGGGCCTCGGCGAATATGATGATACAAAAGGCTGGGCCTGACTTTTATTGTGTGAGACACTGGAATCATCTGCTTTACTCATGTGCCAGGCATCTGGGCTGGGATGATTGGAAAGCTGGACTCAGGTAGGGGATTGGCTGTAACAGCTACACATGGCCTTCTCATGTGGCTTGAGTTTCTTTAAGCAGGGGAAATGGATTCTGAGAAAGAACATCCCAAAAACAAGTGTGCCCAGGCAGAAGCTATATGGCCTTTTACGACCTAGCCTTGGAAGTCACATAGTAACTTGGAGAAACAGTCACAAGCCCACGCAGATTCAAGGACAAGGGACAAGAACCCCCCCCTTCTCAATGGGAAGAGGCCCATCGATGCACAACCATTTAAAAGATCTGCCACAGTAACAATGATGGGACTAAACATTGAGCATGATTTTCTAGGAATGGCTTTTCTTCAACTTTCCTGTCCATCTTCTTCATTCCTGTTGCACACTGAGAAAAGAAGGTGTTAAATCTATTAGGACAAAGCCCCTTTTCAGGGTTTCTGAAGGATGGATGGGCTGTTTGACTTAAGCAAGAGAGAGCATCCAGAGGTGAGGCTCCTCCCCAGTGCTAGCTTGCTATGAGCTGGTTAGCCAGCATGGCCAGGACAGTGATATGACCACGTAATTAACAACCCCATCTTCACATGAAATGGCTCTCCTGTAAAGTACAGCCGGGTGTGTGTGTGTGTGTGTGTGTGTGTGTGTGTGTGAATTCTCTGAGTGTAGAAAACCACTTTTTTATTTCCTATGCAGTGGGGAATATACGACCTGGATTTATAGGAAGCCAGCCAGATAGAAGGTTAGATTATTGAAAAGACCGTGAAGGGGAACCAAAGAAGCCTCCTTGTTATCTGAAGTGAAGAGTGACATGTTGTTATGTTCTTTACAGAATAAGAAAAGTGTCACAACATTTCTGAGTAAGTTAGATCCATGAAGAGCAATTTCAGGCATTAGATACCATTTCTGGTTTCAAAGCCCTTATAGTAATACTTTTTTGCAGGGAGGTATGGTGGAAGGATTTAATCCTGGCTCCGACTCCTGGTAACTCTGGGACTCTGGGCAAGTTTCCGTGGCTTGCTCTCAGCTTCTTTTTCTCATCTCAGGAAATGGGGATTCAAATGTCCATCTTAAACAGTCACTGTGAGGAGTAACTGCATATTCTTCCCACAAAACTCTTGCCTCCCTGAAATGCCCTACCCCTGCCTCTGTCCCTAATTATGGATCCTCTCCAAGTCCTTGAAGGATGTCAATTCCTTTTGGAAACTGTGATGACATCAAAGACTGGGTCAACTATGTCTCCTATGTACTCCCAAAGAGAGCTCTGGGCTTACCTGTGTCAGAGCCCTTAACATTCAACAATTCACTTCACATATTCTAGCTGAAAAATGATTACGTGCCAGGTACTTCATGAGGGCCTAGAAATTCAGCAATGAATAAAGCCAGAATGATCTCTTGTGTTTTGTACACACTAGTGGAGCAAAAGAGACAATAAACAAGCAAGCACATAAGAATAAAAATAATTTCACATAGTGATATGGGTTACAAGGCACCAAATCGCATGGGAGGAGTCAAGTGGCTCTTGAGGAGAGCCTATGGGCCAATGGAGATATTCTGGTCAAAGACATGGCAGTTGAGGTGAAATCTAAATTTTGAGAAGTAGCCAGGCATGTAAACTTACCAGGCACTCTTATGAACACTCTCTGTGTATTAACTCATTTTATTGTCATAACAACTTCTTGAGATGGATACTCCTCCTATTTCCACTTTACAGATGGGGAGACCAAGGTAGAAGGGTGAGGAAACTTACACAAGATTATAGAGTGTGCAAATGGTAGAGCTTGGATTCAAACAGACAACCTGCCTTCGAAACACCATGCTCTTGGCCACCTTATTATTACTGTCTCTCAAAAAGCATTTGGGGCATCTGGGTGGCTCAGTTGGTTACAGTCCGACTCTTCATTTCTTTTTTTTTAATTTTTAATTTTTTTAACTTTTTTTATTATTTAAATACAAGTTAGTTAACATATAGCGTAATAATGATTTGAGGAATAGGATTTAGTGATTCATCACTTGCATATAACACCCAGTGGTCATCCCAAGTGCTCTCCTTGATACCCATCACCCACTTAGCCCATCCCCCAACCCAACACCCCACCAGGAACACTCAGTTTGAGAGTCTCTTATGGTTTGTCCCCCTCTTTGTTTTTATGACTCTTGGTTTCGACTCAGGTCATGATCTCACAGTACCTGAGATTGAGCCCCGTGTTGGGCTCTATGCTGACAACGCAGAGCCTGCTTGGGATTCTCTCTCTCCTTCTCTCTCTGCTTCTCCCCTGCTTGCGCTGTCTCTAGCTCTCTCAAAACAAATAAATAAACATTACCAAAAAAAAAGCGTTTGGTATTGCATTGACATTGACTTTGTACTTGTGTGTTTGTTCTACTAGACCATGAATAAAGTGATGGATAGAACCCAGTCCTAAGAATAATGCCGAGATCTCATGCCCACAAGTGCATGAATTCATGCCTGCAATGAGCAAATCTCTATGAAATAAAAGGTCTTGCTCAGTGCTTAGCATCAGATAAGTGATTAAAATGTTAGTTCTCCCTCTCTCCCTTCTTTCCCACTTCCCAGAGTTAGATTTCTACAGCTTGCTGCTGAACTTGAAGTAACTAGAAGATTTATAGGGGCAGCAGTAAGGGGAGGGAGGGTTACCTGCATAATGCATCAAAAAAGAAATTAAGAAAACAAAGTCTTTTAATTTGTTAGTAAAAGATGAAAATGAGTAACTTCAGTGAGCTCTGAAGAAAAACACATGGAAGCAAGGAACCTGTAAAGTAATAAATTTCCTCCTTCTAACATAAAAATGATGGCCCCAGTGCTTTAAAGAAAAAGCCATTTGGAAAACTTCCATGCATACACATTTTGGGGAAAATGTAGGGAGAAATATGAAGTTATTTAAATGTCTTTAATAGGCACTTCAAAGTTCTGGACCATTAAATCATTTCCACAGCTTTCTGACTGTTATCACTTCCCAAACATTGCCAAAACCACTCCTTAAAAGGTTGCAATAAATTTGAAAGGCAAATCAGATTTGGAAATTTTGCATGAAAGAGAACTATATCTTGTACCTTAGAAACATTTTTCAATGTCAGCACATAGCTGTCTGTTGCCAAAGATGAGCTTAGGAGCAGTGACCTTTGCGGATGACTTCTCTTTGTTAGCAATTTTTGCCCTACAGGATTCTGGAAGCTTGGTCACAGGAACATTTAAGGAGACCAGGTGGTTTTGAAATGCTTGGTTGAGCTGGGTGACTTATCTGGGCCTGAATTTAACATTTGGAGAAAAAAAAAACCGAATTCTTCCATGAAGAGAGTGAGCATTTCTGCAAGCTGGATCGGCCAGTGTTCTCACAAGTTCCTTTAACGCCCTTGCTGCTCCTGACAAATTTGATGGAAAAGGATGGTGCTGTGGACGGAATGTTTGCATCCCTTTCAAATCTTTATGTTGCGATCCTAGCCCCCAAGGTGATGGTTTGAGAAGGTGGGCCCTTGGGAGGTGACCGGGTCATGAGGGTGGAGCCCTCATCAATGGGATGAGTGTTTTTATAAAAGAGATTCCAGAGAGCTCCCTTGCTCCTTCTTCTTCTTGGGTTTCCCATGAAAAGACAGCCGTCTAGGAACTGGGAAGCCGGTCCTCACCACAGCAAACCTAAGGGGCATCTTGATCTTACACCTGCCAGCCTCCGGGGAAAAGAAAATGTCTGCTGTTTATAATCCACGCAGTCTACGGTACTGTCTATAGCAGCCTGAATGGACTAAGGGAGATGGTGAGCTTAAGAAGAAAACAAGAGATCATTCTCTGCATTTTTTAAAAAACCCAGTGCCGTGTTGAATTTCTTTCTAGTTAAAACTGTAAAGGGTCACAAGTGAGAGTCAGCCAGCCTATGCGACTTCTGTCTCTGATGCTTCGTTCGCCTCTAGAAGATGCACTAAAAAATGTTAGCAGGTGCTCCAGCGATGTTAGGGCGAGACCTCGCTGCTAAATTAAT